>NC_083882.1:75170113-75472335 GCF_032452875.1 Bos javanicus | reverse complement strand
CTCTGTGCTCACTGACCACACATGCCACGGACCAGAGGGCAAGAGGACAGGCAGGGCTGCCCCACTGGGCACCTTCTGCCAAACTATCACACTGGGTGGCCTCATGAAAAAGAACTGAACAAGGAGCCAGTTGGCCTGGGTATATTCCCTTAACCCTGCCAGCGCCTAACTGTGCAGCCTTGGGAAAGTCACTTGACATCTCTGGGCCTCTGTCTGCACATCTGTGAAGTGGCCTTGACCAGGCTTCCTACTTCAGAGGGTGGCTGTGCAGAGCTGGTTAGATGGTGGCATAAAGGTGGTTTCAAACCTAAAAGGAGGGGAAGAGGGATGGAGGTGTGAGAAAAAGAGCAAAGGGGCCATCCTTTCCAGCACTAACTAGATGATGAGCTGCAGAGATTTACCCCAGGGGCTGAAAGGTAAACCCAAGCTTGGACCAGCCAGTGTGGTCCAGAGGGGCCCCAGGGCTCTCAGGGGAGAGCTTGGCCCTGGGCGGCTTTCTTCTCCTGCTCACCCTGCAGGCCAAGGGAGATCAAATCCCTGGCCACAACAGGCCCCATTGAGAGTCGGCAAATCTGCCCAAGGTATGGGGTTACATTACCAGGTTCCTGGCCACCATCACCAAGCAGAGGGTCAGGCTGACCTCCTTCCCTCCCCGCAGGCCTCCATCCAGAACCGACAGGGCCGAGCCAGGCAGAAATCTGATCGTCCGCTGCCTTCCCAGGCAGCAGCCTCCTCTGGGAAATCAGTGGACAGCGGGCTGAAGCTGTTGCAAAGGCTGGAGCCATCCCAGGCGGCCCACGGGAACACGGGCCCTCTGCCCTCAGAGGTGGGTCTGGAGCTAACACAGACAAGAGAGCCCAGGATAATAACATTCTTGGGACTGTTACCAGCATCGTGCACGTTATAAGTGTTAGTTTACTTGGTCCTCATGGAAGTGCTACACACGCCGCCGTGAGCTGTTTCACAAAGGATGAAACTAGGCACAGAGGGGTTAAGTCAATTTCCCAGAAACACCAGGATCTGAACCAAGGCACTTGGATTCCAAAGTTTACTTATCACAACAGCCAGGAGGAGACACTGAAAAACACACCTTTTGAGTAAGGGTAGAAAAACCCAAGTGTGAAAGAGGAAAGACTCCAGGGGCCATGGCTGTTGTTTCCAGCCCTCTGGGGACTGGCAGAGGGCAAGGCAGCAGATTTTCTCTCTGGCTAAAGAAGAGATGAAGGAATAGTTGGAGATCCTCAGGGAGACATTTGGTTCTGGGCAAAGCCTCAGTGGACAGACTTTAAATATTGCACAGCAATTTTTTAAAAATGCAACTGGCTCCCATAACCCAGCGGCAGCACAAGAATAAAATTAGAATTAAGCTAAATGTACAGCAGTAAGAGAATGGCTAGATAAATGATAATCCTCTCCACTGATACACTACTGTGTTCAGTTCAGTTCAGTCTCTCAGTTGTGTCCCACGCTTTGCGACCCCATGGACTGCAGCACGCCAGGCCTCCCTGTCCATCACCAACTCCCAGAGCTTACTCAAACCCATGTCCATCGAGTTGGTGATGCCATCCAACTATCTCATCCTTTGTCATCCCCTTCTCCTCCTGCCTTCAATCTTTCCCAGCATCGGGGTCTTTTCCAACGATTTACTACTTGTTGATTTACAATGATTTACAGTGATACACTATTGTGTATCAGTTTAAAAAAAAAAAGATAAAAGAAAAAAATTATGGTAAGCTCACTACATAAAACTATGACTAGATCCAAAGTTAAATGAGAAAAGCAATTTGCAGATGAAACCACTTGTTGAAATGTACATACATACATATGTATGTACATGCGTATACACATGCTATAATGGTACATGTTCCCATAGGCTCTGTGTGCAACGTACAGACGGAGATCTAGACCAAAGTAATAACAGCGATGATAAGCCCTGCGGAGGAGGTTGGAATGCTACGGTTATCGAGGAAAATCATGTTTCACTTTTTAAATAATACTTGATTTTTTTACAGCAAAAATTTTTCTGTATATTCTTTATATAATTGAAATTTAGTAAAACAACATAATAAAAATACAAGGAGATGTCTTGGGAACAGTGAGCTACTGGTCCCTGGACGTGTGCAAGCCCATGCATTGGGGTGGAAGGATTTACCACAAGGATGGAGGGGTCCAGCCCTTCTGAACCTCACAGCCTCACCAGAGGAGGAGGAGAAAAGCCCTTACTGTCCCCACACTGTGAATGTTTTTAAAGCAGCACGGAATCTCAGGCCCTGGAGGAGGGAGAGGCCAGGAGTTGGGGACCCTCACAGGGACACCGGTGTGTCAGAGGCCCACAGGCCAGCTTCCGAGTCCACCTCCTGCCACCAGCTCCCCCCCCCGCCCCGTTCTCCTTGCCCCAATAATGCCGTCCCGGCCCCTCTGTCCCAACAACCCTCAGCCCCCGGCCAGCATGTCTGGTATCAGGCTTAGACTCCCAGGATCAGGGCCATGTCTTTGGGAAGACCTCACACTGGGGGGCAGGAATTCAGGAAGGAAGGAGAAAGTGACTTACAGGCTGAACGCACCTGACTGTAAACTGAGCCCAGACAAGGGCCCAGGCCACCAGGCCACACAAAGAGCCCTACCTAATCCAACAGCCTGAGCCCCAGCCCGCAGAGCCCTAGTCCTGGTCAGGCACCTAGCTCCTGACACTAACAAGCCGAGATCAGTGCCGCTCTCACCTTCAGGACAGCTACAGGGCCAAGAAAAGAGCCAGGATCCACTCCCCTGGTGGTCCAGTGGCTAAGACTCCATGCTTCGAATGCAGGGGGCCCGGGGTTTGATCCCTGGTCAGGGAACTAGATCCCACATGCCGCAACTAAAGATCCCACATGCCACAGCCAAGTAAATAAACACATATTTTTAGAAAAAGGAAAAGAGCCGCGAGGTATGGGTCCAAGTTCCAGCTCTGCCCCTGACTTCCTACAAGACCGTGGCAAAGTCACTGAACCTTATGGAGTCTCAACTCCCTCATCCACAAAACGGGCTCACAGTATCCACCTCCCAAGCCTACTGTGAAGATGAAATGAGACATCATCCATGTAGCTCCTTTGTGAACCGTACAGACTCCCCACAAAACACAAGGCCTCATCCGTACCACGGATGAGAAAAGGAGGCGGCCACACCTGAGGGCCAAAAGCAGCCACACTTGCTGCAAGACAGGCGTGAGTCCATCCAAAGGGGCAAAAGAGCCTTTCTTGGCCAGTGTCCTTGACCGAGAGCCAGGGTGCTCGGGGGGTGGAGGCAATCAGGGAGCCGCCGAGAAGTGCCAGGGGGGAGTCCTGGTTTCCACCTGAAACTTGGGAAGGGAACCCTGGGAGATGGGCCAGCAAGTCCTGGCCTCACCAGCCCAGGGAGCCAGAGCTGGGGCAGGTGACAGGGCTACAGGGAGGCTGGAGGGAGAAACAGCAGGGCTCAGTCCCTGCCAGAGGACGCTGGAGCAGAGGGCCGGCCTTGGAGCACCTGGGAAGGAAGGACACACAGCCCATGAAGAACAGGCTCAGAGGGGAGCCTATGAGGAGAGGGGCGGCCAAGAAGCAAGATGGTGCCACCCACTGCTCACAGAGAAGCGCCAGCTCTGAGAGAGGCCGGGGCAGCGGGACAAAGCCTGGAGAGCGGGAGGCGGGGAGTCCAGCTGCCCCAGAGTCGCCCTTTCCTGCCTCGGGAGAGGCAAGCCTCCAAGTACCACCAGAGTGAAAGTGAAGTTGCTCAGTCATGTCCTACTCTTTGCGACCCCACGGACTGTAGCCCACCAGGCTCCTCTGTCCATGGGATTTCCCAGGCAAGAATACTGTAGTGGGTTGCCATTTCCTTCTCCAGGGGATCTTCCCGACCCAGGGATCGAACCCGGGTCTCCTGCACTGCAGGCAGATACTTTTGCTGTCTGAGCCACCAGGGAAATCTCTTCCAGCACCACCAAGACCACAGTCAAAACCAGAGCACCCCGCGTGACTCCTGCAAACGCCTGCTGGACTCCCCGCTGAACGGCAGCCAGACAGGCCTGCAGCGTGGGGCCCACCACCAACAGGGAGCTGCAGGGAGGGAGCCAGAGCCTGGGCCACCCTGCACAGGGCCCCGAGGAGGAGAGAGTAGGTGGGGCGGACGGGAGAGGTCCTCCCTGCAGCAACGTGATGGGGAGGACCTGTGGCCACATGCAGGCCCAGGAGCACCGTGGTCTGTTCCCAGGGGCCCCGGGACAGGGCAGTTGCCTCCTCTCGGAACAGGAAGCTGGGCCACAGCAGGAACTCTGCTGCCCCGCCACCGCGCCTGCTGCTCCTGGGTGCTGGCCTCGTGGGGACAGCAATCCTGCCTTGCCACTTCCATCAAGCGTCCAGCCCTCAGGCCTCAAAAGCAGGCCTCAGCTTAGCTCTGGCCCATCAGAAAGGGTTCGTGCAGGAAGCAGCTTCAGGCTTTCGTCCACGGCTCCCCTCTTAAGCGAACCCCAGGCTCCTCACGTACCAGGCTCCTGGGGCCTGGCCAAGCCCCCAAACTCAGCCCGGGGCCTCAGGCCTTCCCCCTCCCAAATGCGGCCCTGGACTCCTTCAGGCGGCCGACACACCCCGTTAGCTCGCAGCACTGGCAGCTTAGGGCGGGGTGGGGGGGGCACAAAAAGGTTCCGCCACGGCCATCCAACCACTCCAGACACCCACCCACTGACCAGGACGGCCTGGGAAGGACCGCCCCTCACACCGGAGAACAGCCTGCCTGTCCAGCCCGGACTGACTCCCGGAGCAACTAGGTACCAGGCAAACTCTGGAGTCTGCTTACCAGCCACTCACCCCTCTGGGGACCACGAGGCAGCCTCCCTCAAGGCCGAAGACCAAAGGGAACTTCGGCACAGATGGCCCCTTCGGGCCTTAAAGTGCCCGCGCAGCTGTGATCTTATCCCCCACCATGCGACCTCTGACCCCGGGCCAGTCTTGAGGTCTTAACTCCTTAGCTGAGCAGTCAAGGCTTTCCTGGGCTGGCCCTGACCTGCCTCTCCAGGGCCCATCCACCACCTCTTCTCCAAACACTCTGATCACCTGCCGTGCCCAGAACCCTCAGAACCGCACGTCACCTGCCTTTGCACATACTGTTCCCGGCACCAACAACGTCCTTCCCTCTTCCTCCACCCGGCAAACTCCTACTCCTCCTTCAAGGTCCAGCCCAACAGCACTTCTGGGAAGCCTAACGCCCCTCTCCCCTCCCCCGCCACCAAGGCAGAATACTTGCTCCTTTTCCCACCTTGTCTCTGAGCAGCAGGGCACTTCCTACCTTCAATCACAGTTAGGATCTGGGCCAGAGCTGCTCAAGCTATTTATGGTAAAGAGGCTTTTTTTTTTTTTAAGTTTTCCAATCTGTTGCCAACTGATGCTTTTGTAAATTACAATAAGAAATGATGCAGCGGTGTCAAGTCAAGCTGCCGATATGAGTTTCCCAACACTTACTCTAAGGTCTGCACCTACCGTGCTACGGACCAGTAACAGGAAACTCACGGATGGGCAGTGGTTTGCGGACCACCCTCTCCCTGGCCCTGGGGGACTCTGCCCCTGGTGCTTCCAGTTCAGGGCCCATTCAAATTACGTTTATGTTTGGACCTCCAGAGCCCAAAGGGGTGCTCCCTGAACAAGTGCCGACCCAAATGCTGCAAGGGAAGGTCCCAGCAACCCAGGAACAGGGGCAGCACCTGCGCCAGGCACCCCCATTCTCAGGTGAGCCCGTAGACACACAGAGAGGGTAACTGGCCTGATGCCTGGTCCAGGCTGTTCTTTCTCTTACTGCCTGGCATCACAGGGCACACTTCTGGAATCTGCAAGCCCTCCAGTCCACTGTCCCTCCCAGCACAGGCTCCTGATGGCAGTGCCCACTGCAGGAACAGTGAGGCAGCCCCTCACAGCGATGAAGAGCTCGGCCTCTGGAATCAGACCTAACCAGGATGCAAATCCTGGTTCAGCCTTTAATAGCTGTGTGACCTTGGGTAAGTCACCTCACGTCTCTGGGCCTCGATATTTGCTCTGTAAACTGAGGCTGTTAAGATGATTTGGGCAGCACCCTGCTACAGGCAGGGCCCATATACACCGATAAGCTTTATTCAAGTTTGGTTGTCACTGATGTTTATAAAGGGCTTCCCCAGTGGCTCAGTGGTAAAGAATCTCCCTACAACGCAGGAGCCGCAGGAGATGTGGGTTCGATCCCTGGGTCGGGAAGATTCCCTGGAGAAAGGCACGGCAACTCACTTCAGTATTCTTGCCTGGGAAACCCCACGGACAGAGGAGCCTGGCGGGCTCCAGTCCGTGGGGTTACAAAGAGTCCGAACATGACTGAAGCGACTTTGCACGCATGCCCGCACGATGTTTATAAAACACCTGGGATCGCCCCATCCAAAATTCTGACCTGGATCTTCCCTTTCTGCTCATCCTCCCTTTGCAAGACCCAACATCTCTTGGGGGTAAATTCTGCTCAGTTGCTGAGTTGGCTGATTCCCTCTGCAGATCCCATTGCCCTGCCCTCCCCCCACCCCAGGCTAAGGGACTTCTGCCTTGACACCTTCAGCCTCTGAATCTCTTCACCTCCTCCCCAGATATCAGCCCCCTCTGACTTTTCCTCTGGGACACAGCTGGTCTGAGGAAGCGCCTTGACCCACCCCAGGAAAAGCCCCATTTGCTGGGGTTGGAGCAGTGAAGTGCTGGGTTGTGTGGCTGAGTGGGGTCCCAGCCTTCAACTCCTCCCTCACCCACCCAGAGCCCACCCGCCCTGTACCTTGGGCCACGACAATGCCGAGTCCAGCCCGGCCAGGTCCCAGTCGGCTGCCCCTATGAGAGGCTCACTCCCTGCTGAGGCTGTGGGTCGGGTGGGCCGCTCCCCACGCCCCGCAGCCGTCCCGGAGCCTCCCAAGCCGGCCATGTCCATCCCCTGGGCATCGGGCAGCAGGATCCCTCCCCGGCCCTCAGCACTTTTCCTTGGGGAAAGTACGAGATAGTGAGAGAAGCTGCTCTGGGGAAGCTGACATCGTGGGGGTGGTTCCATATATACTTGCTCAGTGACGTCCACAGCAGCCTAGCCCAAGACAAGCTGATAGCCTGCCTGCTGATCCCTCTCGCCCCCAACCCTGCCTGGAAGAAGCAGTCTACCAGTCAGCACATCGCTGACCACCCCCATTCCTTCACGCACATCGTCTGGGGTCTGCTGCCTCGGTCCCCCCAGAACGGGGCGAGCTCCAGCCACCGCAGATATGTAGGCAGGGGCTGGACAGTCTGCCCTTTGGGAAGGACTGGGCCAAACGCTCTCAGAGGCCCCCCTTGTGCTCTGATTCCAGGAAGTGGAGGCCTGGGGTGCAGAGGAAGAGATGCTAGATTTGGAGTTAGAATGTTAGCTTGGTCGCTCCCTAAGTTGCAGGACCTCCAGCAAGCCACTTCCTGTCTCTGAGCCTCAGTTTTCTCAACTATAAACTGGGCGTTACGAGAGTGGTTCTGCTCACCTCAGAGGCTAACGATAAAGGATGTGGGAGTAGTGTGAAGCTGGGGAGAGGTCTGGGTTGCCTTTATAGGTCAGGTTGGGGGACGTGGGAGAGGGGTGTCAGGGAAAGCCCTAGAAGGTGCCGAAGGCTCCAGAGGCCTAGGGGCACCTCACTTTGCAAACAGGGCTCCCATCCGTCAGCATCCACCCTGATCTGGGGCTGGTACTGGGGAGCAAGGCAGCGAGCGGCCCTCTGTCCTTCACCTCTGCTCCCCTCACCCAGAGTCGTTTCACTGGAGACTCTTAGTTGGTCCAGATATACCAGTAAGATTTGATTCGTGAGGTTCCAGGTGGGGAGAGGGTCCCGAAACCAAGGGCTTATCAAACTCTGGGTTGAAAGCACCCAGGGGTCCTGCAGGGAAACTGTGAAACTGAAAGTCACTCAGTCGTGTCCGACTCCTTGTGACCCCAGGGACTGTAGTAACCCCAGACTCCTCTGGCCATGGAATTCTCCAGGCCAGAATACTGGAGTGGGCAGCCTTTCCCTCCTCCAGGGGATCTTCCCAACCCAGAGTTCAAACCCAGGTCTCCCACATTATAGGCAGATTCTTGACTGTCTGAGCCACCAGGGAAGCCAAGAGCTTATAATCAAATCCTGGGTTGAAAGCACCCAGAGGCCCTGCAAGGAACTATCACATAACACAAGGAAACCTCCTTCATTAAGGTGGGTTTCTTCAGG
This sequence comes from Bos javanicus, assembly GCF_032452875.1. Classification (NCBI taxonomy): domain Eukaryota; kingdom Metazoa; phylum Chordata; class Mammalia; order Artiodactyla; family Bovidae; genus Bos; species Bos javanicus. Next base: position 75,464,120 of record NC_083882.1, on the reverse strand, counting down.
CGTTTGGAAAGATCAGATGACGGCTGTGTGATCTGAAGCTAGTCACTTACCCTCTCTGAACCCAAGTTTCCTCATCCAGAAATGGATGAGGAAGAGACCTTATGGGGCCGATGTCAAGTGCCCTGATGCTCGATACATGGTTCTCTTAAAATGTGGTCCTGAAAAAACACGGAGGAAGGAGTTTTTTTCCACAGCAGGTAATACAGGACTGACATGACCGTCTCTGTTTACAGCAAGGGAGACTGAGGCCCAAGCATGTTTGGCTTTGAACACAAGCCCGCTGGGGAAGTGTGTCTGAAGGTATGGTTAGGTCACCTTTAAGTCGAGACCCCTGTGACTATGCACCCTCCCATCTCCGGGCAGTGCTGTCCGGCACAAGATTATGTCAGTGCCCTGGGAGATGCCGCCCCTGTGGTTCCGATCTCACATCCACGGAGCTGGCCCCCAGAGCTGGCCCTGTGCCGCACCGGTACTCGGTGCTGCTTCCCGGGGAGCCCTGTGAGGCCAGCACCATTATCATCCCGACTGTGCGGATGAGGAGACAGGCAGACGCACAAGGGGCAGCCTCTTACCGCCATCTCCCAGCTGCCGAGAGCAGGGGCAGGGCTGGACCTGAGGCCACGCCCCGCTCCAGGGCGCCCCGCCCACACACTCCCTCTCCATCCCACCCCGCTGCCAAGAGGCCAGTCCAAGGGACTTTGCCGCATCTTATCTGGGGGTGCCATGGCTACTCAGAAGTGAAGTCAGACACACTCCAGGAAGCCTTCAGTCCCCAGAACTGTGCTCCAACCTAACTGCACTGACTCTCAGTGCGGAGGGGCAAGTCCTCTCCCCCCGCCCCCACCCTCCCTTTTGGAATGGCCTCCACCATGCCCTCATCCTCACCCTCTCCTACCCTGACGCTGTAACAGCCTCCCAACTGGCCTCCCTGCCTCCAGCCTCACACCCAAGTTGCCGCTGCTGTTGACGACTGGGACCTGGGCCTGCTCTCCATGTCAGCTTTCTCCTAATAAAACTTTCTGTGGCTCCCAGAGGCCCCACAGACAGAGTATAAACTCCTCTGCAGAGCGGTCATAACCTTTTTACAATCTGGCTGGGATAGAGTCTCCGTGTTAGGTGGGATGGTTCAGGAGCCAGAAAACCTGGGTTCAAATCCCAACGCTGCTGCCAACCAAATGGGAAACCTTGGGCAGGTTAGTCCACCTCTCTGAGCCTCGGGCTCCTAAAGGGAAATAACAGCACCAATGTCAGGGTGCTGCTGGGAAGATGAAATAGAAAACACGTCATGAAGGACTTTGCATCCATTAATAGTAAGTGCTCAACTCATTCATTCATTCCACAAATACGAGGCCTTACTATGTGCCATGCACTGCTCATGCAGCCCTGAACAAAACTGACAAAACTCCCCCCTCTGGGAACTTATAGTATAATTAAGGGAGGCAGACAAAACCAACATAAGTAAAACCCAAGGCGTGTTGTACATAGTTGTACATAGTGCTGTGCACTATGGAGAAAAAAAAAGGCAGGGAAACAGTGGGATAAGGGGACGGGGGTTGCGATTTTAAACAAGTGCCCACGAGAGGGTGACATTTGAGCAAATCCCAATGCAGGTGAGGGAGCCTACCATGGAGAGCACCCACTCTACCAGTGGGTAAGAGTGTTACGGCAGTGGGAACACCAGTGCAAAGGACCTGAGGCAGGATCAGAACTGGTGTGTTAGTCATATTACTTTTATCATCACTATTCTTTCTTTCCAGTTTCATCTCCCTTCACCTCCTCCCTTTCCTGCACCCTTCAGCCAAATGAACTACCAGAGCCTCCCCAAGCCCTTCTGTGTGCACATGCCTTCGGACAAGTCACACTCCATGCAGGAATGCCTTCCTTTCTCTCCAACTTCTACTCATCCTTCAAAACCCAGCTGAAAGGCCTTCTCCTCAGGGAAGCTTTCCTTGACTTAGAGTCCATGGCCCACTCTCTTGTCCGCTTCTGCTGTAACCTGAAACTGCATGGTTAACTGCCCACTTCCCCAGACGGATCAGTGAGTTCTGGAGGGATAGGACTGGCTTTCGCATTGCACCCCTAAGCACAGCACAGTGCGGTTCTGTGCACTGACCACCTGATGAATGAAGGCAGAAACGAAGGATGCCCCAGGCCTCCCCCCTTACAGAGCCCTCGCCCTGGGCATGCCACCACGAATGACCGCCTCTGTGAATGCTGGCCTTTTCAACGCAGATATAAATCTGCAATATGAAACAGGCTTTTTAAAAATAACAGCACATTTTTCTTTTTCCTTCATTGTTTTTTTTTCTTTCTGCACGGCTTATTTTTCCAGTGCAGCCCTGGACCAGCTGTAGGGAAGTCCCTCCCAGGCCCACTCTAAGAATACAGGGCTCTGGGGCCTCTAAGGACTCCTAGGCCCTAACAGGGATGGAGGAGGCACCAGACGGTTCTAGACGAGCTCTGGCACCAAGGCTACCAGGCACCTCTGAGCCAAGAACCTTTTTGCTCAAACGCGATGTTAGGTGGGTTACCTCTGGGAAACCTTATAGCCCCATGTGACTTTTCCAAAGCGGCTTCTCCTTGATGAGACCCACTCTAAGAGGGCATCCTAGAGAGATGGCATCAGATCCAGGGTTCCAATTCTGGCTACATCATTGGGTAGCCCTGGATACTTTCCATCACCTCTTGGAGCCTCAGTTTCCCCATCTGTGAAATGGAAATAATAATAATACCTATCTCTGTTTTCTGCATATGGTATGTGACATGCTTAGGACCATACCCTAGGACACAGTAAGCATTCAGTAAATATTAGCTGCCTTCATCACCGTGACCTTCATTTTCATCAGCCCTGGATCTCTTATTGTGCAGTTCCTTCACTAAATCATATACTCTCCAGATCAGAGACCTCAACGATCCGCTAAATCTCACCCTCTTGGCCCTCCTGGAATTTTCTCTCATACATCCCAGAAACACAGTCCTTCTGGGGGTATGAACATCTGTAAATATGGAAAGCTTGGTATCCATACTCTAAGGGCCACTGTGCCTGCCACACCTGACACCTCCTTCCTGCTGGACCTACCTGCCCACACCCCAGGGAAGCAACGTTTATAAGGAATCCTGTCCTTAGCTCCCAGCACACCATGAGCCTGCAGCCAACGCTCAGAGATTCATCAGAAGATAGTTACTGAGCAACTCACGTGCACAGACAATGGAGACACAGCAGCACGTGCACACCAAACCAGGCCCTACTCTCACACCAAACCAGGCCCTACCCTCACAGAGCTTATGGTCTGATCAGAGTAAGACTCAATCAACGTTGTTGTTCTTCAGTCGCTAAATTGTGTGTTTTGTGACCCCATGGACTGTAGCCCGCCAAGCTCCCCTGTCCATGGGATTTCCTAGGCAAGAATACTGGAGTGGGTTGCATTTCCTTCTCCAGGGGATCTTCCCAACCCTGGGGTTGAATCTGAGTCTCCTGCATTGTCAGGTGGGTTCTTTACCACTGAGCCACCAGGGAAGCCTGCAATCTGTAAATGCACCAATAAGTATAAAACCACCACTAAGACGAGTGCTATAAAGGAAAGGCACATGGGCCATGAGAGATTGCCGTGGAGGGCTTGACCTAACCAGGGAGGGCTTCCCTGAACAGGTGATGCTGAAGCTGAAAGATGAAGGATGAGGAGACCCACACAGATGCAATGGAACACATCACCAGGGCAGGGAAACATGAGTAAAGTACTACGTTCGGCTGAACATGATGAATGGAGGGATTCAAGATGGTGTCCCCACAGTGTCTAAGGGCAACTGAAGGATTCCAGAAGGCTTTTCGGGCAGGGGTTGACAGACTCAGATTTATGTCAAAAAGATCACCCTGGCCACTGAGGATGAGCTTTTCCAAGCCTGTGTGTGTGTGTATGTATCTCTGCCTAGAATGCTCCCCCAGTCTGTATCAGTCAGGACAGGCTAGGTTATGCTGCAGTAACAAACAACCCCCAAATCTAAGTAGTTTGAAACAACAAAGGCTTAACCATCACTGATGCTGCACGTCCATTATGAGGCACCAAGGGGGTTCCACTCAGGGAGCGACACAGGGACCCAGGCCAGCAGAAGCAGCCACCAACCCTACCTCCTGCCAGTTGCCACACCACAGGAAAAGAGCACTTAGGAGGGTCTCAACACCAGCAACCAGATGCTCTGGACCAGAAGTGGCATGGGCCACTGTAGTTCACAACTCATGGCCCCAGCCAGCACAAGGGGAGCTGCAGTCAGTGCTACACGTGCCTGCCTGGAGGAACTGGAAATATTTAGGGTGTAGCATTAAGCACCACCAGACACTCACTCCATCTTGCTGTCCCCCAACCTTAACTCATTCATTAGATCACAACTGTTTCAGTATTCCAGAAGGAGGGACCGACATGTGCCGGAGAGATCAGAGAGATGCAGGGAAGATGGAAGACGAGGCCAAGGAAAGGATAGGCCCACATCACTCAGAGGCTTCTAAACCATGGGAACAATTTGGTTCTTTACCCCACAAGTACTGTGAAGACTTTTCAATGCTTTATGCGGAAATGGGGAGTCTGCTGTGATCTTCTTGGGAACAGATCACTCTGCCACCCTAAGACTGACGTGGAGGGGAGGTCACAGGTGGAGTTAGGAGGCTCGTGCTAGTGTCTTGGGAATAGACAGTGGTGCTTGACCAAGACGCTCGGGAAGAGAAGACAGAGAAGATGTGGATGGAGTCAATTTAATCGGCTGAAGTTCCCTAGATCTGGAGATACAGTGGATTGCAGTGTGGGAATGGAGACACCAAGGTTTCTGCCTTAGGGACTAGCAAGATGGTGGCAGCCTTGGACAAGATGAGAGCCCTGGAGGTGGTTTAGGGATGAAAATGATGGAACAGCCTCGGACTCTGTGTGTGGGTCATAACTATGAGATAGTCAAGAGAACGAGCTGAGGAGGCAGCTGAATAAACAGGAATGACTCCTGCCTACTCGTCCAGTGGTCTTCACTTCCTTCACACTTGCCAAGAACTTAGAACCAGGGGAAACCCCTCCCCCATTTAAGTCCAGGTAAGGAAACATTCAGAAGTCTTACTTGACACCAAAGACAACAAATTTTTGAAACATATCAATGCAAAGGGTCAAGAGGACAGAACTGTAACTCAGGTCAGAGTAGTATGTAAGTGATAGCTGTGAGGGCTGGTGAAGGACTCCTGGGACCAGTGAGGGGAGCCCCTCACCTCTGAGCACGTCATTAGGGTAGGCAGCATAGACTCTGCCTCAGTTGCCCCTTGGAGGCTCCAGCAAATTTGGGACTGAATGGACCTGGGTGGAGCTTGTTGGGCAATTCTGATATTCCCTGGAGAGTGTTCTGCAATAATCCCAGGAAGAAAAATACTTCTTAACTCACTGTGGGCTATGGGCTAGGCACTGTCTCTGTGCTGTCTCATTCCATCTCACAACTGCCTGCCCAGACAGGCTTTGTTGGCCCTACTTTAGGGATGGAGGAGCAAGATCCAGAGAGGTCAAAGGCAATCGTGCCAAGTCCAAAGTCCCAGGTCAGTATGAAGGGGAAGGAGGACTCCAATGGAGAAGCCCTGTTTCATTAAACTAAAGCAACCGGCCTGGGCTCTATTCCAGAGAGGAAGGTTTACAGACACGTGCCTACACAGAACTCTGCTCACCCACCTCTGAGAAAGTCAATGAGCAGAAATCATGCCCCACTCCCCAGGGAAGAAGAGTTACATCTGCCCCATGGACCTCATAGCCCCAACCCCTTCCTTTCTCTCAAGGGGAAATGAGGGCGAAGGACAGCTTGGGTGCCACAGGCATCATGCTTCATGGAAAATTCTTTTGCTACAGCACAGACAGAACCCCCAGTTTATAGGTTTACAGGCATCAAGAGCCCTGTCTCATTCTTCCCCCTGTCCCCGCGGACAAAGAGCTGGGTGTGTTTCTTTTCAGCCACTCTAAATTATATACAACAGCCTTACTCCACATGAAACAAGCATCTGAGAAAGAAGAGAGGTTTAACATTTTTCTCCCTGAAGTCCCAGCCCATCCCGGGGGTGGTCTAAGCCCCTATCGCCCAACAACACCCCGTACAAGACACGAGCAACTTTTCCACCGGCACCGACCAGCGCTCAAGACAATCTGTATTCTCCTTGCAGCCACTTGCCTGGGGCGTGCTGGCCTTGACCGGAGAAAGGTCATCGGCCGCCAAGTGCCTGCAGAGGAGACTACCTTGGGGATTGCGGGGGTGGGGGGTGGGAATGGGGGGTACACTCCGGAGAGATTTCCCGAAGAGTCTACACCGCACCTGGGATGCGAAACGTGTTAAAAGAAATGCCCCCGGCGCGACCATATTTACCGGGAAATCGTGCACCCCGTTGGAAAGAGGGCCCCCCACCGCACCCCGGCAGGACTCATGCCTCCCACGTCCGCCGCAACCCCCGTGGCCGAGCCCAAAGCGCGCCGCCCCCTGAGAACTAGGCCAGCAGCGGCTGCGGCGGCCGCGACGAGCAGTCCAGCCTGCGGCGCCTCGCCCCGCCCCGCCGGTGTCTCAGCGTTCTCAGGCCGAACGCCCGGGGTCCGGGCGGCCGCTGCCATTGGTCGGCGGCCACGTCCGTCAGCGGGCGGCACGCCGGCGCAGAGCAAAGGCTACATTGTAACAAGGCAGGCAAGCGAGCAAGCGGGGCGCGGGCGGGGAGGAAGGAGGCGGAGGGGCGGCCCCCGAGTCCCGCGGCGGCGGCGGCGGCGGCGGCAGCTACCTGCCGAAGGGTTAACCCACCTCGGGCCGGGGCGAGCCGCACCCCCACCGCCACCACCCCGCTCCTGCGCCGCCCGGACCCCCCCGAGCCGCGGGCGCTGCACCCCCGGCCGCCCGCCGCCCCCGCGGCCGCTCGCAGCCCCTGCCCCGGCGGCCCCCCGCGTGCGCGCGCGCGCGCTGGCAAACTGCCGAGCGCTTTCCGAAGCCATTTTCAATGGCCACAGTGGCTACCGGGGCTGACTCACCTTCCCGGGAGCGCCGCGGCAGCCGCGGGGCCCGGGCGGCGCGGGCGGGCCCGGGCGGGCGGCTCGGCGGAGGCGGCGCGGCCCCGGCTGGCGGCCCCCGCGGCGGGAGCGGCCGCGCTGCGGGCGCGCTGGGCCCCGGCAAAGTTTCAGCGCCAGCCTCGGCGCGGCGGCGGCGGCGGCGGCGGCGGCGACTCGCTGCTGCTCTCCTCCCCTGCTTTGACCACCATCTTATTAGTACAGGAAATGACATGGAAAACGGAAGAAAGCGGCGTTTGGGGCAGACGCGGACCCCCCAATTCAGGGGCCCGGAGCCGGGACTCACCAGCCGCGCGTCCCAACCCGGCCCCGGGAGAAAACTGCCGGGGTCCTCTCGGCGCCCCCGCCCCGCGCCCTGCCTGGAGGGGAGCGGGGGTGGGGGGAACCTGGTTCCTCGAACCCAAAAGGACAGGGCGACTTTTATAAACCAGCCCGGGAGAAATCGAGAAAAAAAAAAAAAAAATGAAAAAAAGAAGAGGTTAAAAGAACTTTCGAACTGGGACACTTTTTTTTTGTTTTTGGTCGGAATTAAAAGTTCTAGAATTTTAAAAAGTCATTCCTTGAGGGGGCTCCCTGGCTCCCCCACTCCTGTTGCTGCCCCTTGTGAACCAAACTGGGGGGTAAACGTGTTGATATTTTTAACCCTTTCTTGGCTCCACTGCCCGCAACTGGCCCCCTCCTGATCCGGTTTAACCCTTTGAATGCCCAGCCATTCGGAATTCCAAACGCCAGGTGCATCCCGCTGCAAGCTGGGGGAAGAGGGCTGGGGGGGGGGGGGGTTCATTTGAAACGTTTAACTATTTACGTGGGGCAGCGGTTTTCACGTCGCGAGCCGCACGTGTTCTTCAAATCGTAATTTTTTTTTACCGGGATTGAGATCCTGAGAACCGGACTTGCTGGTCCCGGGCTGTCTTGGTAAAGGTGTTTAAACCGAAATCGCTTGCTTAGGTCCTCAATTTCTTCATCTGTGAAATGGGATTCAACATCGCAGAGCAACAGGGTAGCAAAGAAAAGAGCGGGCGGAATATTCATAAAGACGGTGTTTAAAAGCTTGAAAGGCTTTACTCCACGCTTGGAAACCTGACGGGTTAGGATGCAGCAGAGAACACCGCGGGATGGCGTAACCAAGACAACTACTCCCAAAATAACAGTGTTCTTCTGGCGTTGTCTGCAAGGCAAGGGGCCCAAGTGCCAGATCTCTCCTGTCAGGGGAGGCTATGCTGCTCTGGCTCTAAAACCGAGGTGTAACCTCTAGTAGAAGGTTGTCAGGAGGAATTTGACCTCAGGACCGCGCCGGGGCGGGGCGCTGCTTAGGGAGGGGCTTCCCGACCTTCAGACATCCGTGGAAGCCCTGAAAGTCTTGGCGCAGGAGGTCTCCAGTGGGTACCGCCCCGGGGAGATGTCCTCTCGGGGATGGAGGTCCCTGTCAGTTTACCTGCTGGCTGGGAGCCTGAGTCCCAGATGGCATCCATGGTCAGACCCCAGGACATGCTCCTAGCTCTTGGAGTCTGGAAGTTGGGGGTTGAGGGGAGAAGCTCTGTATGTACCACGTCTTCTGTTTCCCTTGAGTCTGGCATCACAAACACACCTTCTTGAAGTCCTTCATCTTGTACTTCCTGTGTGATCTTGAGTAAAGGACTTCCCTTCTCTGAGCCTCAGTTTCCTATCTGCAAAGTGGGACACAGGAGTAACAACCCTCATTGCCAGCTCCATGTGAGGAGCCATGAAACTGTTTAAAGAGCCTAGCACCAGACTGCTCACAGTAGATGCTCAAGTAATGATAATTAACATCAGAATTATATGACTTTCAATATAACTATAAAAAGTTTTCTGAGTGTCTTTCTGCTCAGTGCCAGGCAGAGTGTTGGGTACTGGGGAGTACTGAGGTTAGTTAGACCTGGTCCTTTTAAGAGGTCTTGGTCTGGCCAGGAGATGGAGAAACTGGTAGTTAACTCAGATTAATTCAATAATTAATTCACAGCTTTATACTGGAGGCCAGGTGCTTGGGCAGAGAGAGGAGAGGACACCAAGGAGGAAGCCATGTATTCCTTTTGAGAAGGATTCACCAAGGAAAGGGTGTCAGGTCGGCCCTGACGGGGTTGGAATTTCCACCAGCAGTAGGATGGCGTTCCAGAAAGGCGAACAGCACTGGCAGAGACCTGCAGGTCTCAAAGCGGCAGGGTGTGTAACACGTGGCCAGCTATGATGACTCAAGAGTGGGTGGGGCAGAGGAGCCCAGATGAGGCCAGAAAGCCAAGAGGATAAAGAGAGAAGGTGGTCACGGCCTCCAAAAAGCAGAATGGTCTATGAGAGAAAGAGCTGAGGAGTGAGGCAAAGAGGGAATTTTTCCATGTGGTGCTGGTTTTCTATTTAAATCTCCCCATCCATTTGGCCCAGTCTGGCTTCTCTTTGCCAGGAACAGTTGGTCTCCAGGCTCCAGCTCTGGAGTGAGGCTGGGTCCTTGGGCATTGCAGGCCAGGAGTCTCCAGTCGTCACGCTCGGTGGGCACAGAGAGTCTGCATGGTTCAGAGACCCAGGTCTGAGGTCCGGCCTGCCACCCCCTGCCATGGAACCTGGGGCGCGTGACTCTTCTGTCTGAGCTCCAGCTTTTTCCTGTGCGACACAGAATTTGCACCAGGGGTCCTACCTTGTTCCCTCAAGAAGTGCCCTGTAGCCACGTGATCAACACCACGGCGTGGGAAGGCATCTGAAACAAGACTGGGAGACTCTCTGGGAGCCCAAGGCAGGCAAGGGCTGGGACAAATGCCTGGGGTCAGAGGGCAGAAAGTGGTAATTACCTGAAGTGATTATCCCAGGGCCCGAAGGTAATCACTGTAGACAAGAGGTCTGGATAAGGTAGGCCTTTGAGACTGTGCCTCAGCCTCTTCCCTCTGTGGGCTGAGTTGGGCCTGAAACACAGAAGTAAGGATGAAGAGGAGCTCCACTCAGATCCCCTGAGAACTAGTTGGGGGTCAGGCGGTACGAAGGGGGTTGACATGAATAGGGCACATGACACACACTTTCAGGGACCTTACCATTTGACCCTCTCAGTAATCCAAGGCAATCGGCATCATTGCTGTTATTGCAGACAGGGACACCATGCTCAGAGAGGTTAAGAAACTTGCCCGAAGCCGCACAGCTAGATTTACAGCCAGATGTGTCTGACTCCATTGCTCCATGCTCTCCACCCTTGGACGACATTGGTTTGTCGTCCTTCTCCATAAGACAACTTTTTAGCCTAACAGTTGGTAAAATATTTCCCTGGTTTCTCCTTTGTGCATTTCACACAATAGGAGCTGACCAGAACTGTGCGATGGGATGTCAGGCTCTTCATGATTGCCCCCTACAAAAAATTTACCAACAATCCCAGTCACTTCCAGGTCCCTGTGAGGACACTGACATGTTCTAAGTGAATGAAGCTCAGATCTTCAGAAAGAAAAGCCAATCTGAGACCTTTCTCATCTACTACTGATACCCAAGTAAAACATTTATGCAACGAGCTGCGATTTAAATGCCCCCTGGATCACTAGAGATTCACTTCCACATTTGCTGTGAAGCAAGGACCAGTGTTTATTGCATCAATCAATGACCCTTCTGAAAGCCTTGAGGGAGAAATTTCATTCAGGATTTAGTGCCTGTAAAAAACAGACCAAAGATCTACTGCATTTCCCTCGAGGAGCTGGCAAGCGTCTCCCTTGCTAACAAGAAGAGCTGCATAACTGATCAGGTTTCCCTTTTTACGCAGGTTGCCAGGAAGCTCAGGGCCAGATTCCACCCCCATCCCCAACAACTTTGGCAGTTGCTCCCTCCTCATTCCTCCTTTCCCACTTCTAATCCTACTAACTCAGCTTTGTTTTCTCTGCCTTTTATTAAAGATTCCCCCCCACCTTTAATGGCAAGAAATAAATATTTAAAATAAATCCACATTTGGAAGAGTTGCTGAAGGGAGTTGGATTCCATGGGCCTTGTGTTAAGCCAGGCATGGTTCTCTTTTGGTCTTGTCTTGTCCACTCGCCCAACAGCTGAGGGATTCCTCTCTTGGAAGGGAGGAGGGACTGGCTTATAACCAAGGGATTCCTCACTCAGCTGCTGATGACTAAGATCAAATGCCCTGGGTCAGATCATCATGGCTATTTTTTGGTTCTGCTGACAAACAGCTTGCCTCTCCTGTCAACTGCCCAGGAAGCACAAACCTCTATCCCCTACCCCCCACCCCGCCCCCACCAAGCTATCCCTCATTCGTACCTCCTGCTGAGTTTTGGCAGGAAATAGACTCCTCTTTTCTACAGAAGCCACTGCCCCTCATGGGCTGTCTACCACGTGCCCGGCAAGGTGAGATGATTAGGATGCAGGTTGAAGGTGAAAGAGCAGCTTTAGAACCTTGGACAGGGAAGGTCTCAGAGATGTGGCATCTCATGGGAGTCTTGATCAGTGGGAAAGAGTCAGCCCCATGCATGGTTGAGTAGTCGAGTCCCCTCAGCAGAGGACACAGCCTGGGGAAAGGCCCTGAAGCAGAAGCTAGCTAAGCTCGTTGTATGGGGTGGCCCAAGGCTAGTGTAGAGCATAGTGTAGAAGGAGAGACGGGGAAGGAGACGAGCAGAAGAAGGGGTTGGATCTAGGCGACGCTTTTCCATGGTTTGGATTATTTGAACATCAGCAGCAGCCATCGATGCTTTACAGCTGGGGAAACGCAGGGCCTCACTTACGTTTTCACACCATCACCTTGGCTGCCATGTGGCTACTAACACTGACCAAGTGCCAGATGAGTCAGTAGGTATGTTCATAAACCATGTTATTTAACTGTCCCTCCTGCTTATGAGGTTGATGTGGACCTGTCTTTTATCTGGCTACCTAGTGTCTGACTTCCCTTCCAGTGACTGGGGAAATTCCCACCCTTCTGAGCCCTGGAGAGACCCAGGGTGTGTCCGCCCCCATGCCCACTAGAGAATCTGAAAACATCAAAAATTCCCTTTCAGGGGATGCATAGGTCATGAAGGTGGGGTCCTTATAAATAAGATTTGCACCCTTAGAAAAGAGACTCGAGAGCTCCCCTGACCTTCCCACCATAGAACACAAACAGAAGACCGCCATTCAAGAAGCAGGAAGCAGATTCTCATTAGACCCAATCTGATCTTGGACTTCCAGCCTCCAGAACTGTGAGGCATAATTTTCTGTGGTTTCTAAGTTGCCAGCGGTATTTTGTTGTAGAAGCTCAAAGGTAAGGTACAGACATATGATGGAGCCTCAGCCAATTAGATGAGATCCCCCACCTTTGGACTGGAATCTAGTGACATGTAGAGACAGGGACCATGGACGGTCCTTTCTGGTGAGAGTCGGGGTGCACTAGAGTCAGTTCTCGAGGGCAGGAGTGCCTGTAGCTGGATACGGAAGGGCTGCAGGGGCTGGTGGTACAAGCTATAGTGCCTCTCGGCAGTATCGGGCAGCGTCCGCACGGGCTCTGTGGCATGGTCTTGGCTGTGACTCTGTCTCTGCGCACCCTGCACTTGGTTCTTCAACTTTTCAGAGGGTCACGAGCTACCTGAACTCCTTTCAATAGGTTCCCTGTTGCTTAAATCAATGTTTTTGTTCAGTTAAGTCATGTCCCACTCTTTGCAACCCCATGGGCTGTAGCTCTGTCCATGGAATTCTACAGGCAAGAATACTGGAGTGGAGAGCCATTCCCTTCTCCAGTGGATCTTCCCTACCTCACGGTCTCTGAGAACCAGGAATCCTGGAAGCAGCTTAACTGGGTGGTTCTGGCCCAGAATTGCTCGTGAGGTTGCAGTCGGGTTGTCAGCTGGGGCTTGCCGGGTTGTCAGCTGGGCTGAAGGCTTGCCTGGGGCTGGCAAGTCCATTTCCAAACTCCCTCACATGTAGGATAAACCATGATGCAAGTTTGGCCGGGAATGAGGAAGATTCCCAGGATATGGGATTTTCAGCTTTAAAAGCAGGTTGGCTCCAGGCAAACCAGGGCAAGTTGATCACCCCATTCCTGTGATTGTTGAAGAGAGAGCTTAGATTCTTGATTTGGGCATCTCAGTATCACTGCTCCTGATACGGCAGCTGGTCTTCCTTGGAGTGAATGATCAGAGAGAGAGAGAGGCAGAAGAAAGTCATCATCTTTTATAACCTAACCTCAGAGTGGCATACTATTCCTTCTACTGTATTCTGCCGTCAACTACAAATTGCTGCTTTTCAAGGGCATTTAAAATTCTTAAAGAGCTGGGAATACCAGACCACCTTACCTGTCTCCAAAGAAACCTGTATGCTGGTCAAGAAGCAACAGTTAGAACCTTACCTGGAAGAACTGACTGGTTCAAAATTGGGAAAGGAGTACATCAAGGCTGCATGTTGTCACCCTGTTTATTTAACTTATATGCAGAGTACATCATGTGAAACGCTGGGCTGGATGAATCACAAGCTGGAATCAAGATTGCCAGGAGAAATATCAGCAACCTCAGATATTCAGATGATATCACTCTAATGGCAGAAAGTGACGAGAAACTAAAGAGTCTCTTGATGAGGGTGAAAGAGGAGAGTGAAAAAGCTGGCTGAAAACTCAGCATTCAAAAAATTAAGATCAGTCCCATCACTTCATGGCAAATAGGAGGGGGAAAGTGAAAGCAGTGACAGATTGTGTTTTCTTGGGCTCCAAATTTTGCAGCCACAAAATTAAAAGATGCTTGCTCCTTGGAAGGAAAGGAAGAGACGTCACTTTGCCAACAAAGGTCCGTATAGTCAAAGCTATTGTTTTTCCAGTAGTCATGTACAGATTATTGGACCATAAAGAAAGCTGAGCACCGAAAAACTGATGCCTTCAAATTGTGGTGCTGGAGAAGACTCTTGAGTGACTGAACAACAAGGGCATTTGCCATCTGCCTCTGCAGAGATTGATCCCTGTGCTGCTGCAGCTCTGACCTTCAACATGCCCTGAAGGGAATTCAGGGTGGAGAGTGAGGCAAGTCTGTGCTCCAGGGAAACTGGTGGAAGAGGTCTTTGTTGTTATTCAGCAGCTAATTCCTGTCTGACTCTTTGCCACCCCATAAACTGCAGCATACCAGGCTTCCCTGTCCTTCACTATCTTCTGGAGCTTGCTCAAACTCATGCCCATTGAGTCGGTGATGCCATCCATCCATCTCATCCTCTGTTGCCCCCTTTCTCCTCCTGCCCTCAATCTTTCCCAGCAGCAGGGTCTTTTCCAGTGAATAGATGTTCTTCACATCAGGTGGCCAAAGTATTGGAGCTTCAATTTCAACATCAGTCCTTCCAATGGATATTCAGGGTTGATATCCTTAAGGATTGACTGGTTTGATCTCCTTGCTGTCCAATGGACTCTCAAGAGTCGTCTCCAGCACCATAATTTGAAAGCAACAATTCTTCGGCCCTCAGCCTCCAGACACACTTAGACGTATGTTTTATGTGCTTCTCTCATTATTCCTTTGAAATAATTTCCAGAAGTGGACAAAGCATGTGCCAGGCTTCACATCCTGAAAAATTTTGCCAAAGTGCCCTCCAGAAAAGTGGTACCAATGTCAGTTCTCATTGGCTTTGTGAGAGCCTGCTTGATTCTCTAAACCCTTACACTGAGCATCATCCATCTGCTTAATCTTCAGTAATTTGATGTGAGAGAGATCTGTCTCATTGTTTCTTTAAATCACATGGTATTAATAGCAAGATGAGCATATTTTCATGTGTTTATTAATCGTGGTGTCTCATTTGTGAATTGCTTGATCACATTCTTTGTCTAAGGTTGGGATCTTGTGTCTTTTTTATTGATTCATAAATGTAATTTACATATTAAGGATAACAAAAGTCTTTGAAATTTTATCACTATTTTCTCAGTTCAGAAACATTTGTAAATGTATTTATGATGTTTTTTTCTGTATGGAAATTTAAAGGGTTTGGTTTTCTGCTGTCAGAAAGACTTTCTCCTTCAGGAAATTGTAAAAATATTCTCTTAGATTTTCTTCTAATTTTAACATTAAAAAAAAATGTGGCCCATCTGGAATTTATTTTGGTGCAGAGTGTAAGATGGAGATCGAACTTTTTTTTCCTTAGTGAATAAGTAGTTGTCCTAACACCAATTATTGGGTCATTCATCCATTTCTCATTGTTCTACAGTGCCATCTGTATCCCATGTTAAATTTCCATATCACACACAAGCCTACTTCTTCTCTATTATGTATCATTATTTGCACAGTACCAAACTGTTCACATTGCTATAGCTTTATAGTATATTTTAGTATTAGACAGGACACAGCCTCCACTTTAACTAACTTGATCTAATTCCCAGAGGCAGAGATTTTAACTCCTAGATGATATTTGCCTTCACATTCCAAATTACATGTTTATATTGC
This sequence comes from Bos javanicus, assembly GCF_032452875.1. Lineage (NCBI taxonomy): Eukaryota > Metazoa > Chordata > Mammalia > Artiodactyla > Bovidae > Bos > Bos javanicus. Next base: position 75,448,714 of record NC_083882.1, on the reverse strand, counting down.
TAGCTGTTGAGTAAGTAATCTCAAACGTTGTCTGTCGATTTCCTGACATGGAAGATGAGTCTTCCACTCATTCACACTCCCGATTCGCGGATGCCCCCCCGCCCCCCGCACCCTGGGCTCAGTCTGCTAACATCTTCATGGTGACTTGTGTCCCTGCACAGGGTCTTCATTGTAATGAGTGTATCAGTGTTGTGAATTGCTAAGCCAAGAACACACTGTTAGTAAATTGCCTTGATTTTACAGCTTTCTGTTTTTCCTAGAGTTCATAATGGACCCATTTTTTTTTTTTTGCATTTGCTTAGTTTTTTTTAACATCTAAGGGTTTATTCTAACATTGTAGAATGCCTTTCACTACAATTTTCAACACCCTCAAACCTTTTAGATTACCTATCAGAGCCTTTTGTTTTTCCTACACTTTTTTTCTTACATGACGGATCAGAAATCTTTCTGAAGAGTCAGATAGTGAATACTATAGGCTTTATGCATTGCCTGGAGTCTCTGCCACATATTCTTGGTTTTTACTACATTATTTATTTGTTTTTACAACTCTTTGTTCAGGATGTTTTGAGATTCATTTATGTTGCTTGAGCCAGCAGTTTGTCCATTTTTGGTATTGAGTAGCATTTCACTCCATTGATATACCACAGGTTTTTGGTTTTTTTTTGTGTGTGTGTGTACTTTCTGGGAGATTTCCATGACCTTGTCTTTCAATACTTAACCTTTTTCTTAAAAAATTTCAGCCTGGGGACTTCCCTGGCAGCCCAGTGGTTAAGACTCCCTGCTTCCACTGCAGGGGGCATGGGTTAGATCCCTGATCTGGGAACTAAGATCCTGCATGCTGTGTGGGGTGAGGCCAGTATATATATATGTGTGTGTGTGTGTGTGTGTGTGTGTGTGTGTGTATTCATCTTTCATAGTCTGAATTTCCATCAAGAAACAAGATTTCTTGTTCTTTGTTTCTTATAGCTTCTTTTCTTTTTAATGGAGGCAATGTGTTTTTTTTTAGAAATATCCTCTTCCCCCTCCTATTCTGTGAATTAGCTGCTTTCTTCAACTTCTTTCTCTCCTATTTATTGTATTCTCTTTCACAGTAGGATTGTCTTCAAATGTCCAATGATCCTTGGCTGTCTTTCATATTTAAGAGTGAAGCTCCGAGTATCCTCTGGGAGGTGTCGGGAGGGTGGGATTTGTGCACAGGGCTTACTGGTAGCTGAAGTTGGCTGATGCCCCTGGTGGCACAAGTCTTCACTGCATTTATAAAGAATGTTCCTCCACCCTGCTACCAGGGGACTTATGTGCAGGGGACATGGTTGGGAGTTGGAGGCAGTAAGTCCAGTCCTGGGCTGACTTCAAAGTGATGCCAGAGCAGAGGGACCTCTCTCTAGTTGGGGAGGAAGCTGGAGGCTCCTCTGTCTGCTGCCGTGGGTGTGCTTGGGACCAGTGATCTTGGGGTCTCACTGCATCTTGTATAAGGTTTTGAAAAAATATCCCTTTGTTTTCAGAAGTGGCTTCCTGCTTTCCCGTGGCCTCCACTGGACACTCAGATTGGTCTTGCTCCATGCAAGGTGGATTTAGTGTTGCTTTTTTTTTTCTTTCTACTTTTGGTTTGGGCTGATCTTCAAGACGAGAGGAGGTGGAAACTCTCTGCACTTCACCTTAATTGGTAGGCACTCATTAATTGTAAATAGAAAATTTGTCATCATCCAGGTATCATTTCAAGTAAACTTTAAAGTTGAAAGTTTCTCCTTCTTTCCACCCCCTCAAAAATATCTCATTGGGATTTTTTATTTTTAGAACATAGGTTTTATTTTTTGAAAACAGTTTTAGATTTACAAAAAAATCAGAGCGTTTCCATATATTCCTCAGTCAGTTTCTCCTGTTGGCACCTTCCATCAGTGTGGCACACTGGTTGCAATTCCTGAACCAACATCGATACATCATTATTAACTGAAGTTCATAGTTTGTTGAGATGCCATTACTTTTTGCCTAGAGCCATTCTTCTGTTCCAGGATCCCACCCAGGAGACTACATCTCCCTGGGCTGCTCCTGAGTGTGACAGTTGCTCCGGCTTTCCTTCTCTTTGATGGCCTCAGTTTCGAGGAGCATTGGTCAGGCGTTCTGTAGAATGCCTCTCTACCATCGTTTATCTGATGCCTTTCCCAAGTTTAGAGCGGGATGATGGGTTTAGGGGAGGAAGCCATCAGGATTTTGGTGAAATGCCATTCAACTGATAGAATAATTGGAGGAGAATTGACATTTCTACAATATCGAGTTTTCCTTCAGGGATATGGCCCATTTCTCCATTGTATTCAAATCTTCTTTTACAGTCTTCAGGCAGGCTTTATAATTTGCTTCTTATAAACCTAACATACTGCTTGCTTATTCCCAGATATTTTATAGCATTTGCTGCTCTTGTGGGTAAGATCTCCACAATTGCTTTTACTTCCTAATTTGTCCTTGCTGTTACATTGGAAAGCCACTGACTTGTATAAATGTATATTCTGACTAGCCATCACATAATATTTATAACAGTTTTGAGTTGATGCTCTTGAATTTTTTTGATAAACAAGATCTCATGCAAATAATTATTTTGACTCATTCTTATAAACATTTGTGAATTTTAGGCAACCCACTCCAGTTTTCTTGCCTGGAGAATCCCCGGGACGGGGAGCCTGGTGGGCTGCCGTCTGTGGGGTCCCACAGAGTCGGACACGACTGAGGCGACTCAGCAGCAGCAGCAGCAGTCAATTTTCTTATATTATCACATTAGCTTCAAACAATGATGATTAGGATGGAGACAGTGTTTTGTTACTGATGCCAGGTTTTCACCTGCTTTTATGTTTTCTATGAGTGCTGTGTGCTAAGTTGCTTCAGTGGTGTCAGGCTCTTTGCGACCCTATAGACTGTAGCCCTCCAGGCTCCTCTGTCCATGGGATCCTCCAGGCAAGAATACTGGAGTGGGTTTCCATTTCCTCCTCCAGGGGATCTTTCCGACCCAGGGATCGAACCCAAGTCTTCTGTGTCTCCTCTATTGGCAGGTGGGTTCTTTACTACTAGCGCCATCTGGGAAGCCTACAGGTTTCTGATAATCTCTTTCTTATCCTTTGGGAATGTCCTCCTATTCCTATTTTAGTAGGGGTTTATATGAGGAATGAAAATTGAAGTGTATCAATGCCTTTTTTTTGGTATGTCAGAATTGGTACCTATTTTTTCTACATCACCCTCTTATGTAATCATACAGCCATAATTACATTAATAGCTGCTGTGTTTCCCTTCGTGGTGCCAGTGTGCTTCCTAGCTCAAGCTTCCTGGAGGGAGCTCTGCCAGCCTTTGTGCCATACAGTTGGGGCACAGCTCACCTAAGTCTCTTTATACCCCTGGCCACATATAGACATCAAATGACGACTTGCCTACACAATTGTTGAGGGAGCTCACGTCAGCTACTGATGGTGATCAGTCCAGTCTTTTGTTTTAAACAGGAACGGATAGTGAAAACTCCTTTGATGTGTGAAGAGAATCAATAGTCTAAACTGAATAGTCAGAACAAATGGCCCATGCTGAAGTAGAGTTAGTATAGGGAACAGAAGAAAACTTTAAACAATCTGCTCCTATGTTCTTTAAGATTCATGAGCATATTGCATTGATAAATAATCTCTAGCTGTTACAAAAAGGAAGCAAATGGAAACAAAAAGTTATTGAGATTAACACAAACCTGATTCCAAAACTAAGAAAACCCACTCATACCAAAGTCAATAACATGAGCAATATGTAAAAATGTTATTGAAATATAGTTGATTTACAATGTTGTGTTAATTTCTGCCGTACAGAAAAGTAATTCAGATATATACATATTCTTCCTCGTATTCTTTTCCAAATGCTTTATCACAGAATGTTGATATAATCCATGGTCCCCTTTTCTATACAGTAGGACCTTGTTGTTTATCCATCCTATATATATAATAGTTTGCATCTGCTAACCCCAGACTCCCAGTCCTTCCCTCTGCCACCCATGCCCCATTGGCAAACACAAGTCTGTTCAATACGAGCAATTTGAATGCAACAACAGTGAAAGTGAAGTCGCTCAGTTGCGTGCAACTCTGTGACTCCATGGACTGTAGCCTACCAGGTTCCCACGTCCATGGGATTTTCCAGGCAAGAATACTGGCATGGGTTGCCATTTTCTTTTTCAGGAGATCCTCCCGACCCAGGGATTGAATCTGGGTCTCCTACATTGTAGGCAGATGCTTTAGTGTCTGACACACCAGGGAAGAATGCAATAATATATCAAAGGAATTACTTGACATATTTTACTCTAGGAATTCAAAGATGATTTGAGAAATATCAAAGCCAATAATGTATTGAATGTTTGCAAAGTATTGCAGATATAGGATTCCCATCTTAGTTTTGGTGGTTGTGGGAGTGTTCAGGTGGCAAAGACCCATTTGACTTAACATGCTACCTGCATCAAATGAGACCTTAGAATTGGGGTGTGTGCTGAGACCAGTTTCTTTGTGTGGAGCACCTGAGAAGTTGCCAGTTCTTAGATGGCTCCTCATTAATTATACTCCTAGCCTCAGCTATGTGCTCTTTGAGAATGTGTATGTAGTTAGTACTATAGTTAGTGCTGCCAGTACCAGTAGCAGAAGGAAAGGAGTTATCAAAGGAGGAGATTTCACTGCTGTGTTCAGCTCCATTGGCCAGCCTCAAAAACCCAACTAAAACTAGTTTGAGGAAAAGAAAAACATGTTGGCTAGTGTAACTAAAAAAAAAAAAAAAATCTAGTGTGGGCTTCAGGCATGGCAGGATCCAGGTGTTCAAACAATGTCACCAGGAATATATCTTTATCCATTTCCTTTCCCATGAAAAAAAAAGTTGTGGACAGAAAGTTATGAGGACTACATAGAATAAGATATCCTGAGAACAAAAAGGGTAGAGCATTCAGAAAGAGAAAGTAACCAATAGAGTTAAATGCAAAAAAGACATGCAGTAAGATAGAACTTAAGGAGATCCTCAGATTTCATGATAGGAGGTCACTGTCCTTGGCAAGAGAAATTTCAATGGTATGCCAGGGAAGACAGCAGATAAGAATGAGCTGAGAAAATTGAATGTGAGAAATTAGAAGAAAAAAAAAAAGACATGTAGATAAATCTTTTGAGCTATTTAGATAAAATGCAGTGGAGAGAAAGGGCAGGGTTAAAGGTTTTGTTTTTGGTTTAAGGATGGGAGAAATCTGGGCATGTTTCCAGCCCATGGGACTGGAGCCAGTGAAGAAGGCAAGGTCAAAGGTACAGCAGAGAGATGATACTACAGAGAGAAATTTACCTTTAATTTGGGGGTGGTTTGGAGGAGCGGGTAGCCCATCCCTAGACAGGCTATTACTCCTCTCTCCCCAGTAAGATGGCTGAGCCTTTGGTGTGTCTAACTCCTGCTCAGCCTTTGCTGCCTCCTGGATGACTTCAGGAACTGGAGCTGTGTATCCATCAGGGGATTTCCAAAGCATTCACTGCTGTGTTTAGGAGCTTCTCCACAGTTAGCTGGGTGACCTTGGTAAGTTGAACAAGCTTGGTAAGTTGTTCTCTTTCTGGGTTTCCTGTAAGAGATTGACCTCAATGTACTTAGAAGTTCTTCCCACTAGAGCACCACTATGAAGCCAGATTTTGAATAGCCCAGGGGCAGATTGTGAGAAGGTCATGGAACAAAATGGAAATAAAAATAGGAAATGACTGTAGCTTCTTAAACCATCATTCTACTTTTTAGAAACATATCTTTCCAATCTACAAAGTTCTAGGGAAGTAGTCAAATAATTCTCAAGGTCATTTTCATTTTTAAAGTATTATTTTAAAAATAACTTTTAGAATTTTCTTTGAGTAATGAGAACCCATTCTCCTGTCCCTCTCCCATGATTGGTTTAGGCATGGATGTGTGATACAGTTTGGCCAGAGAGATACAGCAGGGACGACTTTGAGGAAATGTTTCTCTTGTTCTAAGAGATCCACAGGAGGTGATGGTCCTCTTTCCACCTAGACTTGGCTCTGTGAGGGGGAAATTCTGGAAGCTACCGTAACCATCTGCCAAGCAAGAAGGGACTAGGCTGAGAATAAAAACCAACACCCAGGAAGAAACTCAGGTCCTGGAAACATTATTGAACAACTTAATGAGCCAACCCTTATTTTTGGACTCCTGTAAGGTGAGGTAATAAATTGCCCTTATTGTTAGAACAAGTTTTAGGCGGGGGTTTTCTATTTGCAGCTGAAAAGCGTTCTAACTGTTGTAAATAGCATCATGTTGTATGTATTATTTTGCGCATGCTCTTCTCATTGAGCAATATGCCATGAACATTTTCACAAGTCAGTAATTTTTTGCCCCTAATAGGACTTTTAATAGCTGCATTGTATTGTGAGATATTTAGGTGTTAATAATTCTTTTTTATCATGGTAAATGATGGTGTAATGATTTTGATGGCACCTTTTGATGACATCGTTGTGTATTTATCTGGTTTAGGGATAATTTTCTCAGGGAAGAATTCATGAGTAAATATTAATAGTATATGTAATATTAAGATTTTCCTTAAATTTCCTTCCAAAACTTTGCATTGATTTTTAATTATACCAACAGAGTATGAATATGCTCATTTCCCCCCTCCCATTATAACTGACTTTCCTTAGTAGCGTGCTATCTTTTAATTTTTCTATCTTTTAAATTTTCACCGATGTATAACATACACACAGAAAATTGCATAAATCCAATTTTTGCTCACAAATTGTACCCTCCATATAACCAACACCCGAGTCAAGAAATAGGACATTTCTAGCCCCAGAGAGACAACCACGCTCAGCTTCTATCACAAGTAAGTTTTGCCAGTTTGAACTGCAGGCAACTAGAACTTTGGAGTATGTGGATTCTGATGTCTACTCCTTGTGATTATCATTACATCGGAGATTCACCCATGCTGTTGAAAACACAGACGTTTGCCCCTCTGATTGGTGTGCAATGTTCACGTGTATGGATACACCAGTGATCCATTTCACTGCTGATGGGCATTTAACTTTTGTCCAGTTCTTGGCTATTTTGAACAAAGCTGCTGTAAATGTTTTTGTGCCTTTTTTGATGGACGCGAACTAATACCTCTTGCATAGTTACCTAGGATTCAACGTGCTTGATGATAGGGTAAGTATATGTTTAACTTTGTGCAAAATTTTCAGAGTTCTCTAAACTAATCATATCAATTTACTTTCCCCAAACCAATGTATAAGAGAGTCCCAAATGTTCCACATAACTGGCGACATTTAGTATTGTCGAGCTTTGTTTTTACTCATTTTAGATGTGTAGTCGTGTCTCCTTGTGGCTTTATATTCGTTTTTTCCTGATGAATAATGACATTGAGGACCGTCTCGTGTGTTTCCTGGCCATTTGGAGAGCCTGTCTTGTAAAATGCTTAAGTTCTGTGTCCAGTGTTTAACTGATTTTGGCAGGGGGCAGGGGGGGTGTTTTATTTACTTTTCAGATAAATTTCTGTTGTGAATATCTTCTTCCATATGTGGCAACTTGCTTTTTCACTCTCCTGGTGTCTTTTAATGAACAGAGTTCTCCGTTTCAATGAAGTCTATTTTATGGTTCATGTGTTACATTCTCGTTAGGAATTTGCCCATCCCAAGGTCATAAAGATATTCTTCCATGTTTTCATCTAAAAGCCTTGCTGTTTTGTCTTTCGCACTTAGATCCATGATCTGTTTCAAATTAATTTTGTACAATATGAGGTATACATCAAGGCTCATTTTTACCCATATGGAGAGCCAAATGGTTTAGGAACGTTAGAACATTTATTCTAAAGGCAGACTTTATCCCCTGAAATGCAGTGGCCCATTGTCAAAAATCAATTGACCATATAAATGTGGGTCTGTTGCTGACTCTGTCCTACTTAATTCTTCTATTTGCTTATCCTTGTGCCAAATCACACAGATTTCTTAATCACTGTAGCTTTATATTTAAGTTGTAATATCTAGTTGTATGAATCCCCCAATTTTGTTCTTCTTCAAGACCATGTTGGCTGTTCTGGTTTCTCTGCATTCCCCTGTGTATTTTAGAATCAGATTTTCAACGTCTTTCTGGGAGTTTGATTGAAATGGCCCTCAATCTCAGTTAGGAGAGATACTGGTATTAAGAGAGAAATGGTATTGAGTCTTCCAATCAATAAATATGGAGTGTCTATCCATTTTTATATCTTATTTAATTTCTCTCAACAATGATTTATAGTTTTCAGTGTATATATCTTGACATTTTCATTGTTTCTATTTTTAAAGTATTTGATTTTTAAAATCCACTTGTTCATGGTGGTTTTATGCCTTTTAAATAAATTAAGAGAATAAAACATGTTTTTTCTTCAATAAATACTTACATGTTTACCATTTGAGGAATCCATTCCTTCCTGTAAACATATTTCCTTTAAGGATAATATCCCTTTAGCCTGAAGAACTTCCTTTGGTATTTCTAGTAGAGCAAGCAGCTCTGCTGACAATGAGTTCTCCCAGTTTTTATTTATTTGAACTATCTATTTCCCGTGTTTAAAGGATATATTTTTTCCTGGATATACAACTCTGGATTCATTATTTTTCAATCGCTAATGAAATAATTTTTAAAACACTTTGTTCAGAGTATTTAATTATTACCTGAAGGAATGTTTAATTCAATGAAAGCCATTTCACCATTACTGGATATAGAACCAAATCACACTGTTTTATTGGCTGAGTTTTTGTAAGACATTTTAATACCTGGCAGTCATGCTTCCCCTTTGCAGAATATTTTCTTGAGCGCTGATGAGTTATTCTTCCAGGTAAACTTTAGACTTACTTTGTTGTACTTAAAAAAAAGGCCCAGTAGGATGTTTACTGGAATTTCATTACATTTGTAGATTTATATGGGGCTTCCCTCAGTTGGTAAAGAATCTGCCTGCAGTGCAGGAGACCTAGGTTTGATCTCTGGGTTGGGAAGATCCCCTGGAGAAGGCAATGGCCACCCACTCCAGTATTGCCTGGAAAATCCCATGGATAGAGGAGCCTGGTGGGCTGCAGTCCATGGGGTCGCAAAGAGCTGGGCACGACTAAGCAACTAACACTTACTTACTATGGGTTATTATTGATATCTCGATAATATTGATACTTTCTTCCTATAATAATATGTGCTTTCATTGGTTCAGGTCCTGTTTTCTGTTGCTCACTACAAAACTACATTTTGTAATTTTCTTCATCTAGATTCTACTCACATTTTGTAAAGTTCATCACAAAGTACTTACGTATTTGGCAAAGAAAAGAAACATTTTTATAAGAATTGGAGGATAATTTGTCTCCTTTTTAAACCCCAAGCATTAAAAGTTGGATTTACCATATTGACTTACTCATGGCTGTATCAGTTGGGATCCAGCCATGAAACAGAAACCACACTCGTTTATGACAGAACGAGAAATACAGAGAGAATTGGTTAAACAGATCCTGGAGGACAGAGCAGAAACTCTGAGGAAACACAGAGATGGTCCCTGGGTAAACATCTACCCGCCTCAGGGTAGACGGGGAAGGGAAGGGATCTTTTTGGAGGAGGTGAGCCCAGGGCTGGGATTCAGATCTCTTTGGAGGGATTGCTGCACGGCCAGGGCTGGCATCTCTGGAGCTCAAAGAGGGTGCTCTGCATGGCTGTCACTGAGACTTCTGAGCTGAGGGTGCTGGCTGGCTGCTGACGGCATCCCACATAGCTGGGTCGCTGATCCCTAAGGAAATGGGCTTCTTCCTCCTTAGTTTTTCCCTTGGGAGCAAAGATTTCCAAATCAGCAGAGTTCAAAGTCATGGGGACAAGAAGCAGAAATTCTGCAAGTGATTATTAGGTACAGTGGTGGGAAAGCGACTTCCGCTCAGTGTTTCCTGGCCCAGTTACTGTGGACAGGGGTGGGGAAACGCCTCACATTGATTGCTGAATGGAAGCACATTCTGCCTGCTGTTAAGGCAGAACCTCAGCCTTTCAGGATGTTCTCTCTCAAGTAGCATTACCCGAGTCTTTTGAAGGTCCTTCCATTTACCAGTTAGGCTCCCGGTTTCCAGACGATGGAGTACATGGTGAGGGGCCAAAGCCCACTGCCACTCTTTCGCTATGAAATGAGTGTCTTGGTCAGAAGAAATGTAGGGTGGAAAATCATGATGGTAAATAAGGCATTCCATCTGTGTAGAGATGGCAGAAACATTACAGGCAGAGAGGCAAGTAAATATCCAGAATATTGATTTAACAGAAAATGGAGAGACAAATCATCTATTGGATCATAGAAAAAGCAAGAGGATTCCAGAAAAACATCTCCTTCTGCTTCATTGACTTTGCTAAAGTCTTGGATTGTGTGAATGACAACAAACTGCGGAAAACTCTTAAAGAGACGGGAATACCAGACCACCTGACCTGCCTCTTGAGAAATCTGTATGCAGGTCAGAAAGCAACAGTTAGAACAAGGAATGGAACCATGGGCTGGTTCAAAATTGGGAAAAGAGTATGTCAAAGCTGTGTATTGTCACCCTGCTTATTTAACATATATGCAGGGTACATCATGCGAAATGCCGGGCTGGATGAAGCACAAGCCTGAATCAACATTGCCAGGAGAAATATCAATAACCTCAGATATGCAGATGACACCACCCTTTTGGCAGAAAGTGAAAAGGAACTAAAAAGCCTCTTGAGGGTGAAAGAAGAAAGTGAAAAAGTTGACTTAAAACTCAACATTCAAAAAACTAAGATCATGGCATCTGGTCCCATCAGTTCATGCCAAATAGATGGGGAAAAAGTGGAAACAGTAGCAGATTTTATTTTCTAGGGCTCCAGAATCACTGTGGACAGTGAGCGCATCCATGAAACTAAGACGCTTGCTCCTTAGAAGGAAAACTATGGCAAACCTAGACAGTGCATTAAAAAGCAGGGACGTTACTTCACTGACAACGGTCAGTATAGTCAAAGCTAGGTTTTTTTCTGTAATCATGTATGGATGTGAGAGTTGGACCATAAAGAAGGCTGAGCGCCCAAGAACTGATGCTTTCAAACTGTGGTGCTGGAGAAGACTTGACAGTCTTGTGGACAGTCAGGAGATCAAACCAGTCAATCCTAAAGGAAATTAACCTTGAATATTCATTGGAAGGACTAATGCTGAAGTTGAGACTCCAATACTTTGGCTACCTGATGCAAAAAGCCGACTCACTGGAAAAGATCCTGATGCTGGGAAAGATTGAGGGCAGGAAGAGAAGGGGACAACAGAGGATGAGATGGTTGAATGGCATCACTGACTCAATGGACATGAGCTTGAGCAAACTCCAGGAGACAGTGGAGGACAGGGAAGTCTGGTGAGCTGCAGTCTGTGGAGGTGGCAAAGAGTTGGACACGACTTACTGACTGAATAACAACAACAGAGAGAAAAACATGCTGGGAAAGAGGAGAAAGTATGTGTGCGTATGTTTGAGAGAGGAGAGCTTGAGGAGATTTAGTTCAGTTCAGTTCAGTTCAGTCACTCAGTCATGTCCGAATCTTTGTGACCCCATGAACTGCAGCATGCCAGGCCTCCCTGTCCATCACCAACTCCCGGAGTCCACCCAAACCCATGTCCACTGAGCCCGTGATGCCATCCAACCATCTCATCCTCTGTCGTCGCCCTCTCCTCCTGCCCTCAATCTTTCCCAGCATCAGAGTCTTTTCAAATGAGTCAGCTCTTCGCATCAGGTGGCCAAAGTATTGGAGTTTCAGCTTCAACATCAGACCTTCCAATGAACACCCAGGACTGATCTCCTTTAGGATGGACTGGCTGGATCTCCTTGCAGTCTAAGGGACTCTCAAGAGTCTTTTCCAACACCACAGTTCAAAAGCATCAATTCTTTGGCGCTCAGCTTTCTTTGTAGTCCAACTCACACATCCGTACATGACTACTGGAAAAACCATAGCCTTGACTAGACGGACCTTTGTTGACAAAGTAATATCTCTGCTTTTTATTATGCTGTCTAGGTGGGTCATAACTTTCCTTCCAAGGAGTAAGCATCTTTTAATTTCATGGCTGCAATCACCATCTGCAGTGATTTTGGAGCCCAGAAAAATAAAGCCAGCCACTGTTTCCACTGTTTCCCCATCTATTTGCCATGAAGTGATGGGACCAGATGCCATGATCTTAGTTTTCTGAATGTTGAGCTTAAGAAAGATAAATCTCATCTTCCATCATAGTCGTCAAAGATGACGTCTAAAACTAGGAAATCAAGAACCGGTTCTTTAGAAATCTGGAGATTAACAGAAGAAGGTTGAAAGCATTTGAAGTGGTTGAAGGTGGGGTGTGGATGAGAAGAGGAGCTGCTGGCTTTTGTTGAGTCTTAGAGACCATTTTCACACTTTTAAAAAGTGAGGTATTGCTTTGATTAAAATTAGTGCTCTGTAAATAGAAAAAAGAATCTGACTTTCAGGTTTGAGTCTGGAGGGTTGTCCTTTCAAGATTCCTGCTGCCTAAAGAACATAATGGTTTCCCTGCTCTTCAGAAAAAAGCACCTCTTCCTTGGAGCACAGTACTTCCCTCTGCTGGAGAACCGAAGTAATACCCGTGTAAACCGGCGCCCAAGCTCGGACTGAAGGCGCCCACTGGTTCATGAGGTGCGCTGGGCTAGGATGCGCGGCCAGTGCATTGCGGATCTGAGACACTTTGACTGGGCCGGTGAGGTCGTTGTGCCCGGGCGACCAGAGCAATGTGACCTGTGCTATGCCTGGGTGCTGCCACCCCACAGTTCAGGGAGCACTAGCCCAGCAGATGCTTGGGGTCAGGGAGCACCTAGGGTTCAGGGGCTTTTCCCAAATTGCCCTCATCTACAGTACGTAGTGGAGAAGGGCATGGCAGCCCACTCCAGGATTCTTGCCTGGAGAATCCCATGGACAAAGGAGCCTGGCAGGCCACAGTCCACGGGGTCGCAAAGAGTTGGACGCGACTGAGCGACTAATGGTACTACACTACGGTGTGTAGAGGGCTCCCCTGGGGCCCCAGGTGGTAAAGAATCCGCCTGCAATGTGGGGGACCTGGGTTCCAGCCTTGGGTTGGGAGGCGGGCATGGCAACCCACTCCAGTATCCTTGTGTGGAGAACCTCGTGGCCAGAGGAGCCTGGAGGGCTACAGTCCATGGGGTCGCAAAGAATCAGACACGACTGAGAGACTAAGCACAGCACGGCGTGCAGAAACGCCTCAAAATGCAGAATGTGAACCTCTTTTCCTTTCTAATCCTCCCGCGGTCCTCACTGCCCTTCCCCTGGCATCACCCCCCCCCCTCCCCCCCGCCACCTGCCCTGCACAATGTACGTTTTTTGGTTATTCCAGTCAGGGTTGGCACGAGAGGAGGGGATGTCAGTACTTCCATCTTACTCAGGCCTGTACTTTTCTGGCTCCAACACTTGGCCTCCACTACGTGGCTCTGGTCTCCTCTCCGAAGTGCTCATCTTTCCTGGGGAAGAAGCTGCCCCTAGAATAAGGGCCAGGAAATTCTTGGCCTTGCCAAGATCGTCTGCCCCTCAGGGATGTTTGCAGGCAGAGGACATAAACCACTGAAATAAGGGAGAGATTCAGACAGGCACCACTTTGGGTCATTGAGTTTTCCTGTTCTAGAATTCTGACATGTGGACAGCCAGTTACCACACCTGGGCCGAGAACAGGCTCACAGGCCCCGAGCACCCACCTGTCCACCCCCGGCCCGCCCCATGCTTCCAGCTGAGAGGTGACTTTGAGCAGGCCTGGTTGCTGGAGCAGGGAGGTGACATCCTTGGACAGGGCTTAGAGAGTAGCGTAGAATCAGAGACTCAGGAGAGGAAGCAACTTTATAGGCTTGTAGTCCACCCGTCCCCATCTCATGCCTGGATTGCTCCACCCTTCCCTAGCAGGGGGTCTTCAGCTCGCTCTCTGTTGAAGCCGGTCCTGCTGTCTCTGGAAGGATCTGACTCAGAAAGCACTTCCTCCTTCCACCCTTCATCTGCCTCATTCCATCTCCCATGTCTCGACCCCAGTTCTGGCCCACATTCCCCCTTCCCTATGATGGCCTCCAAGTGTTTGAGGAAAGGGAAAAAGCCCCCCACCCCCACCCCGACCCACCGCGAGTGGTCTCCTCCCTAGGGAAGGTTGACTGACAGGACTCTGCAAGTGATTAAGCTTAGCTCTTACTAGCTTAATTGAAACAAGGGGAACCTATGGGCGCCACCCAGGGACAGCCAGGGCAATGTGGGACAGCTGGGTTCCATCCCTGGGTTCGATCCTTGGGTTGGGAAAGTCCCCTGGAGGAGGGCATGGCAACACACTCCAGTATTCTTGCCTGGAGAATCTCCATGGCAGACTACAGTCCATGGGGTCGCAAAGAGTCGGACATGACTGAAGCGACTAAGCACAGCACCCTGGGACGGCCAAGGAGCTGTTGGATCCAGGAGGGTAAATGCCTTGTCTCTGGGCTTCCCCTTCCCTGGCTGTGCTGCTTCCAGCCCCAAGCAGGGTGGGAACCAGGGCCCTGGCACTGCCCAGCCTCTGTCCATCCGAAGCAGAAAGAGATATCTCTCCTGATGGCCATAGGGCACTGGTCAGGGTTGACTACAGTTTCAGAAAGGCCGAAATGGGCGGTGGCTCAGAAAGGGTGTCTGTGTACTCCTTTTTACAGAGGTCAAAAGTCAGAGATTTAGTCTACCTGAGGTATGCGGGGGGTGGGGGGCAACCTTCTCAAATTTCCAGACATGAGTGCCCAGAGGCCCATGGCAGTGAGCTGGGTGTCTACAGAGTCACAGGATGAGCCTGTCATCTTCCTGGAGAGTCAGTTTTGTTCAGTGGAAGCTCTATTTTTAGATTTTCACGAAAATGGAAACATCGTGGAGCAGAATGCCGAATCTGTAATTTTGAAAGAAGACCCGAGACTTCGAAGAAATCTCGCACTTGTGTCAGCTGCTTTGGGCTGGCTGCCTGCGCTGCTGGGCAAACTTGTTCATCCTTGCATGAGCAGACATTCTGGGGAGACGAGGCCTGGGGACCCACAGTCTGAGGGGCGCTGGGCCTGGGTCTCCACACAGCTGCAGGGCAGGCCCGAGAGGAACTGGGCTTGAGGGCTTCAAAGACAGCTGAGCTGGTGGGCCCTGGCTGGGCTCCAGCTTAGCTCATGCTCAGCTCCCTGGATGTGCAGGCCCACCAGGAGGACATAACTACCTCTAGAACCCTACCCGAGGGCAGGAGCCAGAGCCCACGCGGAGTGAGGGATCCTCAGGGCCTCTATAGGACAGGGCAGCTGAGAAGTGCAGCAAACACTGCTGACTCCTCCTAAGAGCTTTTCACAGGGCTGTGGGAATGTGGGCAGGGTGACCCCTGAAACATTTAACCCTAGAGGCTCGTGGGACCAACCAACAGAACAGACTCCAGCCTCATACCTGAGCAGGGTCCTGGACCAGGCTCACGCCTCAGGGTGCTGGATCCAGTGGGGATTTGGGAATCCCAGGTTAGAGAGACCAGGTCAACTGGGGCAGTGGGGAGCACTCGGGGCTGGGGGGACTGGGACAGCAGCTGTTCACCAACTGGTAGGGACATGTTTTGATATCCTAACAACTTAGACAGCTATCCTGGCTGCAAACAAGCCTCGTATATGGATCTGATGCAGCAAGATCAAGACTCAAATCCAGCCCACGTTTATTGAGCACCTATTATGTACCGAAAACAGTGCTGCGAGCCTTCATGTGTATTCCCTAGCTTCATGTCAACAAGAGCACACAGATCCACTAACACATATCCAGGTTCCTGAGGTCTAAACGGGTAGCATTCTGCCTCCACCCTGCCAGGCCCCCACCCAGCACTCAGTTAGGGGCTCGACATTTTCTTAAAGGCAGATGGTGTGACAGCTGGGCCATCTGTTCCCAGCTTCCCCTTTGCCCCTCCCTGTTCTAGCTCATCAGTTCTCCAAATTTAGTTTTCTTTAGAATCACTCCACACGATTGTAGATGCAGAGCCTTGCAGATTCTTTACCAGCTGAGCTACCGGGGAAGCCCTGCATACGTGTTGGTGGGTAGGAAGCTAAGAGGTTTTCAAGGATGGTTTTGCCAGCATTGGCTTTTTGCCTTACTGATTTAGAACTTGCCCTAAAATAGCCCATGGCTCTGTGACTTAGAATTATCCCCATTTTGCAGATGAGAAAGTGGGGTTTGGAGATGTCATCCATCCAAGGTCACACAGATGGTGGAGACCAGCGTCCATGACCTTATGCCTAGCCATCTCGGCAGTGCCTGGCCTCTGTGCTGCATTATTTGCTGAGATGTCCAGATACACCCGGCGGCCCCAGCGCAGGCCTGATGGAGCACTGCACTTCTAACCTGGAGCGTACGTGTATGTGTTACTGCCTAGCTGAGGCTCCCAGGCCTTCCCCAGGTGGGTACCCGTGGCTGACTACCTTCTGCCAGCTGTGCTGACCTAAATGACAAGCCCAGGTATGGCCCACCCACCAACCAATCACACTCAGCAGCTCTGATTTCCTCCCTGAGACAGAAAGAGTTCTGGCTTTTGACTTTTACTGACCTGCTCCATTTCTCCTCTCTAGGACCTCATTCCCAGAGCCTGCACTCTGCTCTGGACAGGGTTTCCTGCTTGCGGTCATCCACTCGGAACTCTATCTCACATTCCCCTCCGCGGGAGCAGCAGGTAGCCCAGTGCTGACCTGCCTTGCTTCTGGCAGTTTAGTGTTGCGTCTAGTCAAAGCTATGGTTTTTCCAGTAGTCATGTATGGATGTGAGAGTTGGACCATAAAGATGGCTGAGTGACAAAGAATCAATGCTTTCGAACTGGAGAAGACTCTTGAGAGTCCCTTGGACAGCAAGATCAAACCAGTCAATCCTAAAGGAAATCAACCCTGAATATTCATTGGAAGGACTGATGCTGAAGCTGAAGCTCCAATACTTTGGCCACCTGATGCAAAGAGCTGATTCATTGGAAAAGACGCTGATGCTGGGAAAGATTGAGGACAGGAGGAGAAGGGAGTGACAGAGATGGTTGGATGGCATCACCGACTCAATGGACATGAGTTTGAGCAAACTCTGGGAAACAGTAAAGGACAGGGCAGCCTGGTGTGCTGCAGTCCCTGGGGTCACAAAGAGATGGACACAACTTAGCGACTGAACAGCAGTGGCATACACAGGCCGGTGGTTGTTCTCTGAAAATGTCAGCCCTGGGTGAGGTGACATGGCAGATGGACTTTCTAAAGACAGTCACGACAGAATCTCCCATCCAGACGTTCTTACTGGGTGACCCTGAAACCACGGCCGTTGAGGGGTAGGGCCCGTGACCTGGGCAGACTTTGTGACCGCCTCCACCAGTAGGGTAAAAAAAAGGATGGCTGTGTAGCTTCCGAGGCTAGATCTGAATAATGCCGTGTATGTCTGCCTTGGCCCCTTGGGATGCTCACTCTTGGAATCCAGCCACCACATTGTGGGAAAGTCCAAACTAACACATGCAGAGAGGCCTCATAGAGAGGACACCCTAGAGTTCCAGCTGAAAGCCAGTGCTGGCCACCTGATCGGTGGGCGAAGACATCTCTGCTGATTCCTGCCTCTGCCATCAAGTCATTCCCAGCCTTCAAGTCTTCCAGCAGAAGCTCCAGGTATCATGGAGCAGGTACAGCTGTCTCCACCGTGCCCTGTCCAAATCTCTGATCATAAATAGGTGACTGTCTGATGACTCAGTTTGGGGCTGGTTTGTAACACAGCAATACTAACTGAATCAGGTGTAAAGTGACAGGAGCTAAAAGCAAAGTCTTCCAGCAGAAGCCCCAGGTGTCATGGAGCAGGTACAGCTGTCTCCACTGTGCCCTGTCCAAATCTCTGATCATAAATAGGTGACTGTCTGATGACTCAGTTTGGGGCTGGTTTGTAACACAGCAATACTAACTGAATTAGGCGTAACGTGACAGGAGCCAAAGCTAAAAGCTCTTGCCCCTGGCCTGCTAAAGGGCAGAGGAAGCAGGACAAGAGAGGAGCTGGAAGGGTACCCTGTACCCCGAAGTACCCCCAAGAGATGCCAGGGCCTCCCAGGGGAATGACTTCACAGAACACCGAATGGAGGTGGACCCCAACCTGGGGCTGCCAACCTGGGCAGACACTCCTGAACCCAGGTAGACACAGGAGCGCGGGGCCTCCTGCCTTCATGGGCCAGGCAAACTGAGACCTGTGATAACCCCCAGAGGCCCTGTCTCCATCTTTGGGGCTACAGAAACCTCTGTTTTGTGTGATCCTAGGTGGGAATTATTCAACCATGGGTAAGATTTCCCCGGTGGCTTGGTTGGTAAAGAATCTTCCTGCAATGCATGCAGGAGACCCAGGTTCAGTCCCTGAGTTGGGAAGATCTCCTGGAGAAAGAAATGGCAAACCACTCCAGTATTCTTGCCTGGGAAATCCCATGGACAGGGAAGCCTGGGAGACTACAGTCCATAAGGTCGCAGAGTCAGACACGACTGCGCGGCTAAACCACCATCAATCCCAGGAGGAGAAACTCAGAAGAAACTTTGGAATAAAACATGAAACAGGTGATTTCTTGACACCTGAGTTTGTGGACTAGGAGCCTGTGCAGTGCCGGGGGCTCTGTGTTGACCAAAGGAAATTGTGATAGAATGTTCTGCCCTGAGCCAACCCAACCTTGTGGTCTGAGATGCCTGACTCTGACCCAAGAAGAGACCCCTGTCCTGTTTACTCTGTAACCTGGGGGTGCAGCAACAGGCACTCAGAGATGCTGCCCACCAGAGCCGAGGGCTTCTGGGGAGAGTCACGAGCTCCGTCCTCCCTGCAAGCAGAGGCTGGCACAGCCCTGAGGGAGAGGGAGGCAAGGCCCGACTGAAGCTTCATCCCGGCAATTCTTCCTGTGGCCACCAGATGGCAGGCCAAGGCCACACGGGGCTGCTGGGACAGGCCGTTCCCGGGACCAGGAACCCAGTTTCCTGCAAGGGCTCCGGTGTCACCACCGCTAGGAGACGGCAGGGTCAACTGCAGCTGTGGAGGCCAAGGCTGTTGCCCTGATCTGAATTAATCAAAGGGCCAACACGTGTTCCTGGGCGCCCCACCCACCCATCCTTTTGGCCGCATACATCATCCCATTTAATTGGCAGCGCTGAGGTTTCTGGACTGGCCGTAGAACTCCACAATCCCAGAACTTCGCTCCACTTTTCTGGGCTGTGTTTATGCCATGGCTCACGTTGGGGCTGAGGTCTAAGGTGGGAGCTGGGTAGGGTCTGCAGCATCTAAGCCTCAGTTTCTTCATCTGTAAAATGGGAAGATTCTTGCCCCGCCTGCAAGATCAGTGGGAGGACGGAAGTGTCTTTGCCCCGACAGTGTCACTTTGCTCTCACAATAATCCCGAGCACCAGGAAGGGCCTATATTCTTATGCCCTTTTTACAGAGGAGGAAACTGATCCCCATGGATGAGAAGCGACCCATCTTCCATCACTCAGCAGAGCCTGGATTTAGACCCAGATCTGCCCTGATTCTCTCCGCTCCCCCATACTCCCACTTCTCCCCCGTTCTTTCCCTCCTCCCCCGTTCCTTCAGTGGACTGCTTGGCTCTTTCTCATCCACTCTGTTGAGAGGGGCCCCTCTGGTGCCTTGAGATCCAGAAAATACAGGTCTTCTGGGAACCTGCAGTCAGTACCTTAACCTGATGCATTGCTGGGCATAATGGCCCTTGGATCTGCCCAGATAACTATGATGACCTGGGCCTTGTGCGGCCCAAACTGGCTTGAGAGCAAGGCCCAGGAGAAAAAATCTAGGAAATGGAATTAGACAATCTGGAGAACTTTTTCACCAAGCCTCAATTCCCCAGCTATAACATGTAAGTCAACTTAGGACTGCAATAAAACTGGAACATAGCTGTACTTGAAAGTCTTTGGTGACAATAATGGTAGCCTTCATTGCCTCCTTAGTGTGTGCCAGGTTCCAGGCTTAGTCCCTTTCCTACGTGATCTCACTTAGTCCTCACCAAAATCCTGTAAGACTGATGTTATTGTTGTTTATATTGTATTTTTATTGAAATACAACTTATCTAAAGTGAACCTGCCTTAAATGTACAGCTCTATGAGAAAGAGAAGGGGATAACAGAGGACGAGATGGTTGGATGGCATTGCCGACTCAAAGGACATAAGCTTGAGCATGCTCTGGGAGGTGGTGAAGGATAGGGAAGCGTGGTGTGCTGCAGTCCAGGGATTGCAAAGAGTTGGATACCACTGAGCAACTGGACAACAAATGACCTTTCAAAACTGCATAACAACCACCGTTATAGAGATCATTTCCGGCTCCCTTGAAGGCCCCTTCAAGCTCCTCAGTCAACACGTCACCAAAGGTAACACTATAAGGGTGGGGTTATTTACACCCATTTTACAGATGAATAAACTGAGGCCCAGGGAGGGTCTGTGCATAGCTGCTATAGGTTGGGACCAAGATTAGTTTGCCTCTCACCAAAGTGCATGGTGATCCATACAGGCTATAAAATAGTTACTTCTTCCTGTTCTCACCCTTCCTCTTCTTTTCCTCCTCTTCCTCTGCCTCAAATGTTTCCCTCTGCCTGACAACAGGTGGCCCTTTAGAAGAGATTACCTCCTCCACCCCAACAGCCTCAAGGGCCACCTGTTGTCATTTCACAGATTTACCACCAGATGGAGGCAAAGGACCAGCTGCAGAATTGGCTGGCCTCTAAGGAGCTGGAGGCCTTGGGCCTGGCGAGCCAGGGTTTCTGAGCTTTGGGAGTGGGAGTCAAGAGCAGAGAAGTCGCTGGTGGTGATCTTGGGCCCTGCCCAGCAGACACGGCAGAGGTGACCCTAACCCAGTCCCAGTCCATTGGCACCAAGACCAACAAGAGGGTGGAAATGCAAGCTAGGGCTCCTAGAACCCTGGGCTGCGAGCAAAGCAACCCAGGCTGTGGTGGTAACGGTGGTTTAGTCGCTAAGTCGTGTCCGACTCTTGTGACCCCATGACTGTGTCATGCCAGGCTTCTCTGACCATGAAGAGTACTGGAGTGGGTTGCCATTCCTTCTGCAGGGGATCTTCCTGACCCAGGAATTGAACCTGGGTCACCTGCATTGCAGACAGATTCTTTACCAACTGAGCTACAAGGGGTTAACCTGTCAAACACCCTCAAGTTATCTGCCTACTTGACCTCAAGAGGTGGCCTTTTCCTTCTACAAGGTAAACTCTTGTCTCTCTGTTATTCCCTGTACCCAGCATGGTCTCCCCTCTACAGTTACCCATCCAATCAGCCAGCTTAAGAAACCCACCCCAATGGCCACTACCTCCAGGAAGGCTTCCCTGACTGCACTGTTACTGAATAGGTTATCTCGGGTGTGCCCTGTGCAGTGACTCAGTGAGAGGGAGTCTCACCCCGAGGCTCTTGGTCTTTTATCCCTCCTCCTGAGGGTGGCTGGATGGTAGAGGGCAGGGGTGTGCCTGGGCCCCTGCTGGGTTGCTGTGCCCTATGTCAGGCGAGGGGAAATGCTGAAAGGCTCAGCTTATGTCATCTGTGTCCAGCTGGCATTTGCCATCTCTTGCCCCTGGAAAGTCAACCTCGCAGGAGGCAGGTCAGAAGGAGCCCTCGGGGCCCGCTCATCGTACAATGGCCCTGGTCCCCCAGCACCTTGGCAACAAGACCTTGGCTCAGCACTGCCTTGAGACCCCAGCTCAGGGCTCCCTGGAGGCGGTACAGGATCCTCCCAGATTTAAGGACCTGGTCATACCACCTGGCCTTCTCCATGGGCTGGAAGTTCTTCTCCAGTGTCCTCCTCCAATGGAGCCGATTCATCAGGGACTTCTCCCCGCCAGCAAGAATCTGCAGGACGCTGTGGAATGGGGTCTGGAGAGGCTGCCTTCCCAGACTGAAGTCGTGGGGGTCCCCACCCAAGCCCCAGCGAATGCTCACTTGTACCGCTGGTGGGAGACCCTAGAGCTGTGGAGAGCCCAGCATTTAGAGTCAGACAGCCTTGGGTTCAAACTCCTTCTCTACTACTTGTCATCTGCATGAACTTGGCCACATTATCAAACCTCAAATGTTTCTTAATCTGAGAAACGGGAATAAGAACAGTTTCTACGTCAGCCAGCTGTGCATGTTCAGTGAGGGAACATATGCAGAACTCACAGCGCAGCCCTCACACCTTAAGGGTCACATTTGTAGTTGTCCTGAGCTCAGTCCCAGTGAGGGAGCTGGAACCCGACAGAGATGGATTGCCTGCTGGAGAAGTGAATGCTGATTGGCTGATGGGTATGCAAATGAACCCGTGATGTTGCCACAGAGATGGGAGGGGAGGGCGGCTTCTCAGGGCATCGCACCAGCCAACCGGCTGCAGCAGGTGTCGAGTATTGGTGGGGGTATCGGTTGGGGGCGCTGGGGGTTGTGGACTACCCCGGAAGGGGAGGGAGGAAAAGGAAGGCAGATGGGGCCCATTGACTGGGAGTTTTGGGCTGCCAGTCCAGAGACCTGGGCTCCAAGTGTTACCCCCAAAGATGAAGAGCTGTTTGGACAGGTGGTGAAAAGACAGACGAGCATGAGTTTCTCCATCTGTGACATGGAGGTGGCCTCTCTGCTTATCTCCCTCATGGAATGGGTGTGAGGATCAGGTGAGCTGATGGATAGGAGAGGGTTCTGAAAGGTGCTCTGAATATGCAAAGCTCACAAAGGTCTCATTTCCTGGATCCTGGGAGCAAGTGGCCGATCTGTACAGCTAAGGGTTTGCTCCTTTAACCAAACTTTCAAATTTCATTTTAGCCTTTGGATGAAAATGTTTTTTTTTTTTTTAATATAATCTATTTCCCTAGTTTATTAAACAGAGTACCCTTTAACATAAGTTGTATTGTTTTTGAAATCTACCAAATGATGCATCTCTATTGTGATTTTTGAAAAAGTTTGCCTCTTAGTGTAAGGTATCATTCTTCACTGCTCTCAGTGTACCTATTCTTGGAAAACTTTCTACTTCTAATTTGCTGTAGGTTTAGGAATCAGGCCCTTGACTGTCAGAATGATATGTGAATTAAGAGTAAGTGGGCCCTGAGCAAGAAGGACTTATGAGTAAGACACATGAACTTGAAGGAGGCTATGCGGCAGCTGCTTCCTCACTCCTGGCCTTGGTTATGAACCCAAGAGACATGGGGCCAGAGCCTGTGGTCTTCACCACGTCCTCCTCGAGGGCTCGTGTGGTCATACCATCCACTCCATCCCCCACCCCAGCCTCCCCTTGCAAAATACCTGGTGTTCTGCAGCAGCCCCCTGGCTGACATCCCACTTACCCATGGTCCCTGACCAGTCCACCCCCCAGTACACCTCCAGCCATTTCCCAGAGGGCAAATCTGATCACCTGCCTTCACTCCTTGAAACCTTTAGCTGTCTCTGCAGAGTTTAGATTAAAGCCCAACACTCTAGCTTAATACGGTAAGTCCCCTACAGACAAACGAGTTCCATTCCAAGAGCACGTTCCTAAGTTCAATTTATCTAAGTCCAACAAAGTTATCCTAGGGGCCCAACTAACACAATTCGCTTATGTTGTTGCTTTCATACTTGCTTCTGTATATCCTGGGCTTGAAATACAGATACTATACTGCCGTGCTCTATACAGTCCGGTACAACAAAGTACACAAAAGCACAACCACTTGTAGAAGACGCACGCACGTGACAGTGTCCACCAGACACGTGAACTAACTCACATGACTGAGCGTGCACACACACGTTCACATCGCTGAAAGCTCACAACTCGAAGGTTCATGTGCAGGGAACCTGCTGTACAACACTCCCCAGGGTCCCACCTTCTGGGACCCGTCCAACCTTTCCTTCCAACACTTTCCTGCTCCCACCCCACTTTGCTGCAGCCACAGGAATCAGTACAGGATGCTACGTTTCTCTGGCTTCACATGTGTTATTCCCTCTGCTGCTTCCTCACTTCCCCTCAGCTGGGAAAATTCAGCCCAGGTGTCATCTCACCCAGAAATTCTTCACTGCCTCCTCCTAAGCTTAACCAAATGCTCCCGCCTGCCACTACCTCATCGACTGTGGTAGTGGTTTAAATCACAGATTCTGGAGCCTGACCCCCTGGGTGCAAATCCCAGCTCTGCCTCTTCATCACTTTATGACCTTGGACAAGTCCCCTGACCTGGTTCCCCACCTGTACAATGGTACTAAGAACAGTACTTAGCTCATTCTAATCACTATTGTGAGCTGTTAGCAGGCATTTTGCTTATCTGTCTTATAATCACTGGTTTCCAGTCTCCGCCACTAGCCCCAAGCTTTTCAAGGACAAGCACCATCTTTATTCATTTGTAATCTTCCTCCTCGGTATCTGGTGCCGAACCAGGCACACAGCAGCTGTTCAATAACAGCCAAATGCATGAATGGAAGTTAAGTGCAACATTGGCTGGGAGGGTCCTTTTGCAGTATGAGTGAGCACCCAGCACCGTGTGAATGGGTTTTCTCTGATGTAAGTCTTCTCCCTGAAACCAGATGGTAGGCTCCCATGGATGTGGGAGCAAGACCGTCCCTTCCGTTGGCCATGGTGCCAGTCACCGTGCCTGGCACTCTGAGGCCTGGTGGGTATGTGAAGGCGGATCTGGGGGGTGCTGTCCATGGTGCTGAAGAGAACTGCCAAATGACTAATTCCTCTGCCTGAGATGTATGTTGGGAAGTGGAGGGATTTGCTTCAGGGAAGCCAGGAATGGATTTCTCATCTCCAGATCTCAGCCAGCACATTTTGTTCTGACATTTCCTTGGCACCTTTGCAAATGACGTGACGTTGCCTATGCAGCTCTTTCCCCTGTTTTAAGAATTCCTTGGGGAACTATCATATCTATCCCTTCCCCATCCCCTACCACCACTGCAGGCACCTCCGAACTTAGATGTATCACCCAGAGACCTGGACTAATAAAGAGACTGGAATTCAAGCTGTGGTCCCACTTGCCAGCCAGTTCACTCCATACTCTCTACAAACTGCCTGTCTCGTCTACGGGTTGTCCCAAGCCCTGGCAACCTCCTGACAGCCATGTCCTCAAAAGCAAACAAAGCAGGAAAGCCCTGGTCATAAAATGGGGTGAAAATAAAATTCAAATCTTGTGCACACAGTGGAGGAAAATGGTTCAGACAGACACCCGAGTTAGAGTCCCACCACCCTTGTGGGATCTTGGGTGATTTCTCTCTTTCTTGAGCCTCAGTTTCCTCAGCTGTTAAATGGGAATAATAATAATACCTTCCTCAAGGGTTATTGTGAAGACAAAATTAGACAATATAGGTAAAAGGACTGACAGTTTTCCCTGGCAAATGATAAATGTTCACTGTTGCTGCTGCTGCTGCTAAGTCGCTTCAGTCGTGTCCGACTCTGTGCAACCCCATAGACGGCAGCCCACCAGGCACCACTGTTCCTGGGATTCTCCAGGCAAGAACACTGGAGTGAGTTGCCATTTCCTTCTCCAATGTATGAGAGTGAAAAGTGAAAGTGAAGTCGCTCAGTCGTGTCTGACTCTTAGCGACCCCATGGACCACAGCCCACCAGGCTCCCCCGTCCCTGGGATTCTCCAGGCAAGAACACTGGAGTGGGTTGCCATTTCCTTCTCCAATGCATGAAAGGGAAAAGTGAAAGTGAAGACGCTCAGTCGTGTCTGACTCTTCACGACCCCATGGTCTGCAGCCTACCAGGTTCCTCCGTCCCTGGGATTTTGCAGGCAAGAGTACTGGAGTGGGGTGCCATTGCCTGATAGCTATTACCACCCATACTTTTCTTTGATAAAGAAGCTTTAGAATTTTAGAGCTGAAATGGAATCTAATCCAACTCCTTCAGTTTACATATAAGGAAACTGAGGCTCAGCTAGGGGAAGGGAGTTGTTTAAGGTCACATAACCAGGAAGGGAGAGGACTCAGGATAGAAGGGGATATTTAAACTTGTGAGCTGTTGATGTGTTATAATATCAGGAAGGCATAGTCAGGGGTATGGGGGTTGCCCACAGGTTGGAGGTCAGATGTTTTTATTTAGACACAGAAAAGGTCCTTGATTTAAACCTTAAAACCAAACCCCCTTGCCCTACCATCATCCCGTTTACTCCTCAACCACACTGCCAGATGGGTATCAACATTATCCCCATTTTCCAGATGAGAAAACTGAGGCTTAAAGGGCAGAGGAGATGAAAGCAAGACCACACAGCTGCCTCTGTGCCAGGGATGGCAACGAAGATGAGACAGGAGTTCCTGCAGCGGGGCCGGCAGGAAGTGTGCTTTATTCCCCTCTTGAAGGAACCAGTCTTCACATGTCAGAGTTGGGAGAAGCATCTCTGTGGAATCCAGTATGTCTATGATGCCGCAGGCTTAGAGCACAGTCTCCTCAGAAGATAACAGAAAAGATGCTGAAAATTAGAGCCAGTGAAGCAGCTGCCTAGGAGGTGAAGGGGAGATACTTAGCAAGTGGGGTGAGAGGATGGGATGGGGTGGGGGGCATTAGGGACCTCTGAGGATCCTTGTGTGTCCCAGAGCATGTAACCAGGCCAGAATCATGAAACCCTACTGAGCTCTATCCAGGGAACCTGAGCTCAAACCGCAGCACTTGTGTGTAGAGCTCTGGGACCTGAGAATGAATCACCGTCATCTCAGAACCTCAGTTTGTAGATCTGAAAAATGGGACTAACCAGCAAGTCCTACCTGAGAGTGTTAAGGAATGAGATGATTTACGAGAAGCATCCAGCACAGCACCTGGCCCATAGGAGGGTCTTGATAAATGCCAATTCCCTTCTTGTCCTTCCAAGCTTACCTATATGTAGTCTTTGCGTTTTCATTGAGCACTTAATGTATGCCAGACCCTGTTTCAGGTTCTGATGATCTAGCAGTTAATATGGTGGGCGCTTGCTCTCATGAGTTCACATTTTGCTGAGAAAGTCAGAAACCAGAAGCAAATAATGAACAAGAACATTTCAGGCACCAGTCAGTCCTATAAAGACTTTAAACTTTGTTGCCCTAGGGAGGGAAACATGGCAACGTTAGGTGGGGGATTTGGGATGGACCTTTCTGAGCAGAAGATAATGAGCAGAAGTCTGAATAAAGATCTGGAGGGAAGAGCATTCTAGACAGAGGGGACAGCATGTGCAAAGGTCCTGAGGTGGATGCAAGCTTGGTGCCCTGGAAAGGAGGCCAGTGTAGCTGGGTCGGAGGCAGTAAGGGGGAGGGTCACAGGAGATGTGGAAGGAGGGGTGGGCAGGGCCCGATCAGCTAAGGCCTGGAAGCCCTAGTGAAGCACTTCCTTGCTTTACCCTCTCCAGTCCTGATGGACCTTCAGCTCTTGGTGACTTTTCTATTTTCTAGAATCTCCTGGTAGTCTGTAACATCAGTTCTTTATAGTGCAAGACTCTTGTTCAAATAAGTCAACTGAGACCCAGAGGCAGAAGGTGACTTGCCCAATGTCATATCACAAGTTAGGAAAAAAGTGAAAGTGATATTCGCTCAGTCATGTCCAACTCTTTGTGACCCCATGAACTGTAGCCCGCCAGGCTCCTCTGCCCATGGGATTTTCCAGGCGAGAATGCTGGAGTGGGTAGCTGTTTTCCTCCCCAGGGGATCGAACCCAGGTGTCCTGCATTGCAGGCAGACTCTTTACCATCTGATCCACCAGGATAGTACGTAGCCAGCCCCAAATTAAAGGTGGCAATTCGTCAGAAGAAGGGGAAGACAGATAGTGAGGGACAGCTGGCCATCTCTGCCATAATGACAAAGACCAAAGCACACATGTCCTGACACCCTTGTGCTGTCTGCACGACTCCTCCCCTGCCTGCCCCCTCTCTCATTTTGAGCAAACAGCAGCCCAATGTAGAGAACCTCTTGGGGAGAGGGGCCTGGAGGACTTACAGGGTTGGGGAGGGGCACCAAGAGGGAGGAGCCAACACTGAGGGCAGCCCAGCTGCTGGGCCCTCCCCCACTGGGCTGGCAGCTGGCCCTGAGGCCCAGGACAGGGAGACGCTGCCATCATCTCCTCTGGGGGAGGCAGCTGATGGCACACCTCCTGACAGCTCGCTATTGTTCCCAGTGGACAAAATGGTAGGTTGAGAGGATTCCCCTGTGGCGGCAGGTGGAGGGGCGGGGGTTGTTAAGCAGGGGGTCAGGCCAGCCTGCCCAGCCCCACCTCTAGCTTCCCCCTCCCCTCGCTTATGCCCGGGCTGGTGGCTGGACTGGGCGGCCTTTCTCC
Source organism: Bos javanicus (assembly GCF_032452875.1). Taxonomy (NCBI): domain Eukaryota; kingdom Metazoa; phylum Chordata; class Mammalia; order Artiodactyla; family Bovidae; genus Bos; species Bos javanicus. The sequence continues at coordinate 75,420,506 of NC_083882.1, read as the reverse complement.
TCTTGACACTGAGCATCAGGTGCCTCCTGCTCATTCTCCTCCCTCCCTTTCCCCCATTTCTCCTGCCTCACTCCCTCCCCTTCTCCTTTCTCTGACATCTTCTCCACTTCCTAGTGTCTTTTCTTCTTCCCCTTCACTCCCTTCCCCTCCCTTCTTCCCACATTTTCTTTCTTCCTGCCTCTTTTCCTTCTTCCCCTTCCAGGGCTCCTCCCTCCCCTCTCCTGGCCTCCCCCACCCTCTCACTGCCCATGCCCTCCTCTCTGAGGGTCCTCCCTGCCTCTGGTCATGGGACAAAATCAGAAGACACTGAGAAGCAGCCTGGCTGGGGGGGTCACATCTGCTGGGCTTTCCTGGAGCCTCCTGTTCCCTGTCCAGCATCAGGAGTCAGGAGAGAGTATGGTGACCTGTCACAGCTGGGGACAAGGGACTCAAGTTCATTGAGTTTCAACTACACGCTAGCCACTTGCCTGGCACTTGATCCTCACCACAGTCCATTGAGGCTGGTTACTATTATTCCCATTTTAGAGACAAGAAAACTAAGGTTGACCAAGACAGAGTTGTTAGAAGCCACACAGTAAACTGCTGGGAGCCAGAGTATGGTGGATTAGAGCCTCATTGCTGGCCTCTTGTCAGTCCCAGCCCTGGGCTGACTCTCAGTCCCCACGCCTGTTTGGCAGGCCAGCCCCTCAACCTTTACTGAGATTGAAAAATGAAGACAGAAACACAGTATCTGCTCAGTGAGGAGGATCCCGTTCTTTATAGTCAGCTTCTTGACTGTCAGGGCTGCTCAGCCTCAAACTCTTTAAATAGCCTCCCCCACCCCACCCACAACAACCATTCCATCATACACACAGATGCACCCCCCCACACATGAAACCTCCATAACAGATGTGACATCCCACTCAGGCTGCCTGTGTAGATGGGAAGGCTTTTACACAGTGATAGTGATGGTGATGGAGGTGGTGCTGGAGGTGGTGATACAGGCGGGGATGATGATGGTGACAGAGGTAGAGATGATGGTGGTGATGATGCTGGTGATGGAGGTGGTGATGATGGTGGTGATGAAGGTGGTGATGATGGTGGTGATGGAGGTGGTGATGATGGTGGTGATGGAGGTGGTTTTGGAGGTGGTGATGGTGTTAGCGAAGATGGTGGTGACGGAGGTGGTGATGGAGGTGCTGATGATGGTGGTGATGGAGGTGGTGATGGAGGTGGTGATGATGGTGGTGATGGAGGTGGTTTTGGAGGTGGTGATGGTGTTAGCGAAGATGGTGGTGACGGAGGTGGTGATGGAGGTGCTGATGATGGTGGTGATGGAGGTGCTGATGATGGTGGTGACGGAGGTGGTGATGGAGGTGCTGATGATGGTGGTGATGGAGGTGGTTTTGGAGGTGGTGATGGTGTTAGCGAAGATGGTGGTGACGGAGGTGGTGATGGAGGTGGTGATGATGGTGATGGAGGTGGTTTTGGAGGTGGTGATGGTGTTAGCGGAGATGGTGGTGACGGAGGTGGTGATGGAGGTGGTGATGGAGGTGGTGATGATGGTGGTGATGATGGTGGTGATGGAGGTGGTTTTGGAGGGGTGATGATGGTGGTGATGGAGGTGATGATAGAAGTGGTGATGATGGTGGTGAAGATGGTGATGGAGGCGGTGATGACAGTGGTGATGATGGTTGTGATGGAGGTGGTGATGATGTTGGTGTTGGTGATGGTGATTCTTGTGATGAACATCTTGTTTATCCATACATAAAACATAATATACATATTATACCTACATGTTACAAAGAAAAGAAAGAACATAATTGCTACTAATTGATGAGAAACTGTGCTGACAAATGGATGGCATTTTTAAGAAACCATAAGCTGCGCTCAGCATAGACGTGACAGGGCTACCCTGCAACCCCACAAATGACGTGGCACTCTCCTCTCCACCACCTTTCTGAGCAAGGGCAGCTCCCTCACCAGTGACAATCTGGCCCTGCTTTCATCCTCCAGCCTCCTAGCTCAAGATGATCAGATGCCAAGTTTTGAAGACTACTCAGTAACCAGACTGGACCAGCTTCCACAGTCCTCTTTGGGACCATCCAATGCCAGGCCAGACCATGAAGAGGCTTTTCCAAAGCCCCCTCATCAAGACACTCCCGAGCTCTCCCTGGGCTGCGCTCCCTTGCAGCTACAGGCTTAAAGAAACCTAACATTTTCCTACCACAAGTGTGTTCCTGGGTCTTTGGCTGGCTGGCTTCAATAGCACAGCCTTCAGCCCAGTGGTAACTAGGGCAAATGAGGTGGGGGGTGGGGGGTGTGCACAGGGGCAGGGAACATGGGGCATTCAGAGGAACTTGGCAATGTCGCTGAGGCTAGTGGTGAATATCAGGCCTCCATTTGTTTATTATTTTATAAGTAAGTATATTATTCTCTAAAACAAGCAATGTGGTCGCCCTTGCACATGCGATCACTGCCCAGGGGTGCACCCCCGGGCTCCCCTCCCTCTTTCTGGAGCTGAGAGCGGCTTGGCACCAAGTGCAAGGGCCCTCCCTCAAGATGGGCTGGGAGTGGGGAGTGGGGCCGCAGAAGCAGCGGGAACGTGCAGTTAAAAAAGTAATCTGTATGTTATATAAATTATATGTATGTAATGTTTTACAATAAAAAGTACAAATAAAGTTAGTGTAAAAGGAAAACAGAAGCCATGCCCCTGTTGAAGGCCCAGAGGATAAACAGACTTATTCAGGGCACTGCTTGGCCTGAGACCAGCAGAACATTCTCAAAGCTGGTTCTCAGGGCCTGAGGGCAAGATCCCCTGGAGGGATGGAGTCTGGACCAGAGTGAACTGCCTGCTCCCCTCTCCCCCCATTCAGGACTCTCCCCACCCATTCACGTCCCTGACCCGGGCCCTGGTGCTACCTCCCTTAGGGAGGAGAAACCTTTGAATGTCTGTTTAGAGACCTGATGTCCTTAAATGGCTGGGTTTGTTTTTATTTTGTTTTGTTTTGTTTTGTTTTTTAAATCTATGTGCCTGTAGCTAATTTCATCTCCCCAAAGCCAGGGCATCAGCAGCCAGAGGGCAGGCTGGAGAGAAGGTGGGGGTGGGGGATGCAGCTCCTGGACAGACTTGGGACCCCCATTCCCCGACTTAGGAAGGAAGAGACACTGCCCAGAGAGATGGGAGGAGAGCTTGGGGAGCACAGGAAGGGAAGGCGTGCCCCCCACCCCCCAGCAGGTCAGTGACATCCTGGAGATCCCAGGCAGTTCATCCGCTCTGTTGTTGCTGTTGTTCAGTTGCTAAGTCGTGTGTGACTCTCTGCGACCCCATGGACTGCAGCACGCCAGGACGCCCTGTCCCTCACCATCTCCTGGAGTCCATTGAGTTGGTGATGCCATCCAACCATCTCATCCTCTGTTGCCCTCTTCTCATTTTGTCCTCAATCTTTCCCAGTATCGGGGTCTTTTCCAGTGAGTAAACTCTTCGAATCAGGTCTCCATTAAATCTTTTCCTGCCCTGGGGCCTTGGCACCTGCTATTCCTTCTGCCTGGGCCATCCCTTCTTTGGCGCTTCTAATGACAAGCCCCTTTTCCTTCTTCAGGTCTAAAAATGACCTTCTGAACACAGCTTTCCTTACCCATGGTGTCTAAAGGAGGCACTATCCTACACGCCTGGTCCTGGGTGGCCACGCTGTCCTGAGTGAGTGGAGTGTGCTGACTACAGGTTAGATGGGTGTTACGTTTCCTATCGACAGCCACCTACTATATTTTTACACAGTGATTTCTTTTCTGTTTTCTGTTTACCTTTGCAGCTACATCTGAAAATCAACTGCTACTTTTACCATTGTATTTGCCTAAGCTATTTGAAGCAGTCATTTATTTAGATGTGAACTATACACACACCTCTCAACAGGTTAATCACAGCTATTGTGAACATTTGAGAACGAATGGTTCCTGAACTGAATCCAAGCCAGAAAATGTTTTATTTAGCCAAAAGAATGCACTTTGGCATTCCGGTTATTTTTCTTCAATGAGGCTTGATGTTATTTTAACAGACATAAGCTTTAATTTCTGAACTTTTAACCTTTTGGGTTAGAAATATGAAATGAAGTCATTTTTAGATAGAACTTAAATAGAGCAAGTTAGGCTTGGTCAATGAGAAATTTCAAATTTGGGGGTAGGAGGTGAATTCTGTTTTTGTTTTCTTGGTTTTCTCATTGCCAAGAAAAGCAGTACAAGATTTCCTGTTTTTTAACTTCCCAGATGATTTATCGATTTAGTGCAATGTTATTTACGGGCAGACATCAGGAGAACATAATCTTTCTGTATTAACAGAAGGAATTTCGAGAGACATTATTGAATTCATAGTCTTCCTGTATCCCTGGTCAGATCCTTCCCTGCTTGGAACTTTTCAGAGGATCCCCCACTCTTAAGACAGATTTGGAATTCACAGCCCTTCTTTGCTCCTCTGCTGCCCCAGTGTCTATGCTTCAGTCTGATTGGCATGCTCTAGTTTCCCAAACGAAATCTGCCCTGGACGCTTTCCTTCTGGCCCTTTATACACACTGTTCCCTCTGCCAGGCTCGCTTACCCTCCTTACCCACTATTCATCAGTGTTTCCTTGTACAGCTTAGATGTCACTTCTTCCAGGAAGCCTTCCCTGATACTCCTGAATGAGTGAGTGATGCATGCCTCTTCTCTTCGCTTGGACAGCCTCCCACACATTCTCTATCATAATGCTTATCCTGCTATGTCCTCTTGGCAATTTCTCTCTCCTTTGCTAGACTGTCAGCTCTGTGGGGTTAGGCACCGTGTTTATCTGACCTCTAGGGTCTCCCATGATCATCGTAGGTGTCTAGTTAGTACCAGGTACGTGAACGTCTAAATGGCTGGAATTTGATTGGTATCCACCAAATGCTGGTATCACATCACTTGTAGCTTATCATTCTTAAATGATTTCTCCTTGGTCATTAATTTGGTTATTCACTCCATCCAATCATCTGTATATCCATCCAGCCATATGTTTCTGTGACTAGGCAGAAACAAGGAGGTTGGAGTTGTAGTAAGTCTTAGAAAAAAAAAGAAAATCAGGATCTCTGATGTTAACATCAGAATATAGGTCAGAGTCAGCAAGTTAGAACCTAGGCTGGGAATGCAAGGCACAGCAGAGAAACGGATCACCCACCAGAAGCTAAAGCAATTCAAGCCTCACACATATGGTGACCCAATAAATGCCGACTCTCCCCTCCCCTCCCTTCTTCCCTCCCTTCCTCCTCCCTTCCTTCATTGAACTTTCACGGAGACCTCTCTCTCTGGGCCAGGGCCAGTTCTGAGAACTGTTGAATCAGACCTGGATTTCAGTTCTGCTGATGCTCTGAGTTCACAGAGTAGGTGTGCGCGCGCACACACACACACACACACACACACACACACACTCTACAGGATTACAAAGTGGCCTGTGCTCTAAGAGAGGCCTAGATAATGTTTCCTGAGGAGGGAAGGCTGCTTGGAGTAGGAGTCATTTGAACTGAATCTTGATGGATAGACAGGATTTGATTTGTGAGTATGACGGAAGAGCATTCCAGAAGGAAGCAATCAAATGAGCAGAGGTACAGAGCTGGAAAAAATCCAGCCATGTCTAGGGAATCCGATCGGCGGGGTGTGTGTGTGTGTGTGTGTGTGCACGCGTGTGTGCAGGAACTGGGAAGAAGAGGAGAAGCAAGGAGACAGTTAGCGAGGGGTCTTGGGGCCAGACCACAGCCTCAGCCTTGGAGGTCGGCCAAGGAACGAGTGATTCGAGGAACTCACTCACCCATCAAGGCCACTTGAGCATTTGCACTGCCTGAGGGGCCTGCTGCCCTCCCGGGGCTGCAGTAGCGCCCGGCCTGCTCCACTGCCTCCAGCCTCGTCCACCCTACCCGCCAGGCAGGCACATGCCACGGTGCCCTTCTCTGCCTAGAGCCAGTCACAAGCTCGAAGCTCCTTTTCCTGGACTCCAGGCAGCCCCACACCCCACGCCCCGCAGACAGCCTTCCTCCCCCCAGTCTTCTTAGGCCTTGTGGGGTTTCCTACATTTCCTCCGATGGTCCTGGGGTTTTCACCTGTCTGAGCCGGTCCGCAGCCCCCACCACCCACCCTGGGCTGGGCAGATAAGGATTCCTTGGAGACCTCGCGGCACTTCCTTGAGTTTATAGAGGAGGCTAGAATGTGCGGGTGGGCGGCTGCGCGCGCATGCGCGCGCACACACACACACACACACACACACACACACACACACGTGGGCCCACTCCTACATGACCGCATGTGTCATTGCTGCCTGTTTACCCGCCTCCCCCGCTGACCTGTGAGCCCCTGAGAAGACAGACTGTGGTCTTCATTCTACATCCGCTCTGACCCCAGCTTGGCAGCCCCGGGCAGAGCAGGCCCTGCTTTTCCTGGGCATGGAGGGCAGGAGATAGGCCTTAGCCGGGCATCCGCCTCCCGCCTCCCAGCTCCCGGCATCCCGAAGGCCGGCCGTGGCTGCCACCACTGGGAAGTGTGAAGTGGGACAGTCGCACTCAGGAGGAGGCCCTGGGAGGCTGCCTCCCGGCGGGAGGAAGGTTCCAGCAGCGCTGGAGAAGGAGGCTGGGATGCGGGGCAGGCGGCAGCCTAAGCTCAACCGGCAGCCCGGGTTTGGGTGGGAAGGGGCCGCCCCCTCCCATCTCTGGTCTAGCCAAGAATTCCGGGGACTCGGGACTCTGCCTTCATTCTGCCCTTTCTCCCTCTTTCTCTGTTTATCTTTCCAGCTAGGCCCGCCTGGGGCTATTTTTGCTTCCTCCTGGTTCTGCTGCCTGAGCAGCCTTGTGGCTTTAATTGGCCCATTTTCTGCTTGCTGGGAAGACAGCGTCCTCCTGGTCTTGCTGCCCCCCCTCTCCCCCCATGGGGCTTGTGAGTAAAAGCTAGGAGCGAGGCTAATTATGGAGAGAAAGGCAGACAAGACAGACAGCTCAGGAGAAAGGAAAAGGGAGAGACCCAGAGATAGAGAGGAGATAGAGACAGGGGTGGGGGGAGGGGAGCAGCACAAAAGGGTGGGCGCCTGGAGAGACAAAAGGCAGATGTAAGTCGCTGGGGTAAGAGAGAAAGAAACACAGAAAGGCAAAGAGAGATACAGACCCGGATGGACTGCTGTTCACACTGAACAAAACACAGAGATGGCCAGCCACCTCGAGGAGGGCGATGGGGCGAGTGGTGGGTCCAGGGAGGTTGGAGCGGGGGTGGGGGGTCTCCAGCCAGTGTCCTGGGCCTAATTGTGACACAGGGAATACAGATGACAGGTTCGGGCTCTCTGCAGGGGTTCTGGCAAGGATGTTGAAGTGTTTTGTTATGAGGAAGGAAAGGAATGGGCCGAGCTGACTCCATCTTGAAAAAGAAGGAAACTCCGTCTTGCACTTGCAGTGAGCTTTGGACTATGTGCCTGGTAGCCATGGGGATAACATACCTACAGCCGAACTGGCCTCCTGGACTGATAAACACCAGATTCCATACCAAGATTTCCCGTCACCAAAAAGAATGTAATACTCCCCTATGAGATCAATCACCTTTGTAATCTGGATGGCACCCATTGGTGTAGGCTACAGTATATAACCAGCTGGCCCTTTCGATTCAGAATCATGGCTGTAACTTGATTGCATCTCCCTTTAACACTTTCCAGGCTAGGTTTAAGGAATTTGGGGATGTGGGCTTGAGCAGTACACTTAAGGTATACAAGGTTTTCACAAAAGTCGGTCATGGCCCTTGGCCAAGAGGAGACTCTGCCTTGGGCCCTCCACCATCTGCATTGTTCTTCTGAGTTTCTCAGAACGTGTGGCTACAACAGTAATAAATGATGAAGTGAAGTGAAGTGAAAGTCTCTCAGTCGTGTCCGACTCTTTGTGACCCCATGGACTGTAGTCCATGGAATTTTCCAGGCCAGAATGGGTAATTCTGGAGTGGGTAGCTGTTCCCTTCTCCAGGGGGTCTTCCCAACCCAGGGATTGAACCCAGGTCTCCCTCATTGCAGGCGAATTCTTTACAGCTGAGCCACAAGGGAAGCCCAAGAATACTGGAGGGGGTAGCCTATGCCTTTTCCAGTGGATCTTCCCGAAACGGGGTCTCTTGCATTGCAGGGCAGCTTCTTTACCAACTGAGCCATCAGGGAAGAGGTCTTTACAAATGAGGGGCGGGAAGGGCTCTTTATTCTGAGAGGGGGGCTTTACGAGTGTTTATCTTCGGGCCTCTTGCCTTTTATACAAGTTAGGGTCGGGGAGGGCAGAGCTGACCACACTGATTTGTTGTTTGTTCCTGAAACGAACACTAGCTGATCACCTTCTGCCCCGCTTCCAGCCTCCTTTCCGAGCCCGGGAGGTACAGAAAGGGCAGGCTGCTGTCCTCCTGCTGAAGGTGGGGCTGCATTAGTCATGAGCAGATGTTTGCGATTTATTGAAAACAGTGCAATAAGTAGGGGCTAATACTGAGAGCGCCTCTCTCCCCTGGCCTTTGTTGTAAATGAGGGGATGTCTGGAGAGAGCAGTCCCTACCTCCCCCTGAGTGCAGTCAGGGACAGCTTCCCAGAGGAGGCAACGTGGGAGAAGGCTTTCCCGCGTGACAAGTGATGAAGGCAGGGAAGGAATTCCAGGTAGAAAGATCAGACTATGCACAGTACAGGGATCTGGATGTACGCGGAGGACGGCACCTAGGCAGTGGAGAGTGAGGGCGGAGGGCAGGGTGATGAGGCTGGGAAGGTAGGCGGGGCTAGACTGTGGGGGCCTGGAATGCCAGGCAGAGAGTTGGGGTGAATTGATGGTGATGTCCAGCAAAAAAAAAAAAAAAAACCAGATGGTCAAGTCTAGGTTTTTTTCACAAGCAATGCCACTGACACAAGCCGGGATAGAAGCAGGGTGGTCTCGGGCTGGGAGAGCAGAGTGTGAGGAGGCTAGGGCAGAGGTCCAGGGGGGAGGAGGAGGGTCTGGATGGGGAAGCAGTGCCCATGGGTGAGCATCCTGCCCTGGGTGGCTGGCTAGGAATACCGGGCCTCCTGCACCAGCCCAGGTGTCTCTCCCTGGGCTGCCCCGGGAACCCAGGGCCACAGAAACCCAGAGAGGGGCTTCAGGACAGCTCCGAGACTGGCTAGCCCCAGTGCTCCACCTCAGGTGACTTCAGAGGCCAGGAAGGTGCTCGGGAGTGAGACAGGGAGACATGGCGGGGTCACCCTGGGGTACACCCTTGAGGTGGAACTTTTGGCAAACGAGATGTTGGTTAAAAGAAACGGCTGGTTGACTTGGTTCCTGCGGCACCCCACATTTTTCATCTCTGGCTTCACCCCTGCCCCACGTTTCACAAGTGAGGGGATACTGAGGCACAGAGTGGGCGAGAGACTTGTCCAAGCGTGAGCCCCCTGTACCTCGTCACCCAGGTGGGTGGACACCCCCATTTACAGAGGAGGAGACTGAGTCTCAGAGAGGTCAAGTGGCTTAGCTGAGAACACCCAGCTCTGGGGGGGCGGGGCGGGGCAGGGGAGGGGTGGACCATATCCTCAGGCAACATTCATATCAGAAAATGACTCAGCCCCTTCCACCAGCGCAGACCGAGGGGAGGAGAAACCTCAGGGATGCAGGGAACTGCTAATCACCCCACGAGAAAGAACTGGTGATGGGAGGGGGTGGTCGGCTTAATGAGAGGGCGGCTGGAGTGGACACATCACAGAATAAACCGACATGGGTGTCAGGGGAGAATGAGGATCCCCGAACGGGGAGGGGGGATGGTTTCCGACTCCTGGACGCAGCTGACTGTGGACCAAGGAGGCCCACAGCCCCCAACCAGCTGCAGGGCAGGGGGCCGGGCCCAGCCGAGGGCAGCTTAGCTTCAAAGGCCCAAATAGCCTCAGGCCGGGGCCTGCTGGGCTGCTAATTATTTGAGGCGGAAACCCTGCCAAGCTGGACTTTAGAGAATAATCATCACAACCAATAATAAAGCCTCCCACCTGCTCTGAGCTTTTAACTTGTGCAGCTACCAGCAAGAACAAGCAGCTGGTCTCATCTGGAGAGAATGGGCAGCGGGGTTGGAAGCAGGCCCTAAGGGCAGGAAAGAGTCTAACAGGGGTCCTTGAGCCTTGGCTTCCTCAGCTGTAAAATGGAGATGTTGGTCTTTGTCTCTGTTGATCTTTTCAGTCTCATCTTTTACCTTAGACCTCCCCAGTCCCTCTCACCCCATTCTCAAACACACACACTCCTCATTACCATCCAGACCCACAGAACTGTTGATCGACTCCTCTGAGGTCTCTGCTTTGTTCTGCATTGAATGCCAACCTGCTCCAGGATCATTACAGTGAACTCTTCTTTATCCTACAAAGCCCAGTGCCACCTTCTCTGTGAAACCCTCCCTGATTCTCTTTCAACAGACGAGTTAATCTCTTCCTTCTGGGATGCCACTGTTCTGTGTACTTTATAGTGAGATATTATACCTATATCTTTGACCATCTCTTTCCCCTCCAGCCTGGAACTTCCTTTTTTTTTTCCTTTTTGTTTATTTTATTTTTGACCACACTGAATGGTATGTGGGATCTTAGTCTCCCAACCCGGGATGAAACACACACCCCTTGTATTGAAAGTGTAGAATCTTAACCACTTGGCCTCCAAGGAAGTCCCTGGAACTTCCTTGAGGCCAGGGAGACTAGACCTTACTGATTTCTGTATTCCCAAAACCCAGACAAGTCTAGGTCACAGTGAGTACTCAAGCAATAGTTCCTGAATCGAATGATCACACCAGCTTGTGCTTGCCTCTGTGTCTGTTTCCTCCACTAGACTGGGAGCCTCCTGAAGGCAGGTCTGAGCCCTGTTTATCTTTATATATAGTACCTGGCACAGAACAGGTTCTCAGTAAAGGTTGGCAGGTGGCTGAACAAAGGAAAGTACTTTGTTCATTGTAAAGCAAGATCTGTGGGAGAGGAAAGGCATAGATATCCTTAGACGGAAGAGAAGCTGAGCACATAATTCAGAGCGTGTGTCCTTAGGGGGTGTGGGTGTGTCAGCATGTCCATGAATACATCTGCATTTGTGTGATGGGTCTTATTTGCAGGGTATGTGTGCAGACATGTAAGAATGTCAGTGTTGCTTGCTGTGTGTACGTGTGTGTATTATTATTGTGTGTGATGTATGGGTATTATCGTATTACTGTGTGCAAGTGTTCTTTGACTAGAATCTATGGATAAGTCTATGTGTGTATAACATGTATGTATCTGTGGTTGGCATGGAGATGTGTGCCTGTGTGTGTGTCTGTAGATACACCGTTGCATCAGAGTTTGAAAGATGAAGTAGGAGGGAGAGGAATAGACAGAACTTGTGAATGTCAGATGTCAAGTGCAAACAGCAAGAACACAGGGGTGTTCCCAGCAGAGACCCATCCCCAGGGTCTACTCCATTCATTCATTCCTTCACTCACGGATGCTAACTCTGCTGGCCCCTTTTGGTTGCCCACGATCTGACAAGCCTCCTCCCTCTAGGAGTGCCCGACTTTCTCAGGGAAGCTCTGCAATAAACAGTCCAGGAAGTGTGCAATCAACACCATGACAGAGGGACCCAGGGGATGTGGGAGCACGAAGGGGGGGGCCCTGATGCAGCTGAGGGTCAGAGCAGGCTTCCCAGAGGAGGTGCCATCCCAGCTGAGCCTGGCAACAAGCGTCTTTCCTGGAGCGACTTTCCTGGGCAGCCAAGGTCTGCTGCGGACCCCTGCCTGGGGCTCCCTGCTTGGTGGGCCCCGCCTCTCCTCCAGGTGCTGGTGCAGCCTGGTTTGCTGGAATCCCCATCTTTGCTGCTTCCTGCCCCCTCCCTCTGTCCACCCTCCCAGCAAGGCCCTGTGGAGAAGAGGGCTATTTTAACCAGGTAGGAGTGCTAGGAAAACCAGCCATGAGGAAAGGGAGAAGGCTCCTGGCACTTCCTTCCGCAGGGGCCCTGGCCACGTGCCCCTCCGCCCTAGTATTGATGGACATGGATTTTGTGTGCCCAGCTTGACTGTTTAGCCTGGCAGTTCCTGGAGGGCAGTGGAGCATTTTCCATAGTCTCTTCCTCACCCCACACCCAGGGCTAGGGTGGTAGGAAGTTCAGACCTGTGTGGCTGCACTGACCTGCCAGTTTTACGGCCAAATGTAGACCAAAAAACCCAAACTGGCTGACAAAGGAAGCTGGTCCACAGACAGACTCTGGGAGAGAAAGGATCAGGTTCTTGTGATGAATGTGACTGTAGATCCTTATTCATGGACAGGCCTAGAATATTTTTTTTTCTTTTCTATTTAAGAAAAGAGCTTGAGAGAATGAGGTGGCAAGCATGCCAGAATTCTGAAGGCTACAGTTCCATTTAGTGTCTCTGTCTCTTATTGAGCATCTATTACGCAGCAGAGATCACGCTGCCAGAGCAGAGCCTGGAAGCAATGGCCCAGGGCAAGGGAGGAGACTGTGTATGACTTAGGCCCCCACCTGGCTCTGCAGACCAAGGGTAGCTTCTTTTTTGATTGGAGGTGAATCTCAAAGAGCTTCAGGGGAGAAGGTGCTATTGAGACACGCTCCAAAGAAGGAAAGGTGTTTTCGAGGAAGAGCTCAGCATGTGCCAAGGCCTAGAGGTGGGAACGGCAAGTATTTTTTCAAAAGATGGCAGCACCCTTTGACTTAGACTTCCCTGGTGGCTCAGGTGGTAAAGAATCTGCCTGTAATGCAGGAGACCCGGCTTCGATCCTTGGGTCAGGAAGATCCTCTGGAGAAGGGCACATGGCTACCCACCCCAGTACTCTTGCCTGGGAAATCTCATGGACAGAGGAGCCTGGCAGGCTATAAGCCATGGGGTCGCAAAGAGTTGAGTGAGCGACTAAGACGTTCACACTTTGACTTTGGACCCAAATGCTGGTAGATCTCGGGAGGCGTGGAGAAGGGCAGTGAGCTCAAACGTGAGGACCGAGTGCCGGCCCTGGGCCCCGGTTCTTCATGGGCTGCTGTGTGGCGTTTTCATTTGCTTCCTGTGTGTGCTTTTATGGGTAACAGACCACAGACAGGAAGCGTGCCTGCAGAACCGTGTGCCGGTTCTTGCACCCCTGCCGTGCGCAGGGCGGACACTCCTCTGTGTGTTGTGTTTGAGGAAGCACAGTGTGGTACAAAAGGGCAGAGGCTCGAGGATCAGATGACATAGGGTCAAATCCCAGCTCCCACAAGCTCAGTGAGTCCTGGGACAAGCCTCCTAGCCTTTCTGTGCCTCAGTTTCCTCATCTGTAAAGTGGGGACAGGAGGGAAACCTCCTTTGTAGTGGCACTGTAGGGGAGTGAGCTCAGTTCAGTTCAGTTCAGTCGCTCAGTCGTGTCCAACTCTTAGCGACCCCATGAATCGCAGCACGCCAGGCCTCCCTGCCCATCACCAACTCCCAGAGTTTACTCAGACTCCCGTCCATTGAGTCAGTGATGCCATCCAGCCATCTCATCCTCTGTCGTCCCCTTCTCCTCCTGCCCCCAATCCCTTCCAGCATCAGAGTCTTTTCCAATGAGTCAACTCTTCACATGAGGTGGCCAAAGTACTGGAGTTTCAGCTTTAGCATCATTCCTTCCAAGGAAATCCTAGGGCTTATCTCCTTCAGAATGGACTGGTTGGATCTCCTTGCAGTCCAAGGGACTCTCAAGAGTCTTCTCCAACACCACAGTTCAAAAGCATCAATTCTTCGGCACTCAGCTTTCTTCACAGTCCAACTGTCACATCCATACATGACCACTGGAAAAACCATAGCCTTGACTAGACAGACCTTTGTTGGCAAAGTAATGTCTCTGCTTTTGAATATGCTATCTAGGTTGGTCATAACTTTCCTTCCAAGGAGTAAGTGTCTTTTAATTTCATGGCTGCAGTCACCATCTGCAGTGATTTTGGAGCCCAGAAAAAATAAAGTCTGACACTGTTTCCACTGTTTCCCCATCTATTTGCCATGAAGTGATGGGACCAGATGCCATGATCTTCGTTCTCTGAATGTTGAGCTTTAAGCCAACCCTTTCACTCTCCTCTTTCACTTTCATCAAGAGGCTCTTTAGTTGCTCTTCACTTTCTGCCATAAGGGTGGTGTCATCTGCATATCTGAGGTTATTGATATTTCTCCCGGCAATCTTGATTCCAGCTCGTGCTTCTTCCAGCCCAGCGTTTCTCATGATGTATTCTGCATAGAAGTTAAATAAGCAGGGTGACAATATACAGCCTTGACATACTCCTTTTCCTATTTGGAACCAGTCTGTTGTTCCATGTCCAGTTCTGTTGCTTCCTGACCTGCATACAGGTTTCTCAAAAGGCAGATCAGGTGGTCTGGTATTCCCATCTCTTTCAGAATTTTCCACAGTTTATTGTGATCCACACAGTCAAAGGCTTTGGCATAGTCAATAAAGCAGAAATAGATGTTTTTCTGGAACTCTCTTGCTTTTTCTATGATGAGCTAATGGATGCAAAATGCTGAGGAGAGTACCAGGCACACACTCTGCAAGGGTGTGACTGTCTCCCCTCGGCCCCACACACCCCAGGGTTTCTGAAGACCGTACTCCAGGCAGCCACTGTCCACCAGTGCTTGCTTTACCTGATTTAACTCAATCTCCTCACTGTCGATGGGAAAAACTAAGTTCGGGTCAAGAGAAGTCCCTGCCTGGGGTCTCAGTGACATAGAGCTGGAGTTCATTGTTTCCTAATCTGAGACCAGAACTGGTTGCATCACAATGAGTTATAGGAATGTGCTTGCAGACAGAATCCTGTAAGTGCTCAAGATGGAAACTTCTGGAACCTTAGTCTCCATCTGTGAAGCGGCTAGCTGATTTCCAGGCCCTCCCAGCCCTGCCGGCTGCGACCATCACCCCAGGGGAGCAGCACTGGGGCTGGGGGCCGGCCAGTACCCCCTCCTCTCCTGCATGGTGGCTCCTCTCCATCTGATTGCAGCTCGCATCTGAGCACATTCTCCTGGCCCCATTATTTTGACCCTTCTCAGAAGCTCCCAGAGAAGGCAATGGCACCCCACTCCAGTACTCTTGCCTGGAAAATCCCATGGATGGAGAAGTCTGGTGGGCTGCAGTCCATGGGGTCGCTAAGAGTTGGACACAACTGAGCGACTTCCCTTTCACTTTTCACTTTCATGCATTGGAGAAGGAAATGGCAACCCACTCCAGTGTTCTTGCCTGGAGAATCCCAGGGACGGCAGAGCCTGGTGGGCTGCCGTCTCTGGGGTCGAACAGAGTCGGACACGACTGAAGCGACTTAGCAGCAGTAGCAAAAGCTCCAGCTCCAGCCAGGGGTCTGGGACTTCTCAGGGAAGAATGTGTATCCCCTCCGCTGGCCCTTGAGGAGAGGGGCCAAGCCCCCATCCGAGGACCCAGAGGGGTCCACTCCAGTAGCCAGCACCAGCCTTCAGAGACACGCTGGAACCAAGTGACCTGGGTAAGAGGGGCCTCGGGCAAATGAACGGAGCCTCTCACTTTACAATCAGAACCTCTTCCAGATAAGCACAGGGGCTTCCAGCTTTTAGGGAGAAACCCAAAGAAGTGCTTCCCAGGTGGAGTTCAAAGCACAGTGCACCGGAGTCACCGGGATGGCGGGAGTAAAGGAGGTTCATTGAAAACACAAATCCCTGGACCTCCCCCAAGACCTTCTCCACCAGATTCTGAGGGCTGGTGCCCAGGAAACTGCCTGTGAGCCCGTTCCCCACACGATCCCGCACACGCAGGCGGGAAGAGCCTCGGGCTCCAGGGACAGCAGAGGTGGGGAGCCTCGGTACCCGGGGATCCTTAGTACCATCCGTGCCCCATCACCTCCCTCCCCTGGGGGGACTCCAGGGGCTCCGCTGGTCCCGATGAGCAAGCCTGAGCCTTCTCTCCTTTTTCCCCAGCTGCCCACACTGCTCACACGTTCCCCGCAATTTCTAAATTCAAAGTGGGGCAGTTTTAGCTGTGTATCAACTCCCCTCCCCTGGGCAGCCTGCGTCAGGAGCCGCCCGCTGGGGAGGGGTCTGTGCGCCTCTTCTTCTGAGGCTTGCGGGCAGGGGACGTGGGTGGCACCCGAGGGCCCTGCTGCAGGTCAGAGCTGGGTGGGGGGTGGCGGGGGGCGGGGGCGAGGCTTGAGGGTGTGGAGGTTTCCTGACCCAGAGCATCCTCTGACCTTCTGGACACACTGAAGCCCCACCCACCGCCCCTTCCCTCTAGAAGTCTCAGTCTTTCCCATCCATCCCCTTGGCAGCTTGGGACCCAAGAGGCTCACCTGCGGAGGGACGCCCAGGCTGGGTGCTGGAGCTGGTGCTGGGTGGGGGCGGGGAGCCCGACACCCACTCTGGCCCCTGCAGATGGTCCGATGTCTCATTCCCTCGGCAAGCGTTCGTGGAACACCTGCTGAGTGTAGCTCGCTGTGCTGGGTGCTGGAGGGGGGGGGGGAGGGAGACCATTTGGGGGCGTAGAAAGAAATAGAAGACTGGGGGAGTGGAGAAGCCCACACACGGCTTTAGAACAATCGCTAAGCGGCACGCCCGGCAGAGCGAGACGCGCTCGTCTAAATCCAGGCGGCACACGCTTGGTTCAGCCGGCCCCGGGCTAAACTGTCTCAGAGTGTGGCGTGGGCGCCGGGGTGGAGCGGGGCAGGAGAGAGGCAGGGACTCACACAGGACTTGAGTTCTAGACCTGAGGCCACTGCGGACGTGCTGTGTGGCCTTGGGTAAGTCAACACCCCTCTCTGAGTCAGTCTTCCTCCCCGCCCCCAACTGAGGCTCTCCCCCATAGATACTACCTGGAAAACGGCAGACCCAAACCAAGTTTGCCTGACACCGGGCAAACACTCTGGCTTCTTGGTCATCTGAATAGATACTCAGCTGGAGGTCTGACATCATCCCAACAGGCAATATCAGATAATGGTTAGAAACCCTGTGATTTGGGTCTCAAACTTGCAGGGAAAGCCAGCTGCATCACTTTCATGTCAGTGTCCCCATCTGCAGAATGGGCAGATCTCAGGCATCATTGGGAGGAGGATTGGGTGCAGTAATCCTGACTCAGGGGAGGGGATGTCTGGGTGGGCACTCAAGGATGGGGTGTGCGATATGCGGTTCATAAACAGAGCCCTGGTTTTCTCCTTTGCTTTTATTCATTGTTAATCACAATATTTGCTTTTTGAGGGATTGCATAGAGTACGAAAGCAAAGAGAAGCTTACTTCTATCAAAGACTGCATGCATGAGGTCAAGGAATCCCAGGATGAAGGGGCAAGTCCAGCGCCCAGAACGTGGGATGCTCCTGTGGCCTTCCCAGGAGCCTCCTGGCTCCTCCCCAGCTCCTCTCCTTAATGTTTCCCTCTGATTCTTTTCTGATCCTTCTCCTTCTCGGCCATATCTACTCCCTGAAGACAGTTGGGGCACTCCATTTTGTTCAGTAGCAGCTGGCTTCTCCCCACAAGCAACTTGGTCCTGGTCTAAGCCTGGTCCCTCCCCTAACTGGGCAGCATATAGTTTAGGGGTTATGTGGTTATGTGTGCAGTGTTTGAAAGTGGAGACCCATGTTCCAATTGTGGTCTGCTATTCACTGGCTGTGTGATCTGGGACAAATTACTTAGCCTCTCTGTGCTTTAGCTCCCTCCTCCATAAAAAGGACTAATGAACTGACACCGTAGGGTTCTTGTGAGGATAGCCGGGGAGTTTGGGATGGACATGTACACACTACCATGTTAAAATGGATAGCCGACAGGAACCTGCTGTAGAGCACAGGGAACTCTGCTCAACGCTGTATGGTGGGAGGGGATGGGAGGGGAGTTTGGGGGAGAATGGGTACATGTGTATGCATAGCTGGGTCCCCTCCCTATTCACCTGAAACTGTCTCAACATTGTTAATCAGCTATGCGCCAATACAAAATTTTAAAAAAGGAGAGAGAAAATGAGCAAGTGCCTGTAGCACAGCGCTTACTAAACACTTGATCAGCGTGTTGGCTGTTCTTCAGACTGAAGCCACACACGCTATTGGCGGCCTTCTGTTTCCTTAACTTTAGCAGAGCTGTCTCTCTGCCTGTCTTGCTGGAAACTGGAGGAGTGAATAAGGAGAAGGAGCCTTGTGAGCATGTGGTCACGTAGAAGTTCCCCTGGAAAGGCAAGAGGGGAGGCGTCCAGGGAGAGCCTGTCTGGATGTCTTCAGCTGTCGTGCACCTGCAGTGTCTTATGGAATGAGCAGCTCACTGACGCTTCTGAGAAGTTTGCAGTGTATACGGACCCGGGGCCTCTGGGGCCTGTCCGGTGAGCCTGCCAGGAGCTGGATTCCGGAGGGAAGTTTCCTCTGCACAAGGCTGGAGCAAGGAAGAGCAGCTCAAGATGGATTCTAGCCAGCAGAGAGGAGGAGCAGAAGCTGTGTGATGGCTGGAGCAGACTGATCTGAGCTGTGGGGCGTTAGGATCCTTCCCCCTCCCCTACTTCCCTCTCCTCTCTCCACCGCCCTCAGAAAAGTGATTTTGTCATGGCCAAGCAGAAGAGAAAATTCAATCCAATAGCATTTTATGTAAATATCTTTAAGAGTTGTGGCATCCTAAGAAAAAGCAGAAAGAAAGAAAGTGTTCTTGTCTGACTCTGCAACCCCTTGGACGATAGCCACCAAGCTCCTGTGTCTATGGGATTTCCAAGGCAAGAATACTAGAGTGGGTTGCCATTTCCTCCTCCAGTGGATCTTCCTGACCCAGGGACCAAACTCGGGTCTCCTGCATCGCAGGAGGATTCATTACTGCCTGAGCCACCAGGGACACCTAAGAGGGCAAAAGAAAGAAGATTCCATACACTTCACAAATCTTGATTTAAAAGTGTAAATACATGAATGCATGAATGAAGGTTGCTCAGTTGTGCCTGACGCTTTTGGGCCCTATAGACTATACAGTCCATGGAATTCTCCAGGCCAGAATACTGGAGTGAGTAGACTTTCCCTTCTCCAGGGGATCTTCCCAACCCAGGGATCGAACCCAGGTCTCCCGCATTGCAGGCGGATTCTTTACCAGCTGAGCCACAAGAGAAGCCCACGTAAATACATGAAGATACAATCAAATGTATGCAAGCCATCAACCTCCTGTAGGCACAGACAGATGAATAGAGGAGTGTATATATTGCCAGAATCCGGAGATTCGGCCAGGGACCTGCAGAGATAAGCCCTTGGTGTTTTGTATTCTTGAAATCCGTGACAGAGAACCTGGAGACAGGGTTTGGAGAGGCCTTGGGGCAACAAGAACTCAACCAACATCTCAGGAGAAATGTGCTGCCCTAAGCAACCTCAATTATCTGGCTCATAACTGCCCGCTTTGGAGTAGGCAACCCCAGTTAACTGGGATAGTGGTTTGTTTTTTTTTTTTCATGGCTGGACATTTTTGAACTCCAGAAGAATTAGGGTTACATTTAGACAGGCTTATGGGAATCAAAACCATAGTATTTTATTTTTCTGTTATTTGCTTACTACTTGTAATGCTAAGATAATTTGGCCCGGGACTTCCCTGTGGTCCAGTGGCTGAGACTATGTCTTCCAATGCAGAAGGTGTGGGTTCAGTCCCTGCTCCAGTAGCTAAGATTCCCACATGCCTCATGGCCAAAATACCAAAAAAAACCCCCCAAAAAACCCAAACATAAAAAACAGAAGCAATATTGTAAGAAATTCAGTAAATACTTAAGAAAAGGTCCACACCAATAAAATCTTTAAAAGAAAACAATTTGGCCCATTAAAATGAGAGTCTAATCATTTTAATTTAAAAACGTAATTGAATAATTAACTTTGATGTGTGAATTTAGGTTGAAATCTTACTAAGCTCAGAAATAGAGTATTTAAGAGAATTGTAGGTTCACCACACATGCACATTTAATTGACTAGCTGTAAAAGAATTAGTTGAGTACCTAGGGAGATTTTGCTAAAAACAGGCAAATGAATTAAAAAAGAAATCTAACAGATGACTGTAAGAACTCTTTTGAGATAAACCATACACTCAGAAAAGTCCCCAGATCATAAAGTGAGCCTGAATCAAGTCAAGAAATCTAGCTTTGCTAGAACCCCAGAAGGTCCCCTACCCCCCATCCCACATCTCCTTCAGTCACTACCCCTCCAAGGGAAGCTACTCACACCAAGTACCCCATTTATAAATACAATATGAATTGTTTGAGACATGTCTAATTAATTACTTCCATTTATAAACAGGACCAAATATCATTCAAAGACTTCTTAGAAGCAGTGGCTAAAATCTGCTCAGTATAAACAAAGAAAGGTTTGTAAGCAGATTTAAAAGCTTAAGAGAGAGCTGGGGTTAAGAACTTGTCAGTTTAATAAATTGAGCCATAGTTATTTAAACTCGAAGTAAACTTCTCAGTAGTCTTTTTTGGGCACAAAAGCCACTTGTGAAATCGCCACAAAAATTAAATGAACATTCATCAGGCCTGGTTCAGAGTCATGGTCCGGAGGCTTAAAGGAATCTTCTTTAAATTGCACACTGTGGCTCTGTGCCTGCCTTAGGGGAAGGGCACATCCCCTATTCCCAAGGCTTGCTTCCAAAGCCACATCTTTGTCTTTGTAGCTCTCACTCTCCTTTAAATGGCATTTAGTTGCCTGTAATTTACTTCAAAATGCTTCAGACAGACACTGTGACATGTCTTTTAGGCTACTTTTAATCTACACTCAAGGATAGTCAGCTGAAGCAAATAGGAGTACATGCTCCCAGGATGAGTGGTTAGTATTCGAAAGTCCACGATTCACAGGGGCAACTATTACACGAGCATTTCAGTTGTCTTTTATCGCCAGTCGGCACCAGGGGCTTGCTCATTTGCATAATGGGTATAGAATGACTTTTCATTGGTGAATGCAGCGTGTAAGCAGTGTGTTGATTGGCTGGGGGTACGATCCAGGCACTGTTACTCTTGTAGAACAAGGTCTTAGAATCCAGTGGGTCCTACAGTCTACAGGTTGTGTTCTGAAAGTGAAGTGAAGTCACTCAGTCATGTCTGAGTCTTTGCAACCCCATGGACTGTAGCCCACCAGGCTCCTCCGTCCATGGGATTTTCCAGGCAAGAGTACTGGAGCAGGTTGCCATTTCCTAATCTTCCCGACCCAGGGATCAAACCCAGCTCTCCCACATTGCAGGCAGACGCTTTTACCATCTGAGCCATCAGGGATGTGCTCTAGGTTCAGAATTTCCATCTGCTCTTGTGCGTGACCTGCTTCTAGAATCGCAGCTGAATTCAGCACTAATACTATCGCATCTGCCTAGGGTAAATCTTTCATTCAAGAAACTTCTAGCAGGACAAGAGCTAAGACTTTACAGAGATCTAAAACAGAAGTTTGGGGGCCCTCTTGGTAATATATAATTATGCTTGCTAATAAATGAGTGCCTGTGTGGCTAAATTTGGTGTGAGGCTTGCTTTTATTGTAATTGACTGCCTGGTAACCAGGTTGTGGAGGAGAAGGAGATGAGCCCTCCCCTCCCTCCACCTGTCAAAAACTAATGATGTTTACTGCAGGGAGTCCAATATTTGTGGATGACCCAACTGGTTTAGTAGAGAAGCCTGGCAGTGGGTCTTGGGTGGAAGGGTGGGGGTTGGGACCCCATGGAGCAGGTTGGGCGACTGTCTTTGGGTGAGGATGTTCCTGGCCCTTCCACTCCCTGGCTACTCCAGCTCTGGGTAGGAGTATCTGGGGCTCACCTCCCTCAGACTCTGTGAAAGCCTGCCCAGCAAGTCCTGGCCTCCCCTCTTACCAATCGCACGCCAGGACATGGAAGTTTGAGGGTGGGGTGGGTTTACTCATACTGGAGCCTGGGGTTCTGGTGGGATGCTCTTTCCACTCTGACACTTGGCAGCTAAGTGCCTGTTCTGACGACATCATACAGCCTTGAAGGGTCCGTGACCTCTCTTGGAAGTGCTCCTTGGAGGTCGTCTGGAAATGGTTCTCTGGAAACGGAGACCAAAGGCACTTAGCAGATGCCCCCCTGCCCCACTCCACTTCCTTTCTCCCTTCCTTTGCCCTCCCTCCCTGTCTTTCTTTCATCCTGAGTGTGGCACTCTCTAAGCCCAAGTTTGGTACAAGTCCATCAAGCATACATTTCGTAACTCAGTTCTCTGGGACCCACGCTCAGCCTTAAAGGACATGGATGACTTTTTTTTCCCCCACTTCTTGTTTCCTTCTCAGCTTCTCCCAACAGCAGAGAAGTTCAAACTGGGGCCCTGATTTGTTTAAACTCTCAAGGTCACTCCAGGCAATCCCCTGACCACTCCAACAGTAAACAACCACCCCCCACCCTCACTCATACCAAAACATCCAGGCACACAGGGCCCAAGCAGGTTCTAGAACACTCCAGCCTTTCCCGGGGTACCCCTGCCCCCCAGGACTGCCTCCGCTCTGACACTACAGGTGTCCTAAAGGTGTCACCCCAGCTGAGCCCTGGTCCCCAGCGGACTGGGAGGCAGTATATCGTCTTCACATCGTCCACCACTCCCCTTGTCCTCCCAGCTGGCCAATCAAGGTCACGGCCCTAGCTGTGGCTACCTTGAGGAAAATAAGCGGGGTCCCCCCTCACCCCGTCTGTCGTCTGTCTCCCATTCTCTTCTCCCACCCATGCTCCCAGCCACAGCTCACAAGATATGGGGAAGGGTGGGGAGGGAGAAAGAGAGCCTGGAGTGGGTGATATTTTGGGAACAATTTTTAGAGGTAATATGTAAATATGCCCGTTGTTAGGATCCGTGTGGGGAAACACAGAAGGGAATGGTGTCAGATAGCCCTGGTGTCAAATGGCTCTGTCAACAACTGTACCTGAGCTAGACAGGGAAGGGGGTTAAAAGACAGTTTATTTTGTACTCAATGCCCTTCCAGCAGAAAAAGCAGGCTCCCCCATCACCCCACCTGTCGTCTGTCTCCCACCTCCGCTCCCAGCCATTCTCTCCTCTGTCGGGGACCCTGGCTCTGCCTCTGGGAGGTGACAATGGGGGGCCCCTGCCTTCAGCCTCTTCTGCGTGCAGCCTGGTGTAGTGACAGCCCATGCTGGCAGGCAGTTTCCAACAGCAGGAGTCGCTTTGCCCACACCATCCACACCGTCCGCAGTCTGACTAGGAACTGGGTCGTGTTAACCCATCCAGATGGGGGTCAGTGTTCTGCACTTTGACATCTGTTCAAGTCACGCACTATAAGAACTCCTTAACCCAAAACCTTTTTTTTTTTCTTCAGAATTCTGGATCTTGAAAAGAATGTGTCCAAGACAACTAATGGCATCTGGCTCAGAAGGGTGACAGCCTCAGCTTAGGGAGACCTGGGTCTGAAGCTGGTCCCTTGAACTCACTAGGTGGGCAACTTCGGGCGAGTCGTGTAACCTCTCTGAGCCTCCATTTTCTCATCTGAAACACGGAGATTTGCAGAACTGTGCTGGGGCTTAGCATCAGTTTTTTGGTCAATTTCTGATCGCTTCCTCTGGCTGCCTGGATATAGAGGCGTAGAGAGGCCCCAGGGCTCGTGGTGAGTCAGCCCGGCTGCTGGCTCTGAGGCACAGGCCGCAGGGCGGAGCACAGCTGAGGGTGGATTCTGCCAGCCATGCTTCAGGCTGTTTCTACAGCTGGGGAGGCCCCAGTCCCAGAGTGCAAAGAGGTCTCCAAGTCCCCACCCCACGGTGGGGAGCAGCCCAACCCAGGGAGCCTCGCGGTGAGTGGGGGCAGGGCCGAGCATTGCTGCTGGGCCTGCCACCCTCCTGAACCAGCTGTCATTAGTTGTTCTGGCCCATAATTGGGCTGAACCCACCCTTTGGGACCGTGATTATCTGTGATTAGCCTCTTCGTGCCTGGGAATTGCTGATCCTACACTATCCGCTCCTCTGCCTCCCCAGCCCTTCCGGAGGGCTTTGCCAGAAACAATCAGACAAGAGCTTCTTGCTCAGAGAGACCCGCGCAGCTAGCTCCTTGCTGCACTTTGCTACGCCCGTGCCAGTCAGACACCAGGAAATAGACTCTACTGAATTGCTCTGTTTCTGAGCAGCGGGTGCCAGATTCCTTCCTCTTCAGCTAGTGGGGGATGCAGGCTTATAAAAAAATAAAATCCAGCCCAGGGCAGCGTGGCCTGATGGTGTAGGGTGCAGAGTGAAGCTAGATGAACCCGGCATCCCACACCTGCTCTCCCACTTATGAGCTCTTCAGGCCAGTTAGGAAGCCCTCTGGGACTTTTCTCACCTGTTCAGTGGGGGTGCCTGCCTCTTGAGGCTGCAGCGAGGATTGTGTAGACTAACAGGTCAGTTATTCAGCTGGCCAGCTAGGCACAGCGTGCTCTTCAGCGAGTACTTGTAATGGGCAGGGTATGCACCTGCAGGTAAGGGTGAGTGGGACAAAGACCTCAGGCTCAGAACGCACGCATCCTGGGCAGACAGAACAGACGGGCACGTTAATGAGTCAGTTTCAGGTTTGAATGGTAACCCCAGGGCCCAGCAGGTGTCGCAGCAGATGTGAGTGGGAGGTGCTGTCCTAGTAGGCAGGGAAGGGTTCTTCGAGGCGGCAGCCTTTGATGGGACCTAAGGCATGAGCAGAGTCCAGCCAGGCAATGAGGGGCGGCCCAGACAGAGTCCTGAGAGGTGAACCAGCTTTGCTCCGCTGAGGTCAGAGGAGCCCTGGGCTCACTGCATCCTGGTGGAGGTGGCAGGCGACATCGAATGGGGTCTTGTTGGGCCCCGTGGGGCATGTGGATTTCATTCTGATCACAGTGCAGTGGGATGTGGTTGCTCTGGAGGGCTTTCTGCAGGCGCGTCAGATCAGTGTTCAGCTTCGTAAGTAGTACTGTGGTGGTGTTTGGGGGATGAATTTCAGGGGTGCTGGGTGGTGGCAGGGAAGCCAGCTAGGAGGCTGCTGCAGCAATACAGGCCTGAGAGGGTGGGAGCTTGAGCCGCGATGTCCAGTACAACCAGCAAGGAAAGGTAGGCTTTGAGATTTATTCAGCCAGCAGGACTAGCCTTGTGATTGGATGTTGACACAGAGAAAAGAGAGAGTTTCTGTTTTAACTTGAGAACTGGATGGGTGGTGCCATCTTCCATGAAGATGGGAAAGGCCTGGGGGCTGGTACAGGGTTTTGAGAGAACGGAGAGTGAGATGCCCATTAGACGTCGAAGCGGAGATGCCAAATCCACAGCTTGAGGCATCAGATGAGAAGTCAGGGACAGGGAGGCATGTGCTGAGTTGCCTGCGTGTAGGAGGCGTGGAAAGACATGTCCAGGTAGAGGTCATCATGGCAGTAAGTGCAGAGGGCTGGACCCAGGGCGCTGGGGTGTCCCACAGCCCGTCTTCAGGTGAGGATGGGGAGACCACAGAGCAGAGAAGGCTAAGAAGGAGTGGTAGGAGAGCAAGAGAAGGGCCAGGTAAGGCAGGGCCAGGGAAGGTGGCGGAGGAGGTCAAGCTGACCAATGTGAAGTGCAGAGGACAGCTGGCATGCAGTAGCTGCACCAGAAGTAACAGCTGTCCTTATCATTGCAGGCAACCAGTGATTTAATCGGGTTTCTTGCACTGAATTTTGGGGAACACAGGAGAGAGCAGTCTACCAGTGCAGTCAAAGAAGGCTTCTTGAAGGAGGTGGCATTTAACCTAGATTTTGAGGAACAAGTAGACATTTGTCAAAAAGAGGAAGCAATTTCTTTCCTTCCTCCCTCCATCCCTTCCTCTCTGCCTTCCTTCCTTCCTTTTTTCCTACCTTCCTCCAAGTACTTATGAGACCCACTGGGTATAGTAGAGGCCCTGTTTCAGGTTCTGGGGAAACGTCAGTGAAGGAATGCAGTTTCCTGGCATCTTGAAGGGTATGTCTTAGTAGAGGCCAGACCATAAGCAAATTAACGTGTCGTGTCTGGTGGTGAAAGATCCTCGCAGGGAAAGTATAGCTGGTGAAAGTGCAAGAGAGCCAGGGAGGGGCTCTAGGGACAGGAAAGGCCTCTCTGAGTGGCTGACACTTTAGCAAAGACCTGAATAAAGTGAGGGAGACCAGCTTGTGGTGGTCTTGGAAAAGTATGTTCCAGGCAGAGGGAACAGCGTGGCTTGGGAGTGTGTGTGCTGCGAAGGAAGAGGGGAGAAAGTGCATGGTCAGAGAGTCATGGGGGCTCTGGCAGGCCAAAGGGTTTGGAGTTACTTTTCATGCTGGGAGCCACTGAAGGGCCGCAAGCATCCCTGGAGGAGAGAGTGAGGCTGAGAGCCGTGGGCTGTGTGCCGGAGTTGGGGGGTGGGAATAGGTCCTTTAAACCTTGCTCCTCTGACCAAAGCTGGTGCTTTCTCAGCCAGAGCCAAGGCTTGTAAAGCTCTGAACCCTGGAAGGCTTCGGGCGCCCGGGGAGGGAGCTGGCACTGCCCAGGTCCAAGTGCAGCCGGGCCCAATGCCAGTGCCCCGCTGCCTCCCTGCCCTTCCTCCCCCTGCTGAGCCCTCTTCTGTGGTTTCCCTCCTGCAGCATCTGAAAGCAAGACGCCTGATACTCGCCCTTGACCTGGGCTGCCCAGGCTTTGCTCAGAGCATCTGCTGATTTGCTGGCTGAGGAGCTTGGAGGTTGGAGACATTAGAATGATACTCGAACCTCAGCTCTGGAAAACCACCTAGGCCAACCACTCACCTGATGCTTCATCCCCTCTTCAGCATCTCTGCTAGCATACCTGCAGAGATGGAGAACTCACCACCTTTCAGAGCAGCACATCCCCTGGAAACACTGTCTCCTAGTCTTTCTTATAGTCAGTTGAATTTTGCCTCCCACTGACTCACACAGAGAACAGTCTAAGCCTTCCCAGCCTTTCAGAGATGCGGCGCGCTCAGCACCTGCTTGGCCTCAGGCTCCTACCACGGAACCCACTAGCGGGTGACTTCACCTCTGCTTCTGGCCACTGTGCCGAGGAGAGCTCCTGACTCCAAAGGAAACTTCTGACCTCCATCCCCTCTTCCAAGATCTCGGGGCACCCATCAGCTCCTCTGTTCTGAGCCTCTCTCCCCAGCGCCTCTGAGAGGGCTGAGGACCACTGGACAGAGCTTGGCGACCTCTGAACCCACTGCCTCTGTAGCTGACCTGGGCAACCTGTGTCCGCTTTGAGCATCAGCCACTCCTCATCGTCCCCTTCTGCTTCCTCTCTGCACAGCTTTCCTGGAGACTCCAGGACAGTGCTCTCTCAGGAAGCTGCAGGAGGGAGCACTACTGAGGAGTCAGCCTCAGGGCGGTCTGGGGCCCCAGGGAAGAGAAGGACCAGAGAGTATTTTCTATCATCCTCTTCTCTGCCTGTGGTGGGTGCTTCCCAGGAACTGAGAGCTCACTTTTACGGAGCGGCGATCTTTTCCCAGGCACCGTGCTAAGCAAGGCTGCCAAGCACAACTGTGGAACTGGGCACTGCTCAACTCCCTTGCGTTTGTGCAGTGCCCAACTTGACGCCCATACGTGGTGATCCTGGGAGCACTCTGCCCACTTTGTCTTCTTTATTCCTCACAATAGCCCTAATGAGAGCAGTGTTATTAGGATTCTGTCCCGTAGGTGAGGAAATGGAGGCAGGTCAGAAATGTGTGATAAGTCCAATGTCGAAACAGGGAGGTAGTGACCAGGTTGGGACTAAAACCTTCAACTCCAAAGTCAAGGGCTTCACTGATGTGATTTCATTGCAAGGACTCACACAGTAGAGTGTTCGTGGGTACAGACTATTGACCTGACCTTGCTTCAGAGCCTTGCTTCATCATTCCCACCTGCTCTACCTGACTTTGGGAAAGGTAGTCTGAACTTCTGTCTCCTTTTCTATAAAAGGGAGAAGTGAGCTCCACAGAGCCGTCAACCAGACTCAAAAAGACAGTACAAACCAGAGCTGCCGGCACAGCCCAGGACCTTGTATGAGGAAAATAAATGGTGGCCTAAAAAAAAAATCATACTGTCCAGGGGTCCATGGCAGGGCTGGGGGACACCCAGGAGCGGCACCAGATTCCTCCTACCCACCAGCCTGGGGGATCGAAGCAGCCAGCCTGGCTCTACCCTCTGCTACTCCGCTAAACTTCCCAGGTCCATCCTCACCAGGGCCCATGAGTGGATTTATTTTGGAAGTGGCTGGTTTCAGGCCAGCAGCAGGACACTGCAGTCTTCTGTGCAGCAAGTGGCCTCTTACAAGGAAAGATGTAATCATCAGCTGTGTTTAGCACCTGCATTGTGAGAAGAGAAGAGCTCAGTCTGCTCCTTGGGGGGCTTGGGAGCTGAGGATACAGTGATGGGTAGCAGGCTGCTGGTTGAGGCTTTTCTGTCACTTTGGAATTGCCACTCAAGGGATGAGGCTGAAAACAGTGGGTGCTGTGTGGTCCCACATTCAGAAGAGCGAGCTGTGGGCTGACTGAGAGCAAGCTGGACTGCCCCCCTAATGTGCCCACACGTATATATGGACCCCACAAGGCCTTGGGATTCGGGGAGAATTCTGAGAAATGAATCACCAGCCAATGGGGGACATGCTATGCTGTTCCCATCTCTTTCCACGTGTGGTCCTTCCACGAAATCTAGTGGATGGGTCCAGGTGGACATCACAGAAAACAGGGGTGCCTGGAAAAGGCTGTTAGCATCTTGACCCCCTCTGGGTGTCTGTGGTGCTCATTCTACTCCGGGCAAGGCCAGGAGCCAAGAGCTGGAGAAATAACAGAGACAGAGAGGTGTCGGCAGGGGGTGGCAGGTGAGGACTGCTTTCTGGCCCATTACTTGGTGGCAAGGATGCAGACGTTTGGGGTGAGCCCTTGGCTTGAGCCATCCTGCTGAACTGTCTGAAAAAGGGCTGGTCCCCAGTGAAAGGGTCCCTGAAGCAAGAGGTACCCCAGGGGAGAGGTGAATGGTGTGTCTTGCTTCCCCTCCAACCCTTCAGGAAAAGGGGAAGAGGGAAGAGCTGACTTTTCTATCTCCCTACACACCTCCTCCTGGGGCAGGCCAGGGAGAACTGTTCTTGGGCCAAGCCCAAGCTGGACTGTTCTTTAGGAAGACGTTGAAGTTCAAACCTGTATCACTCTGGATTGGGTCTTTTTCTTAAAATATTTTTTATTTTATATTGGAGGAGCCAATTAATAATGCTGTGATAGTCTCAGGTGGACAGCAAATGGACTCAGCCATAAATATACATGAATCCGTTCTCCCTCAAACTCCCCTCCCATCCAGGCTGCCATAAAACATTAAGCAGGGTTCCTGGATGATGTCTCTTATCTTCACAAAGTGCTTGGGAGGCTATGAGACCAGCCTGGATGCCATGAAAGCATCAGATGGAGAGTGGAGAGAGCAGGGCTGGGGCAGTGACGGGAGAAAATGAAATGGGGTCCTGACTTCATGTACTCGGTTCCGACGCTTCCATCGAGGAAACAGTGTTTGACTTTTTTTGATCTGTCTTCTTTAAAAGAGGCCACGTGTAAATATATATAAGTTTGCATGTGTGTGAGAGAGACAGAGAACCCGAACCCTAATTCTCCCCGAGGGAAGTATAGCCGTTCCCTCCCTTCGTCACCCCCTGCCCCCACCCCACCACACGGGTCATGGAGCAGGACTGTGGAAGAAGCTGATTGAGCAGATGTAGGATCTGGTATGATGGGCTGGACGCCAAACCTGAAAAACGCAGGTGAAAAAAGGCAGAGGCAGGTCAGTTGAGTGTTTCACAGCATAGCTTTGGGGTTCATGCTCTGCCCCCAGGAGGCTGTGTGGCCTTGGCAAGTCCCTTAACCTCCTGGGTTACCTGGAGGCCTGCTTTGCAAAAATGCGGAAAATAAAGCTTATTCTCTAGAAGAATCACTGTAAGGGTTAAGTAAAATTATATCTGAAAGCCTTTAGCTCAGTGCCCAAACAAGAAAATACAAAGGAAACAAAAATGAAGCAGTGATGAAAGCACTCTATAAAAGTATATATGTAAGAAAAGCCACTCCCACTCTCACAGTCCCTTCTTGGTATATATTCCTCTCGTGCATTTGAAGTCAGGTCATTCTAAAATTAACTTACAAGCTCCTTTTCAGGAATAACAGAAATAGCGAGCGTGGATTAAACTCTGGTGGAGTGCCAGATGCTGTTTTAAGTGTCCCATTTGTACAAACTCAACAGCCATTGCTGAAAGTGAGGTCTACGTGGGTGGTGGAGGTTTCACTCTCCAAGCTGGACCCCTGGCTACCGCCTCATCTGGACCTGAACCCCTCAAGGGTCATAGGGAATGCTGGTGAGTTTGCCAGGTGCCAGGGATACGGGTGCGTGAGCAGCAATGAGGGTGTGCAAGCACGTGGGCACCAACGCAGAGGCACCACCGTGACAGCAAAGATGTTTGTGACGGTTCCAGGCTCTCTTACCAGAGCACCGAATTATCCATGGCTAAGGGACCTCGGGTCCTCTGTCTAATGTGGTGGTCAGGCCCTAAGGCGACCTCTTGTTATCCTGTCTCCTGGTATCCACAGCTTTGCGTGATTCCCCTCTCCCTGGGTGCAGGCAGAACTTACGACTCGCTTCTCACCAACAGAACGTGGTAAAGGTGATTGGATGTTGTATGTGTGTGTGGGTGTGTGTGTGCTCAGTCACTCAGTTGTGTCCAACTCTTTGTGACCCCATGGACTATAGCCCGCTAGGCTCCTCTGTCTGTGGGATTTCCCAGGCAAGAATACTGGACTGGGTTACCATTTCCCCTTTCCAGTGAATCTTCCTGACCCAGGGATCAAATCCGAGTCTTCTGTGTCTCCTGCATTGGCAGGTGGATTCTTTATCACTGAGCCACCGGAAGCTTGATTGGACGTTACTCCTGTGATTATATCTTACTATATGAAACTCTCTTGGCTGGTTGAAGACAGTCAAGAAGAGACTCTTGTTGGCTTTTCAGAAGTAATCCGCCACGTTGTGAGAGGGCTTAAGGAAAGGGCAATGTGGCAGAAAACACCGGTAGGCTCTAGAGACTGAAGTGGCACCCAGCAGGTAGCCAGTGAGGAAGCAGCACTCTCAGCCATGGAGCTCCAAAGAGGTGAACTCCGCCAGCAGACTGAATGAGCGTGAAGCAGGTCCTTCCCCAGCTGAGCCTCTGATGAGACTGCGGTACCGGCCAACACCTGGATTGCAGCTAAGCCATGTCTAGACTTCTGAGCTATAGAAACTGTGAGATAAGAAGTGTGTGTGTCAAGTCTCTCTGTTGGTGGTAACTTGTCATGAAGCAATAGAACATAAAGTCTGTCTGTGTAAGTTCCACTTTTGGTGAAGTGGGGAAGACTAAGAAACTTGGCTTCCTTCTTTCATGACACCTGCCCACTGGTCTCACAGGACACAATGAGGTGATTTGGATAAACAGCTGTAAATTCTTCTAATATCCTGCAGAAAAGCACTAATACAGAATGTAGTGATTATATCATCAAAAGAGCCTTTTAAATTCATCCAAAGAGCAATTCTAATGAATTATATGACTAGCGATTTGGGGGAGGTTTGCAAAAATTTAGTAAATGGTAAATGCTAGAAATTAGGAAGGCTTCTATTAGAGGTGCGCAGTTCTTATGATGGGTAATTATGGAGGCAGAACAGGATCTGCAAAGCAGCCCTTCCTGGGTCTAACAGCAGACAAAGAAGAATGAGGTTAATAATCCTTAATGAGGAAGACAGCTGACGTTGGTGTCTCAAAGAGTAATTGTTATCCCTACGGACAGCAGTGCCTCCTTGCTAATGTTGCCTACTGGGGCCAAAAGTTCAGATGGTGTACCTTTTGAAGGTGGCACAGCATGGGGTAGACATTATTGCTTGTGGGGAGACCACATCATTAGGCTGGGATTTTTTCCACTTCACCTCAGGGCTCTGGGTGTCAGCAGAATTTAAATATAATCAGTAGAATGTGGTAGTTAAAAGATCTTGGGCTTTGGAATCAGGTCTGACAGAATTCAAATCTCATGTGTATCTATAACACTGTATCAGTTAGCTCTTGCTGCATAACAAACAAGCAGACATTTAATAACTTAAAGCAACAAGCATTTAGTTAGCTCACAAGTCTGCAGATTGCTTGGGAAGTGATACTGTTCTGGACTCAGCTTGGCTGATTTTTGATGGGCTTGCTCATCAGTGGTTCAGCAGAGGTATCGCTGTTCTTGAATGGCTTCTACCCACCATGGTCTATCAGCCTCCTACAGGCTAGCTGGGGCTTATTGACAAGGCAGCTGGCAGAGCTCAAGGGAAAAAGCAGAAGCTTGCAAAGCCCCTTGACTAGTTTTAGACTATGCACGATTTCCCTTCTATTGCATTACATTGATTAAAGCAAGTCATAAAGATAACTCAGATTCAAGGGCTGGAGAAATCAACTCCATCTCTTGATGAGAGGAGCTTCAAAATCACATGCATGGGGTATAGATACAGGAAGGCTACTAGTTGGGGTCCTCAATGCTTTTTCCCAAGGCAGCACTGTTCCAAAAGCAGCAAAAATGAGCAAGCCTCTGCTTGAGTCATGTTTATTAAAGTTCCATTGGCCAAAGCAAGGTCCATGGCCAACCAGATCATGAGTGTAGGAATAAACTCCACTTCTCAATGGGAAGGAAAAAAATTTGTGATCATTTTTGCCATTCTAAGGGTTATTTGGGAAAACCTCAACCATCACTAAATAAATGGATCCCCAGATGAGACAAATGTGGAAGAACCTTGACAATTGCTGAACCTGGGAAGGCAGCAGTCAACAAGCTGGTGAACATGGGGTCCAGCATTATCCTAGGTGTCTCTGGACCCCATGTCTTCACCCCACCACTTGAGTCTTCTCCAGCTCCTGCACAGGCAAGGCTCCTGCCCTCCGTCCCACACTTCAGGGCAACACCATGCGGTAGAAATCAAGTATGAACCATGCTGTCGTTGTTCAGTCGTTCAGTCACGTCTGACTCTTTGCAACCCCGTGGACTGCAGCACGTGAGGCCTCCCTGTCCTTCACTATCTCCTGAAGTTGGCCCAAGTTTGTGTGCACTGAGTCGGTGATGCCATCCAACCATCTCATCCTCTGCCACCCTCTTCTCCTTTTGCCGTCAATCTTTCCCAGCATCAGGCTCTTTTCCAGTGAGTTGGCTGTTGGCATCAGGTGGCCAAAGTATTGGAGCTTCAGCTTCTGCATGTGTGAACCATGTATGTTGTTTTAAATTATTTAGTGTTTGTGTTTAAAAAAAAAGTAAAAGGAGACAGGTGAAATTCATTTCTAAGATAGATTTTATTTAACTTATATCTACAATATTACCATTTAAGCAAGTAATCAATATAAAAGCGACTATGAGTTATCTTTTTTACCTGCTAAGGCTTCAAAGTCTGGTATATTTCTTGCCCTTACAGCTCATCTTGATTTGGACCAGTCACATCTGAAGGGCTCAATGGCCACATGTGGTGTGTGGCTACTGAATTGGACAGTGCAGGGTTCGAGGGTTCTGCTCTGGCTCTGCTCCAGCTGTGTCCCTCTCATGGAGTGAGGAGTCCAGGGAACCAAAAGCACATGCCCCCTTGGAGCTCATACCCCTTGTTTCTAGACCAGACTCCAAGTACACAGGACCCCAGAATACCCTGAACATCAGCCCTAAGCTTATGCTTCTAGGGATTCTTCTGCAGGTGCACCCTCCAGGTAGATGTTCTGGTGCTTACCCTTTAGCTTGGGTGGCCACAGGATGACTGTGGCTGGAGGGATGCCTTGGCCGTTACTTGGACGTTCCTAGGTATGAACCCCTTGTTGTGGGAGACGGAGGCGGAGGTGGGAAGAGAAGGGGCTGAGAGGCCTTGATGCAGGCCCCCAGATGTTGGCGGGCCATCACTGCCTGGAGGGAGGGGCAGGAAGGCAGGAGTCCCCTCTGCTTCTTCCTTCTCCCTCCACACCTAATTCAGTGGGCAAGTCTTGTTGATTCCACCCTCAAATACAACTGACGCTCATTATTCACAGTAACTGTCCTGTGAAGTGAAGTGAAGTGAAGTGAAGTGAAAGTCGCTCAGTTGTGTCCAACTCTTTGCAACACCATAGCATTCTCCAGGCCAGAATACTGGGGTGGGTAGCCTTTCCCTTCTCCAGGGGATCTTCCCCACCCAGGTATTGAACCCAGGTCTCCCGCATTGCAGGCGGATTCTTTACCAGCTGAGCCACCAGGGAAGCCCAGCTAGGTCGTTTTCTATAACGGTGGGCAAATGATGGATGAGGGAATACGGGACCATTGCTCCTAGGAGAAATATAGGGTTAGGTTCCTGTGAGTCTCTGGCTGCAGCATTTTCACCAACTTCTCATCCATAACCTTGTTCTATGTGAGTTTCTCTTGAAAGACATCCCGTTTAATATACACTGCTTCATTAACACTGAACTCAAGGCCAACAGCACTATGTCTGAACAAAGCTTATCTAACACAAATATTTTCTCCATAAAGCACATCACAGCCTTCTTGTGCTTAGGAACAGTAGACAGCACTTCCGCACTATAATTGGAGATGGCTTTAAAGAGCAAAATCACCCAAAAAAGCACAAATGTGAAAAAAAATGCAGTGCTAAATAGCCTGCATAAAAGACGGTTGCTTATAGTAAGAGCTGAAACGAAGAGGCAGACCATTGTTCTGGTCGACCTCAGCGGGGAACAA
Organism: Bos javanicus; assembly: GCF_032452875.1. Classification (NCBI taxonomy): domain Eukaryota; kingdom Metazoa; phylum Chordata; class Mammalia; order Artiodactyla; family Bovidae; genus Bos; species Bos javanicus. Next base: position 75,385,987 of record NC_083882.1, on the reverse strand, counting down.
GCATGTGGGCAACTCAAACATTCTGCTGCTCTGTGCGTATCCGAGAATGACCATGAAAGCATCAAGAGTATTGATTTGAAGTTATAAATAAAATGTTAGCAGGAAGGTGAATTTGCAAGTACAGAACCTGGGAATAGTGAGGACCGGCCATATATCCTCACTCTGCCTGGGCGACTGTCTCTCTCCCAGAGGAAGCCGGGGCCTCCTGGCCTGTCTCCCTGTGTCTACGATTAACCTACCACCTCCATTACACACCTTCCACTTAGCTGCCAGAGTCATCTTTCTGAAGATGTCCTTGTGTTCTCTTTCTGTTGTAGCCACGCGTTCCGGAAAACAAACTCACTCAGAAGGACAGTGCAGAGAGTGGAGTGCACTTTACTACACCTGCGGGCCCAAGGCAGAGTCTCCTCTTAGCCAAGGACCCCAACCAGTTTCTGTGAAAACTTTATATACCCTAAGTGTATGTGCCCAAACCCACCTCCCCAAGTCCCAGAAACTAGTCTGAACAAAGGACAAGAAAGATACAATCAAAGTCAACCGTGATTCATGTGCCTTAAGCCCAGGTAGTTGACAGAGGACAATTATCAATAGGCCTGTGGTCAAACCCCAATAAACACAATAGAATGTACGATTCTATTCGGTTACACAGATAATTAGGGTATCCTTCCAGGCAAAGGAGAGTCTAGGTATGAGCCCTGGGGCTCTTCCTTCCGGGGGCCTGGTTTTCCAGTTGGTGTGTCGTTTCCATAGATACTGGGCATATAGCTCAAAGTCCACAGTCCGGCCCGAGAAGGACTCCTGCTTTCAAGATGGAGCCTGTCCTGTCCATCTTCTCCTTCATTTCCAGTTCCCTCAGGACTGAGTCTGAACTCCTCACTGTGGCCTGTGAGGAGTCCTCAGGTGTAGCCTCTCTCCATCCATATTGGTCTCCTATTTCCTCCCGCCCCCCGACCTTTCCCCAGAAGATCACTGCACTTGCATCTCTTCCTCCTTTGAGTCCCGGTTTAAAAGTCTGCCTCCTGGGAGAGGCCACCCCTGACCACCCTGCTATTTTAAGGATACCACCCCTCCATCATTCCTCCAGCAGGGCCTGCGAGTATCCTTCCTAGTGATTAAGGTTTGCAAGGCAACAATAACTTATTGTGTTACTTGGTAGATGGTGCCTTTAATGCATCCACTGTGGCCTCTTCCAAGGCAAAACCAGAATGGTTTTATTCATCATGGACTGTGAGGTCTGGGACAGTGACACATGGCAGCGTGTGCACCCCACGGCCGAGTGGCCTGCTAGACTTAACTCCCCCAACTCACTGGAAAGAGACGTCTGGGTGAACGGTGAAGGCAGAGGGCCAGAGTTCACCCTTGTCCACGTGTCTGCTTGTGTCTCCTCCAGGCCCTGGGAGGCAAGTTTCTGATCGGGAACACTTGACATCCGATATCCAAGGCCTTTACAGCTGTGGGCTCTCGTGGCCTCGACGTGGCCTCGCCTGAGAAGCCGACCTCTCCCTGAGGGAAAACCCACATTCCTAAATTTGGAAACCACAGGGTTTTGTGATCTCAAATAGAACATCCTTTAGAGTTTCACAAATCTCAGCATCTCACGGCCTCCACCCAAGAAACCAATCATGCTCTTGTCTTCCCAAACCCTCTTTTGGGCAAGCACCATATTTTTATAATTATGATGCAGCAGGATCTCATGGTCCACCCAAGTGTCTGACCACATTTCTAAGACCCAGATTTGAGTAAACAACAGATCTTCGTGTTTCTGAGGCCACAGACCCTCAACGGCCCCGCCCGTAAAGACAGGCTCCTTGTTTTCCTGAGCCGCCCTTTGGATAAACACCACAGGATGGATGGACCCTGTGGGGCAGCATAAAGAGATGTTTTGGCATTATGCACAATTTGAAATAAAAACACAAAAGAAAATAGAATATCCCCATGGCATAGGCTCTGTGCCAGGAAAACTTGGGCTGTACTTGGCCAAATATGCAGAAATGAAAACCATCTCAGTGTCAGGACAGGGGATGTTTCATTCTCTCCTTCCTACATTTTCAGCAATACTGCTGCTTTTATGATAAAGAAGACCAAAAGAGGAAGTGCTTTGTCCTCCCCATGGGGTAATGAAGATAATTTATCAGAGTTTAACAGCGGAGTTACCCCTCTGCCTCCAGGCTTCCTGACCTTTGGGAAATCACTAAGATTTATCATTATTACCAAAATTGATGCCCTGGGTCTGTATGTGGTACATGTTTGTTCTGCACAGTAAGTGGATGAGAGTGTTAGGGTGAAGCAGTGCATCTATCTTATCAGGGCACGTCACAACCAGACAAATTATGGTCCATTTCCTAGTGGGGACCGGCTCCTCCAGGATGAGGGCTCAGCCTGTTTTCTGGGGGAAAGCCCATCACCCCTGCAGTGACTGAAGTGGGGAGGGGGCTGCCCCCAGGGGGTGGATGAACATGCAGATCATGGGTAGAGGACCCAGGAGGTCTGCATCTGGGCCCTGGGGGAGGAAGGCCCCATTGCGGGGGGTAATTTTGCCCCCACCAGGGAATATTTAGTTATAGCTAGAGACGCATTGGGCTTCCCAGGTGGCACAGTGGTAAGAATCCACCTGCCAACGCAGGAGCCTCAGGTTTAATCCCTGGGAGGGGAAGACGCCCTGGAGGAGGAAATGGCAACCCACTCCAGTAGTCTTGCCTGCAGAATCCTATGGCCAGAGGAGCCTGGTGGTCTACAGGCAGAGAGTTGCAGAGTCGGACGTGACTGAGCGGTTGAACGGTTGAACGAACAATGGATTCAACAGAGACACACTTAGGTTGTCACAACTGGTGAAGGATGCTACTGGCGTTGAGGGAGCGGAGACCAGGGATGCTGCTAAACCTCCTAAGTGCATAGAACAGTCCTTCCACCGCCAAGGATTATCCTGCCCGAATGTCAGTAGTGCTGAGGTTGGGAAACCCTGCCCTGAAGTAAGAGAAGGCCTTGTCTCAATGGGACAGGGGCCTCGGGCATCATCAAGGTCCTGATAAGGAAGCAGGCCTGGCACTAACAGAGGTGCTGTCAGCGCCTGCTGACGCGGGGCATAGAGAGCACCGGGAAGGCATCTTCTAAGCTGGTTCTATTTAAAGCTTCAGGGGCCAAGTCTTACTAGCATCTCCTAGATGTTTTTTTTTTTTTTTTTTTTTTTAATTTTTATTGAAGTATAGTCAATTTACAATGTTAATTTCTGCTGTAAAGTGATTCAGTTATACACAGATGTTTTTTTTCTTTTTCATATTCTTTCAAATTCTTTCATATTCTTTCAAATCTTTTTCATATTCTTTCCCATTATGATTTATCACAGGATATTGAATTAGTTCTCTGTGCTAGATGGTAGGACCTTGTTGTTTATCCATTATGTATATAACAGTTCGCATCTGCTAATCCCGAACTCCCGATCCTTCCCTGCCGCAACGCCCCTCCCCCTTGACAATCACAAATCTCTTCTCTAAATCTGTGAGCCTGTTTCTTTTTCATAGATATGTTCATTTGTGTCGTATTTTAGATTCCACATGAGTGATGTCACACGGTATTTTGTTTCTTCTTCTGACTTTGCTGAGTATGATCATCTCTAGGTTCATCCATGCTGCTGCAGATAGCGCTCTTTCTTTCTCTTCCTATGGCTCAGTGCTGTCCCATTGTATGTATGTATATGTACCATATCTTTATCCATTTATTGGTCAACAGAAATGTAGTTTGTTTCCACGTTTTGGCTATCGTGAACAAGGCTGCCATGAACACAGAGAAGTGAAACCCAAGTGTTAGTCTCTCAGTGCCGTCCAGCTCTTTGTGACCCCATGGACTGTAGCTCACCAGGCTCTTCTGTCCGTGGAATGCTCTGGGCAAGAATACTGGAGTGGGTAGTCATTCCCTTCTCCAGGGGATCTTCCTGACTCAGGGATCGAACCCAGGTCCCCTGCACTGCAGGGAGATTCTTTACTGTCTGAGCCACCAGGGGAGCGCCTCCTAGTTCTGAGTGACTCCCTTACCCCCCTCCTGCCCACCCACCCCCACAAGAGGGACCAGGTGGTGCCCTCCAAGCATAGTCTATGCTGGGGTCCTCTGTGCCCTTTCCCTGCTGCACGTCTGCTTCTCCCTTCCCTCAAGTCTACCTGTTTAATCAGGCCCGTCTTTCAAGGCTGAAATGCCACTTCCTTGTAAAGCCCACTCTGATGATTTCCTCCCCCGTGTCAACATCCGTGACTACCTTTCCTTCAAGGGGTTGAGTAGGGAATCACCTCCAGACTGGGGAGCTGTGTGTAGTAAGGTCCTGACTGGAGGAGGGGTGTGTAGTAAGGTCCCATGGTTAAATCAGATTTTGGTTTCCCAGCAACTGAGCTGACATCCTGTTTTTGCTGTTTATTCCTTAGTAGGTGTTAGACAAGTCACTTTAACCTTCTGAACTCTTTCACATACCTGAAATGGGGCTCAATCAAGGGCTTTGGGGAAGATTCGGTGCTTTAAAATGTTTCTGCAAAGCTGCTTCTTCGTTAGGAGAAGTAGGAAGGATAACACCTCAGAGCTAACCTTTACCATCATTGCCCCCACTTTCCAGGTGAGAAACTGAGGCCCAGAGAGGGTGGGCAGGCTGCCTGGGTCACAGCCAGGAAGCAGGGCCACAGTCCGCCCAGGGACGCCGGACCTCCCTGACGTGTACGGGAATCAGATGTGAGCACTTCCCTTTGTTGGGTGATCGCAGGCTCAGACTCTTGGCTGATCCAACCTGCTACTTTCTAAATGCATGGCACCGTCTCTCAGCTAGGCTGCCAGGTCCGTGTTCCATTCTGCCATTCCATTCTCCCAACAGGTCTTTGAGGTTGGTGCCACCATCCAGCCATTTTGCAGACGAAGAATGGGAACATCAGGAGGCGACTGGGCAGACGCAAGGCAGCAGAGCACCTAAGAGCTAAGGCCAGGTTCAAACCCAGGTCTGCTGATTACAAAGCTAACGAGGCAATGTTTTGATGATAACAGCTTAGTAACCATCACGAATGGATAAACATAGCTCACCTCAGACCGCACCGCGTTCCAGGTACTGCGCTCAGTTCTCTGCAAATGTAACTTACACCGTAAGTCTTACAGGTTCCCTGTTGTCACCAACATACGAGTCAGGACAAGACTTTCAGGGAAAATGGAAAGATTCCCAGCCACGCTGCCTCTTACACTTCTGTGGCTTGCCATGAAGTGTAAGCTCTCGTCCTGTCTCAAGAACTCTGTTCACACAGCCAGGACCCCGCCCAGAGCCCTTCGTGGACGGCCCTGGCCATACCACGCACCCCTGCTGGCCCGGTCTTGCCCTTGGAGCCTGGGCTCAGCTGCTCACTAATGAACGTCTCTGGGGACAAAGGCAGCTGGAGCTCCTTGTGCAGGGCCCTGTTGTGGAGACAAAGGCAGGAATTGATGTGTTCTCTGTTCTTTTGTACTAAAAAAAATTGGCTTCAATTAAGTGGGCTGGATGGAGTGAGGCACTTGGAGGAGCAAGAACGTGAAATGTTTGATAATGGAGGTGTGGGGTCAGGGGGAGCTGGGAGGAGGGTGCTCTGAGCCCTGGCCGGGGAGAAAGTGGAGGGGAACCAGGGGAAGGACTCTGTAGAGGGGAGAGAGGAAGAGAGGAGCTCTGGCTGAGCAGGGAGCGGTTTAAATTGCACTTGGCAAAGGCCTGGGGGGGTCCACAGAGGTCTGGGGGTGGGCAAGACTCTGGACAGAACCCTCTGGAATTCAGTGAGGAGAGCGCCTTCCCTCTGTGCCTGTTTCATATACTAGGCTGTTTCCATCCGCTTTAGTTTGAGGAAAAGACACCTGGAAAGAAAGAAAAAGAGAGAGAGAAAGGGAAGAAAGAAAAAGAGAAAGGGAGAGAGAAAGATGGAGGGAGAGAGAAAGGGAGAAAGGAGTCTGAAGCCACCAGACAGAGGGTTTTTAGGGTCCACCCCAGCTTTGTGTGTGTGTGTGCTAAGTCGCTCAGTCATGTCCATCTCTGTGTGACCCCATGGACTGTAGCCCACGTCCGTGGGATTCTCCAGGCAAGGATACTGGAGTGGGTTGCCATGCCCTCCTCCAGGGATCTTCACACCCAGGAATCGAGCCTGGGTCTCCTCTATTGGCAGGTGGATTCTTTACCACTGAGCCACCAGGGAAGCACCCACTCCAGCTCTAGAGCTTTCCAAACACCTCCTTGAGGTTTGAGAGTCTTAAAGCATAGGATTGGCATATCTGTCATCAAGGAGGCTTGGTCCAAGCGGCCTGATCTGCGACCTTGACCTGGCCTGACCTCTCTGAGCCCTGCTTTCTGCACTTGAGAGAAAGAAATTAATGGTGATGACAAGAGCAGTGATAAGACAGTGACTTCTAACCTTTCTATGTGAAGCCACGTGCCCACAGGTTGAGCACCAACCAGCAATCTTCACTGAACCCAAACCCCAGTGAGGCAGGTGCCAAGAGCCCTCACTCACCCACTGGTTCATTAATACGTGTTTATTGAGCGCCAACTACATTCTAGGTGACATGAAAAAACACCACAATCCCTACTGTCATGGCGCTTACATTCTAAAGTGGAGACCAAGAACAAAATCATTGATAAGTAAAACAGAAGATCAGGCTGAGAGGGGGGTGGGGTGGTGGGTTGGGTGGGAGGCTGTAATTTAAAGTCAGGTGCCAGGTGGCTCAGATGGTAAAGAATCTACCTGCAACGCAGGAGACCCGGGTTCAATCCTTGGGTTGGGAAGATGCCCTGGAGAAGGGAATGGCTACCCATTCCAGTACTCTTGCCTGGAGAATCCCATGGACAGAGGAGCCTGGCAGCTACTGTCCATGGGGTCGCAAAGAGTCGGACACGACTGAGCAACTAACACTTCCACTTCCAATCAGGAAAGGCCTCTGGAGAAGGTGGGATTTGATCACAGAGCTGAAGGAGCCATGCAAGTGTCAGAGCAAAGTGCTCCAGACAGAGGGAACAGCCATCGTGAAGGCTTTAAAGGAGGGGGGTGCCCCTTAAGGAGTGTTTGGGGAGCAACTGAGGGTCTGTGACTACAGCTGAGTGAAGAGGAAGACAGACGAGGAAGGGGAGGAGTCTTTGGGATTTTCACACTGTCCTTGGTAGAGACTCAGAGACATGTGGACATCTGGGACTGGCACACCTAAGGCCTGTGGTCCCAGCCAGGGACCTGGGCTTTTACCTTGAGTGAGACGGAGCATCTTGGAGGGGGTAGTATTTGGGGTGGAGAAGTGACATGCAGGGATCACGCTGCAAGAAGAGGGGAGGAAGGGCGACATGGCCAGATTAGACGTGCATCCCGAGTGTGTGATGGACAGGAAGTGCTGACGGATGGGAACGGAGATCAGAGGGAAAATGCTGTCCAGGTGTCTGGATGAGAGACTGGAAAGGGGAGATTCCACTTACTGAGATAAGGAAACGGGGAGATTTCGGCTGAGAGCATGGCAGATGTTAGATGCCTACTGGCCTTGGGGATCGGGCGTCCACCAAGCAGATGGGTCAGGGCTCAAGTCTGGGCTGGAAGGTGTCGCTGTATAAATGGTATTTGGATCTGTGATCCCCGAGGAAGTGGGTGTAGACGGAAGAGAAGCCCATCAAGTCCCCGGCCCTGAGTGTTAGTGGAGAATAAGGACACGGGCAGCCAGGAGGTGGGAACAGAGCCAGGAGCCCTGAGTCCCCAGGAAGAGGGTGCCATCACCATGTAATGGGAGGTCAATAAGAGGAGGCCCAAGAAATGGCCTTGGATTTAGGGACACGGAAGCCTTTGGCGGTTCTGGTGGAATAGTGGGAACAAAAACCGCACAGAGGTAGGTCCAAGGGAGAGCAGGAGAGGACATGGAGAGGGTCTCTCTCACAGGGGTGGTCTGGCCAGCTCCTTCAGAGGCCACAGAGGACATGCGGGGGAGAGGACATGGAGAGAGGTTTTACAGTTGCTGGTTTGTTTGAAGGTGGGAGAAATCTGAGCGTTTGTCTGCTGCTGAGAATGACCCAGGGAAGGAGAAAGCTGACGGTGCAGGAGAGAGACAGGGAGGAAGTGACGGAACATCACCTTGAGGTCGGCTGAAAGGGGCTGGCGTCTAGGCCGTAGGTGGAGGGCTGGTCTTAAACAGGCTACAAAGACAGAAGCTGAAGCTCGGAGAGGTAGAGTGACTAGTCCAAGGACACACAGCTAAGCAGGGGATTAGCTTGGGATTGAACCCAAGCCGTCTGGTGCCAGAGCCCCATCCCCTCACCACCGTGCGCTAAAAAAAACCTTGTCTCTCTAGTTCAGGGATGTCAGTGAAGCCCATGGGGGTCCCCGTGCCCATGGTGGGGCGTGGCTCAGAGGCAGGGCCACAGTGGCTGTGGCAGCTGGACTGGGCCCCGGGTCTCCCACACCTGGTGTGGCCATACTTCCTACTGAGCAGGCTCGATCCGCCTGCTAATAGCGTGCTGACATCAGTGTGGGCTAAGAGAATCCCAGAGTTCCAGGCCTGGTGGGACCCCAATAATCCCCACTGCCCAGAGAAAAAGCACCCAACGGCGTGTTGAACCATCAATGTGATGAACTCCAACTGGACATTTGATTGAGTTGGTGTGTTTTGCTCTGAGCTGATTATGTTGTGACTGAGAGGGGAGGACATACCGCCTTCACTTTCCCCCGGGTTCCTGCTGGAAGAAAGGTGGGTGCAGGCTCCCAGACTCGGGTGATAATTAAGGTCCAGCGAGGGCTGCAAACAGTCTGATGACACACTGCCCCGGACTCCAGCCATGAGGGAGAGTTTGTCCATGAATTTTAGTTTGTGTGTTTGTGACACGTATGCAACACACAACACACAGGTAGGTGGGGGAGCGTGCCTTTGTGTCGCTTGGATACACGTATGTGCATTGCTGCATTTGCCAGCCAGGGCTGTGGTAATGCCAAAGAACAAACGGCAGCATCTCAGTGGCCTGCAGGAACTGGTTTTTCTCTTTCTCCCTTTTGGGTCTGGAGTCGCTGGGGTCAGCTGATCTCAGCTGGGTTTGATCAAAGTTCGGGAGACGGGGCCAAATTACGTAAGACACTGAAAACCTCACAGAAGGGCCACTCACATTCCATTGGCCCAAGGGGTCACGTGGGCAGGTTCTACCTGTGAGAAGTCGATTTCCCTTATAGGAAGGGTCCTGTTGAGTCACATGGCAAAGGGTGTGGGTGTAGATTACAGGGGTGGGATGTTCATTTATATGAGGAGGGTGGGGAGCATTTGTCAGCAGCTTCCTAACCCAGTCACTGTCCTCACTTACAGCAAGAGAGGCTCATCTAACCCCAGAGAGCCCCCGGAGCCACTAGCCCCACACTAGCTCCATCTCCCAACTGGGCTTGTGTGTGTGTGAGTGTGTGTGTGTCTGTGTGTGTGTGTGTCTCTGTGTGTGTGTCTCTGTGTGTGTATGTGTCTGTGTGTGTCCGTGTGTGTGTGTGTCTGTGTGTGTGTCGCTGTGTGTGTATGTGTCTGTGTGTGTCCATGTGTGTGTGTGTGTCTGTGTGTGTGTGTGCCTCTGTGTGTGTGTGTCTGTCTCTGTGTGTGTGTGTGTCTGTATGTGTCTCTGTGTGTGTCTGTGTGTGTGTGTGTCTCTGTGTGTGTGTCTCTGTGTGTGTGTGTCTCTGTGTGTGTCTCTGTGTGTGTATGTGTCTGTGTGTGTCCGTGTGTGTGTCTGTGTCTGTGTGCACGCACTCAGATGCTAAGTCGTGTCTGACACTTTTGTGAGCCCATGGATTGTAGCCCACCGGGCTCCTCTGTCTGTGGCCTTTTCCAGACAAGAATACTGGAGTGGGTTGTCATTTCCTCCTCCAGGGGATCTTCCTGACCCGGGGACTGAATCTGCGTCTCCTGCCTCTTCTGCAGGGGCAGGCAGGTTCTTTACCACTGCACCGCCTGGGAAGCCATAGGAGGGGACCAGTTCTAATTTTTAGGGTTTTTGAAGGAGGGAGTGTTCTGGATGATCCCGGGTGTGGCAGAATCTCACAGTGTCCAGTGTGCAACCCCTGGTAAACCCGAGCACTGCCAACAGGCTATGGGTGATTCGTAGGCTGTCCCCCACCCTCCCCGCCCTGCCCTCCACGGGCCCAGTCCCTGCACCTGGCTCAGCCTGTGCAACTGCCCAGGAGGGTCTGGAAGCCAGAGAGGCCACACTGTCCCAAAGGAATCCTTCTGGGAAGCCGGTCTTTGGGCCCAAAGCACCCGCTGGTGATGCCCCTTCCTCCCCAGGGTTTCTGCAGGCAGCTCCCCTGAACTGACACTAAGTGTTTAATCTCCTTTCTCCACAGTCCCGAGCCTTGCTCGATCGCTAGGGGAAGTGGCAACATCACCTTTGCACTGGGGGCTCGGCCAAGAGTTTCTGGATTGGCACTTTTCTCTCCCGCTTTCCTGCTCTGCCATCCCCCTGATGGACATTTCCTTGGCAGCTGGGATGAGAGCTGCCGAGCAGGAGCGATGGCACAGCTCCTGGTTTGGAGTGGGTGTCCCCCAGACAGGAGAGGAATTGGAGTCAAGCACCCTCTGTCCCTGCAGAGACACACCAAGTCTTCCCTCTCTTCCCCTCCACGGTGGATACTTATTTCAGAGGGGCAACGGTGCCTGTGGCAACCCTCAGCGCGGACCTATCTCCTTGTCTGTGGGAGTCCCCCCACCCTCCTGAAATGTCCCCAACTTTCCCTACCCGGCCTGGGCCACGAGGGCAACGGGCAGCCAAGATGCCCATACTAATGGCTACTGCTCTTGGTGGCGGTAGATTCTAGCCTTGGTTTAAAGATAAGGTAGAGTAATACTCCATTGTGTATATGTACCATAGCTTTCTTATCCATTCATCTGCTGATGGACATCTAGGTTGCTTCCATGTCCTGGCTATTATAAACAGTGCTGCGATGAACATTGGGGTACACGTGTCTCTTTCCCTTCTGGTTTCCTCAGTGTGTATGCTCAGCAGTGGGATTGCTGGATCATAGTACATATACACAATGGAGTATTACTCAGCCATTAAAAAGAATACATTTGAATCAGTTCTAATGAGGTGGATGAAACTGGAGCCTATTATACAGAGTGAAGTAAGCCAGAAGGAAAAACATAAATACAGTATACTAACGCATATATATGGAATTTAGAAAGATGGTAACAATAACCCGGTGTACGAGACAGCAAAAGAGACACTGATGTATAGAACAGTCTTATGGACTCTGTGGGAGAGGGAGAGGGTGGGAAGATTTGGGAGAATGACATTGAAACATGTAAAATATCATGTAAGAAACAAGTTGCCAGCCCAGGTTCGATGCACAATACTGGATGCTTGGGGCTAGTGCACTGGGACGACCCAGAGGGATGGTATGGGGAGGGAGGAGGGAGGACGGTTCAGGATGGGGAACACATGTATACCTGTGGCAGATTCATTTTGATATTTGGCAAAACTAATACAATTATGTAAAGTTTAAAAATAAAATAAAATTTAAAAAAAAATAAAGATAAGGTAGAATCCCAGGGACGGGGAGCCTGGTGGGCTGCCGTCTCTGGGGTTGCACAGAGTCGGGCATGACTGAAGTGACTTAACAGCAGCAGCAGCAGACTCCATAGAATGGAATATTAGTCAACATTTAAAAAAAGGAAGGAAATTCTGACACATGGTACAACAGGCTGGACTTTGAGGGCACTGTGTTAAGTGAAAAAAGCCAGTCATAAAAGGACAAATACTCTATGATTCCACTTATATGAAGTACCTGGAGCCATTAAGGTCACAGACACAGAAAACAGGATGATAATTGCCAGGAGCTGAGGGGCAGGAGAGAATGGAGAATTAGTGTTTAAAGAGTACTTAAAATTTTACAAGATGAAAAGAGTTCTGGAGAGAGATGGTGGTGATGGTTGCCCAACAATGTGAGTGTATTAAAATACCTGTACATCTGAAAATGGTTAATTGGTACATTTCCTAGTAGGTATATTTTTATTATAATAATGAAAAAAGATAAGTTGAAACCCAGCAGAGTAATTTGCCCAAGGTAACTCAGCCACTAGGAAAGTGAAAGTCCATCAGTTGTGTTCAACTCTTTGCAACCCCACGGACTATACAGTCCATGGAATTCTCCAGGCCAGAATACTGGAGTGGGTAGCTGTTTCCTTCTCCAGGGGATCTTCCCAACCCAGGGATCAAACCCAGGTCCCACGCATTGCAGGCTGATTCTTTACCAGCTGAGCCACAAGGGAAGCCCAAGAACACTGGAGTGGTTAGCCCATCCCTTCTCCAGCGGATCTTCCCGACCCAGGAATCAAACCACTAAGAGGTGGAGCCTGAATCTGAGCCCCTAAGAGGTGAGGTTGGGCTGTTCCTTAAAGGAAAACCAGAGTGATGCTTCCAGGAGGAATGCTAAGCAAGTAAAAGTACCAGATGGCCTCTACAGGTAGCAAGAGCCAAGGTTGCGAAGAGAAGCCGTCCTTTAATTCACACCACTGTGCCCTCCCCCAACTTTCTCAGCGCCCCCCTCCCCCTCCAGTCTTCCCATCCTGTTCCGACAAGATGTACTCATTCGCACCTCCTTGGTTTCTCTCTCCCAGCCTCCTTGGATGCTGGGCGTAATCTGGTCCCCATCAGAGGTGCTAGCAACACCTTCTGGCAACATAGCATCTGCCAGCTGCCAGCCCCACCCTCACTCCAGTCGTGGCGACTTTATTTGAGTTAATGGGGGCTGGGGGCATGAGTGTCTCAGGCTGACCCCACCTCATGTCGGTGAGATCCTTGACCATCCAGGGGAGCACGCGACTGTCTGGCCCAAGCCAGCCCTAATCAGATTTTTGAGCACAATCCCAGAAGTCCCTTGCTGGCTCTGCTGCTATGCCAGTACCAAATATAGAACAGGCCCAGCCACCCCACCCCTTAATTCTGTAATTTGCTCGAAATCAGAAGATAACGCCAGCCTGGAGAGATTTAATTTGTGATAACTGAGCCCCGCCCCCTGGGTTTGGTCCAAGAGGAAGCCAATGGAGAGAAGCGTGCCTGTGGTTTCGGCCCCCTTCCCTACATCATCTTCCCTTTTTAGCCCCTGATTCCTGGTCCTGAAAGCTGTCTACTGTGCTGCCTCTCTCCCCTCCCTCCAAGTCCCTGGAACACTCATTCAGTGTGGAGGAAACGGGTCGTTTACTTACTCATTCACCCTTCAGATGATTCCTGGGCTCGTACCACGTGTGCAGACACGGCAAGGTCCTGGGGACAGGCAGGACGTTGTCATAGACGGGCGCTGGTGGCCCAGGGCTGCTCAGAGATTACAGCCTGGTAAGGGAGGGGAGGCGGTGCCCTGTCTTGGGAGGATATGGGGTCTTCAGAGACAAGCCTCGCAGTGAAGCAGAGCTGAGGATGTTGTCATTATTTTGTTGCTATTATTCAGTCGCTAAGTCGTGTCCAACTCTCTGTGACCTCCTGGACTGCAGCACACCAGGCCTCCCTGTCCCTTACCATCTCCTGGAGTTTGCCCAAGTTCACGTCCATTGCATCGGTGATGCCATCCAACTGTCTCATCCTCTGTCACCCTCTTCTCTTTCTGCCCTTAATCTTTCCCAGCGTCAGGGGCTTTTCCAATCAGTTGGCTGTTTGCATCAGGTGGCCTAAGTGTTGGAGCTTCAGCTTCAGCATCAGTCCCTTGGGAGGATATTGGGTCTTCAGTGACAAGCCTTACAGTCAAGCAGAGCTGAGAAGGATGCTGTCATTATTAGGGAAGCAGCAGAGACTTGGGGAGAAGTAGAGGTTTTCCCGATGTGAACAGCTGGACGTGCAGGGCTGGAACTCCAGCCCTCAGAGAGCTCTGGCCCCTTGACCATGGCCATGGGCCCCTGTCCTGTCCAGAAGGCTAGGTTTGGATATGGGTTTTTCTCTCAGGGGAGATGTGAATACATGAGTGCCTCAGACTTTCCTTATCTGCCTCCTCCCCACTTCCTGGAATAGATGCTGTTCCGTCACACAGTGAAAACGGCAGCAACACCTGTTAACGCAGGACAAGGCCAGACGCTGGGGACAGTGGGGAGCCAAAGCGACCGCACAGAGAGAGCCTCCAGGGCTTCTCAGTGAATGCCAGACGATCCCTGCCCACACGGAAGCAAAAGTTCAAGGGCTGTGAAAAGTGGTAACAGAGCAAGCTGACTCCTGTGGGAGGCCAGGGTGAGGACCGAAGTGAGCCTTTGCAGTTTGAATTACGCTGGGGAGAGCGGGGAGCAGGGGTGGGAATGATCTCCCTCCTGGCCAGGGCCCTGCAAGGGTGAGGTCTGGAGGCCTGAGAGTGGGGTCGGAGGAAGAAGGGCCATTGAGATTGAATGAAGCTGGGAGGTTGGTGTGTCTGGCCCTTGGCCCTTGAACTTCACTGGGGAGCAATGAGAGCCCCTTTGAAGGGGCAAATCCTGGGCAGGCAATCTGGGGCTCCCCTGCCAATCCAGCTCCCTGCCTGCACTCAGGAGACCCAATTATATTTGGGTGTTAAGTAAATAAAGAGTAATTTTTTAGGATAAGTAAGTCCTGGCTTATCCATACTTACTATAAAAAAATGATTTGCAGTTTATCTGAAATTTCAATTTAACTGGGTATCCCATTGGGTGTTTTGTTTCTTCACTAAACCTAACAGCCCCCAGTGCGAAGATGGAGAAGATTTCTGCTCCTCCTCGGGGCCACACTGTCACCTCTCAGATGGGAAAGCTAGACCTCACCCTGCCTGAGACCCTCACCTGCCCCTTTGGCTCGGTCTCCCCCACCTTCATCCTGCTTCCCGGGGTTCCCACTGGGGGAGCCCTGGGAAAGAGGAGGAGGCAGGACGGACAGACAGTCTCCTGAGGTCACAGTCAGGAGCAGGGAGAGAGCTAGGACCTGCTGGTTTGTGCCCTGCGGGCCAGTCTCACCTCTGAGCTTTTGCACCTGCTGTTCCCTCTGCCTGGCATGCCATCCTCGCCTCCCCAGCTGCCCGAGGTCCAGCCTGTCACCAGCTCAAAAGGATCTTTTCTGACCACGCCGTCTGTCCTGGCACAGGAGGCTCTGATGACAATGGTAAGGTCAGTTACCCCTTGCCTGGCACTGACCATGCCGGTCCTTCACATACCCCGAGGAGGAGCAGAAATCTCCATCTTCCCACTGAGGGCAGTGAGAAGGGGCAGGCTCCTTCCTCCTTTACTACACAGATGAGAAAACGGAGGCTCAGAGAAGCGAGATAACAAGAGCAAACCTGGGCTGTGAGGTCTGGGGAGCCCTCCCCACTCCCAGGGAACCAGGACACCAGGAACTTCAGCAGCAGGGGCTATTTAGGACAGCGGCATTTTCTGGCCACAGAGACCCCTGGTTGGCCTCCCCACCTTTCTCTTTCCAATTATAAACCCGCTTCCTGCTCAAACCAGCAGGAAGCCAGGTTTCCTGTTTCCTTTTTAAAACCCAGCTAGATTTTTCTTTGACCCCTGATTCCTGAAGCTGGATGAGCAGAAATCCATGAAGAATTCTTGACTGAACAAAATAGCAAGTCTGCCGTCTCCCGAGCCTTCGTCTTTCTTCTGTTGTCATAGAGAGCGATTTCATGATGCTTAGCCTGTGACTCACACGCCCGGCATGGCGAGTGGGGTGCGGGGAGATCTTAGCCCGCCCTCCCCAGCCCGTGGCAGCAGCCTAGGGGTCTCTGCCTTAGCTCACACACTATCTTGGCCTCTGCTAAATGCCATCTAGAGCGGAACCTCTCAAATTGCCTGGGATTAATCAGGCTGATTAGTTTTTAATCAGTTCCCCGTTGCCAACAGTCTACCAGGGAGCAGAGTGGGGTTGGACAGGGAAAGGAAGTCTGCTTCAGGGACAGGGACTTGCTGTGTGTGACTTGCGGAACGCCTGCCCTCTCTGAGCCTCATTCATGTAAACTGGAGAGCGCGCATATAATTCTATGGTAATAGAGGAACTCATTGATGAGGTGTTTCTGTGCATATCCCACATAGGCTAGAAAATATTTTAGGCCCTGGGATCTATCTACAGATGAAAGGGACAAGCTTTCCCCCCACCCCCAAGGACTTGTATTCTTCAGGGGGAGACAGAGATTATACCTGCACTGCCCACGGTGGAGCCCTAGCACGTGTGGTTATTTAAATGCAGAATAATTAGAATCAAAGAAAATGGCCAATTCCATTCCTCTGTCATCACGATCACGTTTCTAGTGCTCAGTCGCCACAGGTGGCCTGTGGCTACGTAATGAGCAGTGAGGATTATAGCATGTCTACCCAGCAGGAAGTTACTGGACAATTTCTAGAGACTAATAGACCACATGACCTCAGAGAGAGTGATGGCAAGTGAAGCAGAGGAGGAGGGGAGACATGGAAAAAGTGATGTGTTTTTTTTAGAAAGAAGGAAATATTTGAGCAAATATGAGAGCTGTGTGGGAATGCTACCTGTAGAAATCTGGAGGACGACTGTTCATGGCAGAGGAAACGGCAAGTGCAAAGGCCCTGAGGTAGGTGCACAGCTGGGGCCTTGAGGGAAAGGCAGGCCGGCGTGGCTATAGTGGACGAACCTGTCAGCTTCTCCAGCAGTGAGCAGGGCGTGCATGCTGGGTGCTCAGTCACTTCAGTCGTGTCCGACTCTTTGCGACCCTATGGACTGTAGCCCACCAGGCTCCTCTGTCCATGGGATTCTCTAGGCAAGAATACTGGAGTGGGTTGCCGTGCCCTCCTCCAGGGGCTATTCCCAACCCAGGGATCAAACCTGAGTCTCCTTCGTCTCCTGCCTTGCAGGTGGATTCTTTACCCACTGAGCCACCTGGGAAGCCCCGTGAGCGGGGCAGCATTGCAATTCCAGGTCAGCCCTGTTGCTCCAGGAAACATCTCTTTCCCGGGACAGTCCTTTTTCTCCTTCCTCTCTAAGAGTCTGGGCATGGTGACAACTCTGTTCCCTCTCCCTGATCTGAATCTGGAGACTCACAGGACCTCAGAGCAGGAAAGGCCTGCAAGATGATCGTTCGGAGCAATCCACTCACTCACTTGAGGCCAGAAAGGTGAGTCTGGACTAGAATGCTGCCTCCAGTGTCCTTTTCTGAATCACATGGTCTGGAAGCCGTTCTTCTCTTCACCATCTCAGAACTGACACTGTGCAGCTCAAAGTGAGTTTCCCCAGGGCAGCAGCCTCAGAACCACTCAAGCATAGCAGGAACACAGTCCCTGGGCCTGGGGCCCAGCAATCTGCGCTCCACCAAGCCCGCCAAGTGATTCTGGGGCTGCCAAAGTTTGACATCCAGAAACTCTGGGCTGGCCTTCTTCATGCGTTCTTCCCTCCAAATCAGCTGAATTGTTCTAAAATACACAATCCACCTACAGTCACTACACTTTGCTGCCCCAGATCTTCAATAGAGTCTGGAAACAGATAACTTTGGGCATCCCTTCAAATCCTTTTGTTCTCGTCGCTCCCTCCAGCTAGCTACAGCTGCGATGCTCTGCTCTGCGCGGATTTTGTTTGTTTGTTTTTCCTACCTGCCTCTCCTCAATCTTGCCTGCCTCCTTCTGATCCTTCCTGGGGCCTGGGCCATTGTGGCCCCAAGAGCCCATAAGGGGGAGTGATTCTGGCCAATGGGGGACAGAGCCTGAGAATGAATGTGTTCTGCATTCTTCCTGGGCTGAGCGCTCCTGGAAGCCCCAGGGGACCCAGCAGCTTGGCTTGGGGCCCCTATCCCAGCACCCTGGCCAAGTCCCTGGATCACACTTTCTAAGTAATCACACTTAATAAGACTTTGTCGTAGGCCCTGCTTTCCGGAGACCCCAGACTAAGACATGTCCTTTATCTACCCACATTCAGCCAGGAGATGTTCACGTTCTACAAGGCTGGACTCTAGGATGGAGGTTACACCCTGAACAAGACAACCCCTGCCCTCCAAGGCCCCTAGTACCCAGTGTATCATGGGACTGGGGAGGTAGGGCACCTCCAGGAGGCCTCCTTCCTTGCCTTAGAAGTGAAATGACAATGATACAAAATTACACTCACGCTTTCTGGGACAGGAGAGTTCCCCTCCTGTGACCGTCTGTTCTTAGACTTGTTCATTCTTCCTGCGTTAGATGGGCACCTCTCAGTCCCGCCGCAGCCCCCAAACCCAGCGATCTCTAGATGCCCCAGAATCTCTGTGTCCCAACACAAATTGTTACCAGCTACTGAGCCTTTCCCTCAGCTGGCCTCTGTGAGTAAAGGTTGACAGAGTGGATTTGGGAACAAGACTCCTTGGGTTTGCGTCCTGGCCCCACCACATGTATCACCTGTGCAGCTTTGGGCAACCTGTGACCCAGCATCCTTATTGGGAAAGTGGGGGCAAGAGCATCTCCCCCATAGAACTGTTACGGGAGCAACATTAATATGTGAATACACACATATATGCTGAGAGCCACACAGGCACACCGGCAGTGCTATTCAAGGGTGGCTATTATAACTGTTAAGTCTTTATTCTCATCACAACCCTATGATCTAAACATTATCACCTAATTGTTCAGATGGAAAGCTGGAGTTCAGAGAGGTTAAGTGATGCCGACATGCCCATGGTCACCAGCTGCTCAGAGGTGGAGCTGGCACCTGAACTCTGTCTGTCCCAGTCCAGAGTCCTTAGCATCCAGGGGCTGTTTCCTGGTGTTCTGGGGCTGAGCTGCAGCGTTAAACCTTTCTTATACCTTGAGGGGAGGACTGCTCCCTGCTCGAGCCCCCCACCTGTGGATGGGCTTTGATTATTTAATGGAGAGAGAGCATCCAGGGGGAATAAAGGATTTCCAGAGGCCCTGGGGGTACCAACCATCCCCCACACCTCGAAACCCTGTTTGTTCCCTTTTCTCCTGATTCAATCTTTGTCCCCCAGTATCAGCTGTAACTGTGTGGTGATGTCTGGGCTGCTGGGATCAGAGAAAGGATTTTGTTCATAATAGTGTTTCCAAGATTGCCTTCCAAGGAAAAGTTACGCCTTTGGAGGCCCAGTGGAGTTAAACCAAGAACAGCTCTGGGGTTTAAAACATCTAGAAAATGTTGGGTTAAATAAAGTCAAAAGATCTTCTGGCCCCTTTCCCACCCAGGAAGTCTGAGGACCTTTAACATGTCAGCGTGGGCTGGGACTTTCCAAAGGGGCTGCAGCCTACGTGTTTCCCAAACGGTTACCCGAGGAACCCTCTTTCCTGAAGACGACCTTTCAGATTTGCCGAACCAGCTTTGGGCACAGCTGCTGTAGAGTTTGGCACACTCTACCCTCTTCCAGAAGGACAGATTACCACAGCCAGATGGGGGCTTCCCTGATCCGGCTGCTCCTGCCTGGGAAGTCTGTTCCCTACTCTTGGGAGAAAGTGTGAGTCATCTATCTTGGGCTTTCGGTGCCAGTGCTGGGGTGCAGGAAGGGTGTGCTCAACGGGAAGGCAAGGGCTTTCTGTGTCTTAGAAAGGGCATGCCATCTCCAAAGCCAGGCCCAGTGGTGGCTAGGGTTCTGCCATGATGCCTTGTTTATTACAGCTATGAAAGTGAAAGTGAAATCATTCAGTAGTGTCCGACCCCATGGACTGTAGCCTGCGAGACTCCTCCATCCATGGAATTTTTCATGCAAGAGAACTGGAGTAGGTTGCCATTTCCTTCTCCAGGGGATCTTCTCGACCCAGGGATCGAACCTATGTCTCCCGCATTGCAAGCAGACGCTTTTATCACCTGAGCCACCAGGGAACCTATGCTGGTTACTAAAGTGGAAATTCCTCCATACCAGTTAAAAGCTGCTGCTCTGAGCCCTCGAGTTCCCTCACCTCGACTGCTGTTCCAGCCACTACAGCCTCTCTTGTGGGACCCTCGGCACCTTCCCATGATCTGGCAGCCAACGGGTTAATGCTTGGTGCAGGCTGGCACCCCTCGGGACCCTCCCAGCCTCCGGCGGGCCTGGGTCTATTCCAGCTGGTCACAGCTCTGCTGTGTTTTTGTTCTATTTGTCAGTTGCTCAGTCGTGTCCTACTCTTTGCAACCCCATGGACTGCAGCACGCCAGGCTTCCCTGTCCTTCCCTATCTCCTGGAGCTTACTCAACCCCATGTCCTTTGAGTCGGTGGTATCATCCAACCACCTCATCCTCTGTCATCCCTTTCTCCTCCTGCCTTCTATCCTTCCCAGCATCAGGGTCCATACCACTTGATATAACTATAATATCATCCTCGGTGTCAACCATTAGCGCCCATCAGATGCTCTAAGTCAGAAGACATGAGCAGATGAGGAACACAGGAACAACGCCGTACTAGAGGAGAGAGAGCACAGACTTGGGACTGACCCCTCAGCCTCTCTCTCCGCCGTTCCTAGCTGTGTGCCCTGGGGAGGTTGTTCTCTCTCCCCGAGACTGTGTTCTCATCTGCGCGCCAGGTGGTGCAAGGGTGAAGGAGACCCGTGGCCAGCACAGGGCCTGGGCCACAAAGAATGTTGGTGGCTTCTTGCTTCCCCACTGTGCCCAGTGAAGGTGCCAGTGGGTGGCTGGTGCCTGGAGGGATGATCCTCCCAAGTGCCTCTTGCCCAGAGCACCCTCCTTGTTAAGGGAGCTGTTCCATAGTCACATCTAATTACCCTCTAACTGCCTGCTCCCCACTGGGCCCTGCCTGGGCAGGAGCTGGTGCCTAATTGGAGCCACTCCACTGTCCTGGCAGGGCTCCATTCCTGCTAGGGGAGGCAGTCTGGGTGGGAGGCTGGCTCTGCCTGGCTCCTGCAGGCCGCTTCCAGCTGAGGGGTAGGACAGCAAAGGTGAGTATGGTTTCCCCTGAGTTACTGCTCCTGGTGAGAGCAGGACGCAGGACGGGGAAGACTGTAGGCTGAGCTCATGGTGTTGGAGGCTCTGCGTAGTTTATTTCCCCGTTAAAGCCATCTGGATAATGTCTAGGGGTGCTTGCTTGGAGCCCAACAGACTTGGCTTGAATCCTTGCTCTCTGTTTACCAGCTTTGACTTTAAAATCTTCATCTGATCCTCAGTTTTGCCATCTGAAGAATGGGAATGTAGGGAGGAAAGAAGAGAAGAACATAAAGGGTTTCATACTGAGCCCAGGGCATACACGCTTTTCTTGAGGCTATTGGTACAGCTTCACACTTCTGACTCCATCCCACCCACCAGGCCCAAAGGCCTCAGGCTGGACGCTTTCACATCTCATATCTCACTGAATGCTCACAACAACTCAGTGGGAATAATTTAATTTTTTTCATCAAAAGGGAGACTGAGATTCAGAAAGTTAAAGTGACTTACTTAAGATCACCCAGCCGGTAAGCTGAAGAAGTCCAATTTCAATGTTCTTTCTGCATCCACTCCTGACATTCATCCATAAATAAACATTTATTGGGTGCCTATTAGATCCAGCAAGGATTGGCCTCCAGACTTTGGGTCACATCCAGAGACCTTCATATCTGTAGCTTCATTCCCTACCCCCTTCCTCCTTCATGCCTCTACTATAGAGTTGAGATTCAATTTCCCAGTCTCTTTTACAGCTAGAGATGGCTCATATATGTATCTGACAATCTGGCAGGGGGAGTTAGGGCCAGCATTAGTGGGAGGTGGATTGATCTTTCAAGGAATCCTGGTAAAGATTTCAAAAAGCTTTGAAATCCTGGTAAAAAATTAAAACCACATTAGTACATAGGTTAACTTCTACTCTCTTTCTGCCTTAAATACAGACATGACTTCTGGAGTTGCAGCAGCCATCTTGTGACCATGAGACTTCAAACATAAGAATGAAAACCAATAAGCTAAGAATGTTCAAGAAGAAGGATGATAATTCTGGGTTCCTGATGGCATTGCTGAGACCGGAACTACCACTCCAATCACCTACTAAAAGGTGAAAAGAACAAGCCCCTATTTGTTTAGGGGCTAAACTTCAGGCCAGTAGTTCTCAAGGTGTGGCACTTGCTTGAACAGCAGCATGGGCATTACATAAGAACTTATTAGGAAACCAACATTTTGCCCTGCTTCCATGATTCGGACCTGCTAAAGCGGAAACTCTGAGCAAAATGAATTTCTACAAGCCCTCTGGGTGATTCTGATGCACACTGAAGTTTAGGAACCATTGACCTAAGCACCTCATTGATCTGGTACTCGTTTACTTGTATCAGAGAGTAAATCCCACTGACACTATCTCTCTGAGCTTTTGCTCAAAGACTTTTCCCTGCCTAGAATGCCCAATTTGCCCTTCTCTTCCAGGATTTTTCATTAAATGAATTAATTTTAATAAGAGAAACCCAGAATGGCAGAAAATTCAGCTGCTGCAGCTTGGCAAGGTGCACGATTATCTTCTGGATTTGGTCTCAGCCGTCTCAGAGGGCTGGATATAAGCGCAAAGCTATAAAATTGTGCCATTTAAGAAAATGTCTGGTTCCAGCTGGAAAACCTAGAATTGGAGTTTGTCTCTCTTCTTTTTACATGAGACCAGAAGGAGTGATCAGCGTGCTCCAACATCCTTCCTCTCAGCTCCACAAGTTCCCCCAGGCCTCCTCGCAGTGAGGCCTCGATCCGAGCCCACATGGTCCGTGGTGGGCAGCTCGGATGCTGGGCTGATGGTCCAAGGAGGCAAAGGCAGAAGCTGAAAGACCTTCTGAGACCTAGGCTCCAAAACTCACACAACCTCACGTTGGCCAGATTCTACACTCACAGGCCAGGCTGTATTCAAAGGGATGGAGAAACAGGCTTTTCCTCTGGCCGGGACAGTCAGTGCCTCACGTTGCGAAGGGGCCAGTGTCCTGGGATGGGAGGAAGGTATGGCCAGTACACCACTTACCACAGGCTCTTCCTTGTCTCTCACTCCGCTTTAATCTTACAGACAGCTTCATGTTTCCTCGGAGACATTATTGCAAATCCACTCTTGGTTCCAATTTTTCTGCGAGTCAGAGATTCTTTAGTTGCAAGGAATAGAAACGACTCAAAATAGCTCAAGGAAGCTGGGAAGAGTACAGATATCGTGGAAATGAAATGGATTTGGACCTGGCAGAACCCGGAGCTGGGAGGAACCAAGAAAGTACCTTTTTCTAGATTACTTTGCTTCCTCTCTTCTTTATCTATGTGGTCTTGCTTCTACAATTCTCCCTTTTCTGTCTACATACCCTGCATCCTTGTGGCTTCTTTCCTTCCCTGTCATTTTGGTCTCAGATACGCAAGCTAGAGTCTGCTGGTCTGTGGAGGAGGGAATGCGAAAGGCAGCTGGCAAGTTTGTGGTGTCCAGACTGGCCCCAATTCCACAGTCTGTTATAGACCCAGAACCCCAGTTAACTAGAGACTTCTTGTTTCTGAGTTCACATTTTTATGGACAAAGGGCTCTCTGGCCCTGCAGTGGGCCGGCACCCTGGGATTAGTTTTCTACTCCTCATCCCATCAGCTCATCGGCTGCAAACATCAAGGGAGGTGTGACACGAAATGGCTTCCCAGGTACAGCCCTGCCCCTGGGCTGTGAGTGTGCTGTTCTTGGGGGCAGCAGGCTGTCAGAATTTAACTGTGACTTCCCTGGGGTGCTGGGGCCCAGGGAGAACCCTCAGTGTGTCTCCCAGGACCACAGTAAGAGGCAGCTTTGCTGGTTGACCCAGCAACCCTCCCCATGAGCACCTTGTCTTCCAGGCCCTCCCAGGGATTGCTCTTTTGCTCCCAGAAGGGTGAGCCCTTTCCTACTTGTGCTGTGGAGGTGCCTGAGGTCCAGCAGGAACCACAGGCTTGCTGGTTCTGCACCGTATGAATTGTGTAACCATAGGTCCATCTTCCCAGGCATCCATTTCTCCATCTGCAGGACAGGTGTGTGGTCCCTACCTCCCACTTGGGAAGGCCAAAGGTAGCAAATGTTAAGTGTCTAATGTATAGACAGTCCCTATATCTCAGGGAGTGTGTTTCTACTTATGGTTTTTCGACTTTACAACGGTATGAAAGCAATAGCATTCAGTAGAAACCATACCTCAAATTTTTAATTTTGATCTTTTCCCAGGCTGGTAATATGTGGTACACAATTTGATGATGCTGGGCAGCCGCAGCCACAGCTCCCAATCAGCCACGTGGTCAGGAGGACGAATAATTGATATGGTTACAACTGTTCTGCACCCAGACAACCATTCTGGTTTTCACTTTCAATACAGCGTTCAATCAATTACATGAGAAAGGCAACACTTCCTTATGAAACAGGCTTTGTGTTAGATGATTTCGCCCAACTGTGGGCTGATGTAAGTGTTCTGAGCATGCCTAAGGCAGACTGGGCTAAGCCACGATCTTTGGTAGGTTATCTGTAAAACTGCATCTTTGATTTATGACATTCTCAATTTACATTGGGTTTATTGGGATATAATCTAGTTGTAAGATGAGGAAGATATGTAGTGGGTGGTACTGGAGATACTAAAAAGTGACGGCTGAGTAACAATAATGGTACTGATAATAATGAACATACCTGACTAAGAAATGAACTCCCTCGGCCTGTTTTTTTTTAAGATTTATTCATTTATTGGCTGTGGTGGGTCTTTGTTGCTGCACACAGGTTTTCTCTAGTTGCAGCGAATGGGGGCCGCTCTTCAGCTGCGGTGGCTGCTCTTGCTGGGGAGCACGGCATCTAGGCGCGCGGGCTTCAGCAGTTGCAGCGCGCGGGCTCTAGAGCACAAGCTGTGGCACAGGCCTCAGTTGCTCCTTGACATGTGGGATCTTCCCGGACCAGAGATTGAACCAGTGTCCCTGCATTGGCAGGCAGATTCCTAACCACTGGACCACCAGGGAAGCCCCGCATGTGAGTTTTAAGGGGATGAATCTCTTACTGCTTGCAGAAGAGTAGGACCGCGTTGGCCCTGGGGACATAATCAGTGGGTATGGTACGACTCAGTTAAGCAACACCTTGGGTCTCCTTGATGCCTGGGGCAGGTGTGTGTGTGTGCATATGTGCAGATGTGTGGGCATGTGTGTGTGTGGACGGTGGGCCTCTGGTGACCCACAGCTCCTAACTTCCTGGTTCTTAAACCTACACAGCTAGGGATGCAAGCTTCTCTGCTGCAGATTACAGCAGTGTCTCTAAAGCTGGGCTCCCTCAGGGCCTTTCTACTTCCTCCCGAGGTCAGTCAGGTCCCTGCGAGATCCAGGGCCCCGCAGCACGGGCTAAGTCCTGGGACACGCTGGGTGGATTCTGGGACAGGTTGATGAATGTTGCAGACCCCTTTTTCTTCTTTTCTCGACCTTCTTCCTTGTGGTCACAGCCCGCTTGGAGCACCCCTGTGGGAACATGGGGTCTGGGTCAGGTAGAATTCAGATTTAAGAAATCAGTTCCCAGGCAGCGCACAGGGACTGAAGACTCAGGCTGCCTGTTGGCAGGCAGGGGCAGGAAGTCGAGCCCCTTGCGTACTGGCTTTAGAGTTCGGGTGACTCAGACAACAGCTATTGGCCAGCTTGCCTCTGAGGTCTCCCTGAGATGGTCTTTAAGCCCTTTGTCCCAAGACCTGCTGCTGCTGCTGCTCAGTAGCTTCAGTCGTGTCTGACTCTGTGCGACCCCATAGACGGCAGCCTACCAGGCTTCCCCCGTCCCTGGGATTCTCCAGGCAAGAACACTGGAGTGGGTTGCCATTTCCTTCTCCAACCTAGTGAAGTTCAAAGCCTTCTCCACTTTTGCTAATTCCCAGAAATGACTAAGGACCACAGGAAGGGGAGGGGTTCACCTGTCCTGGATATTCTTCTTCCTTCTGGGCCCGTGCTCCCCAGACATGCTGCCTCTGAACTGTGCCTCACTGATCCTGATGTGAACCTGGCTTAATTTCCAGAAGAGAAGCACCAAACATTTACATAAAATATTCATGAATGCAATATCTTCTACTGGAAAACCTGGGGGGAGGGTGGGCCTTATCACAAAATGCACATTCTCATAACTTCAGCTGCTGCTTCTTTTGCCAGCTGTGTCGTATAGTGATTACCAGCTAGGGGGTTGGAGCCAGACTGTCTGGGTTCAAAGCCCAGCCTCACTGCTGTTTATTAGCTGTGCTACCCTGGGCACCTTCCCTACCTCTTTGTGCCTCTGTAAAATCTTTCTGTGAAAGTGAAGTTGCTCAGTCATGTCTGACTCTTTGTGACGCTATGAACTGTAGTCCCCCAGGCTCCTCCATCCATGGGGTTTTCCAGGCAAGAATAGTGGAGTGGGTGGCCATTTCCTTCTCCAGGGGATCTTCCTGACCTAGGGGTCAAACTTGGGTCTCCTGCATTGCAGGCAGACTCTTTACCATCTGAGCCACCAGGGAATCCCCTGTATAAAATGGAGATGCTAATAGGATCTGTCCTAAAAGGTTGTTCTGAGGCTCAGGCAAATTAATGTGTGTTAGTCGCTCAGTCATATCCGACTCTTTGCAGTCCCATGAACTGCAGCCCGCCAGGCTTCTCTGTCCATGGAATTCTCCAGGCAATACTGGAGTGGGTTGCCATTCCCTTCTCCAGGGGAGCTTCCCAACCCAGGGATCGAACCCAGGTCTCCCGCATTGCAGGCAGATTTTTTATTGTCTGAGCCACCAGGGAAGCAGGCAAATTAATGAGTTCATAATTGTAAACTGCTTAGAGAAATGCCTAACTCAGGAGGTGCTCTAGAAGCAACTAGTAAATTTAACCCCTTTCACTTGAAAACTGGGACTTATCATACTGGTTATGAAGAAGAAATGACATTAAAAGCATTGTGGACTTTTTTTTTTTTTTTTTTTTGCTCTTTGATGGGGCCCATGCACCCGGAAGTCCAACTCCCAGCTTATTTGGGGAAGAATTCTCAGTCCCTGAGGTGTGGGTGGACCTGGAGCCCCTCCCCTGCCACCAAAGCCCTTGGCAGCTGAAGTTCAGACCTATGACCTTGCCTCTGTTGTCTGAACCCCTCCCCTCTGGAACCTGATGCCAAGTTACGGGAACAGATGGTACATCCTTCCCAGCGGCAGCTTGGCTATACGCCCCCTCCGGCTTGTCTATTAACACGACTGTGGTTGTGGGTCCTACCCCGTGGCCTCCCTTGGTTCCTACCTGTTTTCTGAGCCTGATTCACCCAATTTTGTAAGCTCCCCAAGCTCTATCTGTGGCAGACTTCCGCCCTACCCCTCAGGAGCATCTCCCCCACTCACTTAGGTAACAGACTATTTAACTGGGCTAATGGCTGCTAGGCACACATCTAGACTCCCCGGCCTCCCTTGCCACAGGTGTGGCTGTTGAACAGGCTCCAGCTGATGGGGCGAGGTGAGCAGCAGTCAGGGTACACCCTCCAGGGGGGCCTTGCAGGGAGAGACCACTCCCTCCCCTCCTTATTCCCCTTCCTGCTAGCGAGCAGTGAACCTTCCTGGAGCATATGCTGAGGGCCTGAAAAATTCATGGAGCAGAACCACCATTACATTTCAGCTACTTCCTGAAAAAGAAAGAAACTTCTCTCATTTAAGCCATGTTATTCCCGGCCTCCTTTCTCTGGAGCTCCCTGCCTTATAGGTAGCTAGTTCAGTTCAGTTCAGTCACTCAGTCGTGTCCGACTCTTTGCGACCCCATGGACTGCAGCACGCCAGGCCTCCCCGTTCATCTCCAACTCCCGGAGTTGACTCAAACTCACGTCCATTGAGTCGGTGATGCCATCCAACCATCTCTAATACACCTTCTAGTAGATTTCCTCCATGGCTTCAGCTACCGGAGGTGGTTCCTTTATCTTTTTTGTTTTTTTCTGCTCTGTGCTTGTCTTATTCTCTTTCTTCCTCTTTCTCTCCTTTCTGCTCTTTTTCTGGGATTGAGCACCTTGGTTCCTGCAATGCACAAAGCGCGGAGTGTACACATTCCTTAGTGCAGATCCGGGTATGGATAAATACTAGTGACTGTTTGCATTGTTCCTCGCCCCCGCCACGCTGGATGCCCTGGGAGCTGGCGAAGTCTCCCTTCTCGCAGGGCAGCCTCCTCCCTCACTCTGAGGCTTGGGCACCAGGCCCAAAGTTCTTACCTCTCTCCCCAACACTTGTCAAAATATTTTTTCCAAACAATGCTACATATCTTCCTATGAGGAGCTCTGGCGCCAGCTGTTAAGTTAATAAAAGTCCCTCCCCTCGGATGGGCTTTTTTGGTTTTGTTTTGCCCGTGAGCCTGTCGTCCACCATTTCTATTCCTTTGATCTCTAAATGGAAAACAAAATTCAAGGAACCTGAGCCCATGGCCCATGGAGAGAGGCCTGGAGGGTAGAGATCAACAGGGCCTGAGCCAAAATGCAGCATCAGGTGGCAAATCAGAGAAGGCCAGACCCGGAAGAGCCTCAAGGGGCCAGATGGGAAAGTGATCACTGGATGTCAACAGTGAGCCAGAGGCCACACTGGGACTCCTGCTCCCTCAGTTTCCTTATCCATAAAATGGGTGTATTAGTATCTTCCTCACCTGTTACTGAGGAGAAGTAACACAGACAGGTAAAGTGCCTGGCACATGTTCCCCCGGATGGTACTTGCTATGACTGCTTTTGTATTATCTGTTCTGAATTATTATTTTTTTAATTGGAGAATAATTGCTTGACAGCATTGTGTTGTTTCTGCTGTGTATTAACCTGAATCAGCCACAGGTATACGTATGTCCTCTGTTGTGAGTTAGGTGTTCCCAAACTTGCCTCATCTTCCTACCACACTGGTTCTCAAACTTGAGCACGCATCAGAGTCACCTAGAAGGCTTGTTGAAAAAGGGGCGCACCCCCAGAGCTTCTGATTCAGTAGGTCTGCAGCAGGACCAGGAATCAGCACTTCCAACAAGGTCCCAGAAGGTGCTGATGCTGCTGGTTCGGGGACCACATTCAGAGAACCACTCTTCTACTGCACCAGCGGCCTAACGACATACCTGAAGTTGATCTGGGAAGGCGAACGCAAAAGAAGAGAGCTGGAAGAGCTCTAGCAAAGCTTCTTACGGGACAACTCAGACCTGGGGGAGAAGCGCCTTTGCAGGGGTTTCGGGTGGAAGAGGAACTGGGGAAGGTGTCACAAAAGAAGTAATACTTGAGTGGAACTTGAAGAGCCAGGAGAAATTTGCCAGGCTGGCAAGACAAGGAGCATCCCCAGCAGAGGGAACAGCAGGTGCAGAGGTAAGAAGGCAGGAGAAAATACAGCACGTGTGAGGCACAGCGCTCCTTTCTCCTAACTCCCAAGGCATGTTTGGAGGGCACAATGGAGCTGACGGGACACGCTTAGCAGCCTGTGTGCGCATTTGAAGACTCCTAGGAAGGTATGTGAGGATCCATCCCCAGGATGGACTGCTGAAGCCCTGAAATCGAAAGGCTTGCCTTCACACCCACCGGACACGTCATCTTTGATGATGCTTGTGGACTTCAGTGATACCACGCACAGACAATTCAAAAAGCGTTAATCCCAGGACTGCCCACTGGACGGATATATTTCCATACCTTTACAGGAAATGGAGCGTGGAAGCACAAACGCTGGATTTCCAGACGTGTTTGGTGGGAGCAGCAGGACAGATTGTATAAAACAAAGTTTGGATTCAAGAACCCAGGTTGCAAATTCACTCAAGGACCCAGCTTTCCTCCCTGAAGGCTCCTTTCCCCCTGGTCCCCCAGCTTTCTCTCTCTTCCCATCTCCGTCACGCCTGTTGCTCGGCTGTTTCCTGCTCTGCTTGTAAATCTCACCCCAGAGAACACAGCTACTCACCTGCAATAGCAATTACACATTATTGGAGGGTCAGTGGTGATGTGCGCAGGCAGTTTCTAGGCATTTGCAGGTGTCCATGGGGAGCTCAGGGTCCCAGGGGCCTACTGGGCCCATGCACCCCTCTGGGGGATCAGCAGGCTGGAGACCTCCAAATGTCACCACCTGCGTTCACATCCCACGTTAGCTCAGCCCTTACTGTGTGTGAAAGTCAAGGCGAGTTGCTGAAGGATGCCTGTGGCTCTGTCGGCTCCATGCAGTGACCTCTCCCATCAAAGGCCTACTACTCACGGGCCCTGTGTGGGGGCCTGTCCATACGTTTGTGCTCGTTTCACCTTCTACTTTTCCAAAAGAGGCAGGCACTAACATGCACCTTTCATAGAGGAGAAAAGTGAATTTCAAGCAGCTTAAGTAACCACAGGAGCTGAGAGGCAGTATGGTGCAAGAGTTAAGAGCAGAGACCCTGGAACCAGCCTGCCTGAGTTCAAGTCTCAGCTTAGCACCGACCCGCTGTGTGACCTTGGGAAAGTTATTTAACCCCTGTGCACGTGCTTCTTCCTCTGTAAAATGAGGGTCCCTTTGATGGTGACATAAGTCAATGTATCTTAAACAGTGGCTGCCATATATATGTCAGTTCTTCCTATTATTGATTCATGGAACTCAAGTGGGCTGACCCATGCTGGTTCCAATCTCCTCTCTGCCCTGCTGCCACTAAGGCTGGTTTCTGGGAAGAGAGAAGATAAAGACATGAGGGACCATGAAGGTGTCTGCACTCTCTACTATAGAGAGTCAGACTGACATGGTTTGAATCCTCAAGTCTCTTGACTCTCTGAGCCAGAATTTCTACATCTTTACAATGTTGTGTCTTCACAGTTAAGAACCAGGTGCTTAGGTTACATCCTCAGTTCTGCCATTTTTCCAGCTGCAGGACTTTGGGTGAAAGACGTTCTCTCTTTAGGCCTCAGTTTTCTCATCTGTAAAATGGGGATGATACTAGTTCCCACACTGTAGGGCTGATAGGGGGATGACATGAACTGTCCCATGCAGTGTCCTTTGGGCTGTACTGGATGCACAGCAAGTGCTACCCAAGTGTGTGCTGAGATCCTAATGTACATAGTGCAACACAAGCCCGGCACAGAGCAGGTGCTCAGTAAGCAACAGCAATGATGAGGAGGAGGCAAGGAGGCTGCAAAGTTCCGTCTTTCCCCTTACTAACTGAAAAGCCTCTGGGCCAAGAATTCTCAATCCTGACTGCACATTACAACTACATGGGGATTTTTTTTTTTTAATGCCAGCACCCAGAGATTCTTACTTAGTTAAGCCTACACAGGGCCTGGCCTCAAATGATTTTTTAAACCACCTACCACCCCGCCCCCCCCCCCCCCAGGAGATTCTAACAAGCAGGCGGGATTGAGAACCACTGTATTGGGAAATAATTGAGGGGCCCACTTAGAGGAAATATTTTAACTAGGGCAAGGCAGGCCTCTTGGAGGAGGGGGCATTTGACCTGAGATCTGAAAGGTGAGAAGGAGGCAGAAGACCTGGAGTCGGGGTGGGGGTGGGGTTTCATACAGCGAACAGAGCAGGTGCAAGGTCCTGAGGCAAGTGTGAACCTCAGGTGTGTTAGAAAAAGAGCAGGAAGGCCAGGGTGGCAGAGACGCCCATGTGTGAGAGGCAGCAGCTGAGGATCTGAGTCCAGGATGACAAATAAGGGAAACTGAGTTCCCCTCTGTCCAGAGGGACAGGGGTTAGCATTTGAATGAGGCAGAGAGCAGCTGAGGGCATCCAGCTGTCGTGTCTATAGCTGATTTAAGTCCCTCAAGTATCCTCAACTTCTTAGGAATCTGTTGACCGGGGTCTCAACCTCCCTGGGCCAGTTCTGTCCTGGCGCCCTCATCGGTAGGCCATCAGCCCTGGAAGGATCCTTTGGGACAGGAAGGTTGGGGGCCATTCCAGTGACCAGAGAGGGAGAAGGGCGACAGAGGCTGAGCTGACCGCCCCCTGGGGCCCATCACAAAGGCCACTTGGGCTGCTGGCTGCTCTGGCAGCGAGGGGCCGCAGGGCTGCCAGGAAAATGCCAGCCTCCTGTGAAGGCTTAATTAGTCTAGTCCTGCCACTGCCGGGGGACGGCTCGGCGGGGAGCAGGTGTTTCTATTTTCTGGCACAATTATCCGGGAGGTGAGGTCAGGGGCATCCGTGGATGTGTCTGCGGCTTCGCGTGTGTGGGGAGGAGCGCCCTTGTGGAGGTGCGGGTGCGTCTGCCTGGTCGTGCAGCGTTGCAGGATTGTGTGCCACGTTCTCACGGGAGAGCGCCCCGCGGAACGGCGTCGTCTGTGCGTGCTTCTCTCGGCTGCTGCGCGTTGCCGTGTCTTTGTGTTTCCTGTCTTGCTATAACAGAGCCTGTTGTGTCTGGATCTATCTTCACTACATGCAATTGTGTGTGCGTCTCTCTGTGTGATCACGTGTCTAGACGCATAGGCCTCGTCGGAGGGTGCAGTCTGGCGCGGGAAGCACGTCCCTCCCAGGGCAGGCTGGTCCCGCCTCGGCGCCCCGTTCCCTCGGCTGTCCAGCAGGCCTGGTGGTCTCCATCCCCCGGGGTCACACGAGCACTTGTGCTGATGGTCTGCCCTGACGGCCGAGTCTAGTCTTGCGAGGAAGCGGCCTGCCTCCAGCTCCTTTGTCTGGGCAGTGGGTGTCCACTCCCCAGGCCTCGTCGGCAGGCTCATTTCCTGCTGGAGGCCCAGGTGGGGCCCAGCTGCATCCGGGCCGGGCCTCTGATGCGGGCTTGATGGCGGCAGGGGCCTGGACTGCGGCCGCCTGGGCCCCACACGCAGTCTGTGCGTGCACATCGCCTTCCAGAGGAAGAGCCCTCCCGCCCCCAGTCTGCAGCCTCCTTAACAGCTGGGGCTCAGAGAGTTGCAGAGGAAGGGGAAGTGAACCCCCCTCCTCAAGAGCTCAGGAAGTGTTATCAGCTCAGGGCCAGCCGGGGCCAGGGGATATGAGACCTTGGGGAGCCTCTGGAGTCATCAGCCGGGAGCGTGATGGGTTTCCATGGAAATACTCCCCAGCATATGCCTGGACGTTCCCTCAGCACCACTCGTCCAGCTTGGACCGAGCCTTTGCTCTGTATCCGGCCCTGAACCCGGGCTGACGTCAACACCAACAACAACGATAACAAAGCGGCCCGTTTGCTTCTCCCATTAGCACCGGCTCCTCCACTTTGCTCCTCCCAGCACTTTGCGGATCCCCTCTCCTCCTTGCAAACCCTCTGGATTCCTGAGTCTCACCCACCTCTGTCTCTCCTCAGGGCCTTTGCATATCCTGTTCCTTCTTGTTAGAACACCCCTCAGGACTTGACAGGGAATAATTTATGAGACAAAGACTGTAGGTGGGGGAGGGGGGTGGGGGGAGCAAGTGCAAAGGCCCTGAGGTTGTGGAATGGGCTTGACATAGTCAAGACACAGCCCAGCAGCCAGTGTGACCGTGTAGGCCATGGGGAAGAAGGTGGACTTTATCCTCGCAACAGTGGCAAGCTTTTACATGTGGGAGAGGTAGGATAGGTCTGTGTTTTTCAGAGTTCAGTCTCCATGCGTTGTGAAGAATACACTGGAAGAAGGTAGGAAGAGAAGTCGGGCCGACTGAGAGCAGCTGCTACTTACTGAACACGTGTGTGTGGATGATTCTGATGTATTATCTCATTGAATTGTTCCAACCAGCCTGTGAAGGAGATGCCGTCAACCTTGCTTTACAAACTTAGAGAGCTCAGAGAGGTTGAGTGAGCGGCACAAAGTCACTCAGCTATTTTCTTGGTGTCCACGGTCTAAACAGTAAAGAGAGGCTACTGTCCCTCACTCCCTCCACACGCGCACCTTGAATTTCACTGAGCTGGGAGATGCTCTGAAGGGGCGACTCTTTCGGCCCCTGCTTCTGGTCTGGGGGCCTGGGTTGCAGCACCGCGTTGTCTGCCGACCCATAGAGCTACTTACGGACCCTGTCTCCTAGGCCTTCCTCCTTGGGTCTATTCACTATCCATCTACTATAACCTACCGTCCCCCAGCCTCATAAACTCCACCAATAAGAAAACTCACCTTCCTGTGCCCCCTCCCCTCTTCCTTCACAGCCACATCCCACTGGTCGTTCGGTCATTGTTGGCTTACCCGTGTCCCTCCATAGGTTCTGAGGAGTGAGGATCCATATCTGTGGCTTAGCCATATCTCAGCACAGAGACATAGCAAAGCCTCCCCTATTGCTGAATAAATGGATGTTTTCCCACAGTCTTGAGAGAGTAAAGAGTGGCAACTTAGACCTCATGAAGTCCAACCTCCAAACTGTCCAGGTGAGGAGCTTAAGGCACAGAGAGGGCCAGAGGCTCATCTGAGGTCACACAGCAGGTGAGCAGCAGAATGGGGGCTGGACTCCTAGTCCAGTGACCCCCACTAGGCCACAAATTCAGGGAGTGGAGAGAGGGATAGCCATCCATGGCACGTCAGGAGCTGTGCCCTGTAATCTGCGTGGGGGTCTGCAGAGAAGGGGGCATTAGTCTCATGACCACTGTAGCTGTCTTAGTCCATTCAGGCTGCTGGAACAAACTATCACAGACTGAGGGGCTCGTAAACAATGGAAATTCATTCCTCACAGTTCTGGAGGCTGGAGTCTAAGATAGGCGTGCGGGTATGGTCAGGCTCTGGTGAGAATCCCCTTCTGGATTGCAGACCACTGACTTCTTGCTGTACCCTCACGTGGGGGAAGGGCAGGGGATCCCTCTGGGGCCTGTTTAATGAGGGCACTAATTCCACTCACAGGGGCACCAACCTCATGACCTAAGGATCTCCTAAAGGCCCCACCTCCTAATACCACCTCCTTAGGTTTTCAGTGTTGCAAAGTTTAGGGGGACACGAACATCCAAGCTATAGCAATGGCCTCCAGCTTACTCATCCTTGAGCTAATCCCCAAGGCTGTGGCCTTGCTGCTCAGTCCTTCTGGGGGCAGGATGCTGGAATCCAAACCCCACTGTCCCCCAACCCCAGGATCCTCTCCCCTGTAGAGAAACTTGCTCAGGTTCCTGACTGGAGAGTGATGGAACCTCCCTCTGGCAGCACAAGCTCACAAAGGTCTCTTCATGCCTGTCAGCTGGCTGGCTTATCTCATGTCTGACACCTCCCGCCTTCCTGAGGGCATGGACTGATTTCATTCACAGCAGCACCTTCAGCTCTTAGAATGCTGCCTGGCACATAGGAGGTGCTCAGTCAGGATCTGGGGACACCCGATCGGACGCCACGATACCGTGGCAAAGACTGCAAAGGGTTTGCTTTCTGGTGGAGCCATACTTTAAACCCATACCAACAGGGCACTCTTCCTGGCTGGGCCCCTTCTCTGCTCTGTGATCTTGGGCAAACAGCTTAACATCTCTGGGCCACAGTTCATCAAATGTAAAAGGGCGAAGTGCCGGGGCCCTGTGCCTGGGGACAGGCGGACATTGATTTCCAGCCTTCACATTGGACATTCATAGGTGAAGAAAACAATGATCAGGAAGTACAAAGCTCTTGCCCAAGGATTTTACGCTATAGATAGATACCTAGGATCCGGCCGTCCTCATGTGTAAACTCAGATATGTCTAACTCCAAATTCAATTCTTCCTGCCTCCCTTACGCTATTTGTTCATCTGTCCCACGAGGACTGGACAAGAGAATTTGGCAGGCAGACACCACTCAGCTCCTTGACCCTGGAGTACCCCAGCTCTCTCACTGCCTGCGGCCACAGAGCCACAGCCTGGCGGGAGAGCCAACCGAATGAACTGCTGTTCTTTGCAGACGCTGCCTGGCCGTGTAATGAATCCTCATTTTCCTTCCTCTGCAAAGACTGACTTTGGAGACGGCATAGTCTCCTATTGAAACTGAGGTTGGTTGTTGTTTATGTAACTATTTAATTTGAAACCGTATGACACACAGAAGTTGCAGAGATATCTCAGGGTTCCCAGGTACCCTTCACCTGGCTTCCCCTCATGATAATATCTCAAGTAACTCGTGGTGCTCGTGGTAAAGAACCCGCCTGCCAATGCAGGAGACTCAAGAGATGCAGGTTCCATCCCTGGGTCAGGAAGATCCCTTGGAGGAGGGCGTGGCAACCCACTCCAGTATTCTTGCCTGGAGAATCCCCATGGACAGAGGAGCCTGATGGGCTACAGTTCACGGGGTCACATAGGGTCAGACACAACTGAAGTGACTTAGCACACACATGCAGGCAACCTAAGTACATCGTCAAAGTCAGGGAACGGATGTTGGCACAACATTAGTAGCTCGAATACAGACTACTCAGATTTCACCATTGTGCATGCACGCCCATGGCATTGTTTTTAATTTCCAATTTTCGTCAGTTACCAGGCTCCTGGTTAAGAGAATGAAGCTGGTTTAGGAAGTTAGTTAAGACAAGTGGTCATTTCCAGCCCTTCTCTCCTCCCCTCCTTCTTCTCTAGAAACGGCCACTTCACTTCCTTCAGCTGATCTTCTGTGTTTAGCTCCCGATGGCCCCAAGCCAAATTTGTATCGCTGTGTGTATTTTTCAGTGTCAGACATCCTCCACTGCTTCCCTGCCCTGGGACATGCAATGCTCATTCAACCTCTGTCCTCCGCGCCCTACCCCACTCTTTCATTCCCCCTACCCTCCCTGAATAGCAGTGCCATCGTTTTGATGACATTGGCATTCAACGTTACAGCTGTTAGGATTTCTTCCTTTGCTTGGTTTTCTGCGCCACGTCACTAATTTTTTCAGCTTCTTTGCCAGTTGTCTGAAGCTTTCTTAGTACTTTGATTTACAGCTAACTTTTTATCCATTTCATCATCATGAGAGAAGTCTCTCCTGGAACTTTCTGGCATTTCTAAACTGGATGCGTTGCTCTCTGTTGCTAGCACTCTGGGATTCCCGCCCCCACGCCCCACCCCCATCTCCACGGCCCAGCCCCCCATCAGCTTGAGGATTCCTCCTCATCTCTCCGGAGCTGGATTTCCTGCTTCCTGGATTGCGCATCTTCCTGTTTCTTGCCTCACTCCGGCTGTCAGTGGACAGCTTCCTCTCTCAGCTTCCTGGGGTAGAGTTGTTGGGAGACACCTTTCTCCTCGTTTGTCTAAGGATATCTTTACATTTTTGGTGTGACCTAGAATTTTAGGTTGCAGATACTTTTCTTTCAGAATGTAAAGGCTTCATTTCTTTATCATCTCTCTTCCAGAGTTTCTCACGAGAAGTTTTAAGTTATTGTGACTCCATTTTCACCTCTGGAAGTCAGTCAACTCTTCCCTGAGATCTCTTGACCTTCCTCGACGGAAGGCTGGCTTGTGCGCTGTGCCCAGCACTTGTGGGGTCTCTCTCATCTTGGGATTCACACCCTCCACTTGGGGGAAATGTTCCGAAAAGCATTTTATTGATATTTCTTCCCGTCATTTTCCTTCTCTTTCTAGAACTTCTATGATTTGAATGTTATAGTCTTTGTAGCAGTCTTCTTATTATCTCGTCATATATCTCCTGGTTCAGTGACTGATTTTGCTACATGTTCTTGAGGAATTTCCTCCACTTTGTCTCCCAAAGCTTTAACTGAGCTTTATGTTTCTGCTGTCATATGTTTTCCCAAGAGTTCTTCTTTTCCCCTGTGGTTCTTTTTTACGGCATCATGTTCTTTTTCGTGGATGCATTATTGTCTATCTTTCGACCTAGAGATTTTTTATTTTATTATGATTGCATCGTCTATGATTTTCTCCGTGTCTCCTATCTTTCCTGTTCTGGTTCCTGTAGTCTGTGTGTCTGCTTAGGTCTCCAGTTCACATCAGCGGCTTTCAGCCATGCGCAGTGAGCCTTCACTGTCTGCTCTTGGTAAAGAGCCAAACGCAATAGAGGGTGGGCGTGTTGAGCATCTGTAGGGGATGTTGGGGTCCTTAGATCTTTCCTCCTGATCTGTCAGCTCCCCAAAGAAGACCCTTCCATTCTCCCATCTAGATATTAGAGGTCTGGCTGCCAGTCGTCTTTATAATACATTCACTTAACCCTCCTGCGTTTTTTTTTTGTTTGTTTTTCGTTATTGTCGTTTTGGCCGCACCACATAGCATGCAGAGCTTCCCTGACCAGGAATTGAACCCATGCCTCCTGCAGTGGAAGTGCGGAGTCCTAAGCACTGAGCCACAGGGAAGTCCCTCCCCTGGTTTTTATAAGGTACCCCCAGTGCCTTGTGCCTGGAGCTCTCCAGGACAGACGCCTGCTTCACAATCATCAGAGAATAAACTTGGGGTCCTCCGTTGGGTGGGGAGGGGCGTCACCCTGCAGCAGGGAACTGGGGAGAGGATCTGGGTGTCCTCCTGCTTCTTCAGCAGCTTCCCTGACGGCCCTTTCCTCTCCCAGGACACCCCACTGGCTCCTGGTCTCCCCTCCCCGCTGGAGCCCAAGAGGATGTGAGCATTTCCTCTTTTACTATGTCCCCAGGCCTGTCCTGGGTTGGGTCCCCAAGGAAAAAAAACTGGCTTTTTAGAATGAATCAGGCCAGAGAGGGAGCTCCAATGTCAATCGGGACAGGGCTCCTTGAGCCCCATCTATGGGTTCCCAAGTCTCAGGGCACTGCAAGATCATCAAGCACAGGACTTCATGTTACTTTCCTGAGTTTCTGTTCCCCCGTTTGACCAACAGGAGTTACAGGGTCCCCTCTCTCATTTAAAGGGAATCTTAAAGTCCAGATTGAAATCAAAGCTCCAAGATTAGAATCTACAAGTGGAGACCCCCGTGCTCTCACCACCCTCCTCCCACCACTGCGCCAGACATGGTTAATCACTCACGACACTCTTTCCCACTGAGCCTAGAGAAAAATTTCTCCCCTTGGCATTACTGCCATTCGGGCTCAATAATTCTTGGTTGTGGGGGGCTGCCCAATGCATTGTAGGAATTCAGCAGCACCCTGGGTTCTACCCATTAACTGTCATCATCCCATGCACCCCAGATGTGACAACTTAAAATGTCTCCAGAAATTATCAGATATCCCTTAGGGGACAAAATTGCCCCTGATTGAGAACCAACCCTGAATATTCATTGGAAGGACTGATGCTGAAGTTCCAGTATTTTGGCCACCTGATGGGAAGAGCTGACTCATTGGAAAAGACCCTGATGCTGGGAAAGATTGAGGGCAGGAGGAGAAGAGGGTGATGGAGGATGAGATGGTTGGATGGAACGGACATGAGTTTGAGCAAACTCCAGAAGACGGTGAAGGACAGGGAAGCCTGGCGTGCTGCAGTCCATGGGGTCACAAAGAGTCAGACACAACTGAGTGACTGAACAACAAGAGCCTCTACCCAGGCTCAGCCCCAGCATCCCTGTGGACATAGCACTCCAAGCAGCCACTGTCAACCTGAGTCGGCCCATGGAATGAAACCTGTTTGGCCAGCAGAGCCACCACCTCACATAGGTTTGGAGCCTAGTAGGTTAGCAGCTTAATTTGGCAATTCTGTGAGCCAACTTCAGATCAGATCACATCAGTCGCTCAGTCGTGTCCGACTCTTTGCAACCCCATGAATCACAGCACGCCAGGCTTCCCTGTCCATCACCAACTCCTGGAGTTCACTGAGATACATGTCCATCGAGTCAGTGATGCCATCCAGCCATCTCATCCTCTGTTGTCCCCTTCTCCTCGGGCCCCCAATCCCTCCCAGCATCAGAGTCTTTTCCAATGAGTCAACTCTTCGCATGAGGTGGCCAAAGTACTGGAGTTTCAGCTTTAGCATCATTCCTTCCAAAGAAATCCCAGGGCTGATCTCCTTCAGAATGGACTGGTTGCATCTCCTTGCAGTCCAAGGGACTCTCAAGAGTCTTCTCCAACACCACAGTTCAAAAGCATCAATTCTTCGGCACTCAGCCTTTTTCACAGTCCAACTCTCACATCCATACATGACCACTGGAAAAACCATAGCCTTGACTAGACGAACCTTTGTTGGCAAAATAATGTCTCTGCTTTTGAACATGCTATCTAGGTTGGTCATAACTTTCCTTCTAAGGAGTAAGCGTCTTTTAATTTCATGGCTGCAGTCACCATCTGCAGTGACTTTGGAGCCCAGAAAAATAAAGTCTGACACTGTTTCCACTGTTTCCCCATCTATTTCCCATGAAGTGATGGGACCGGATGCCATGATCTTCATTTTCTGAATGTTGAGCTTTAAGCCAACTTTTTCACTCTCTTCTTTCACTTTCATCAAGAGGCTTTTGAGTTCCTCTTCACTTTCTGCCATAAGGATGGTGTCATCTGCATATCTGAGGTTATTGATATTTCTCCCGGCAATCTTGATTTCAGCTTGTGCTTCTTCCAGTCCAGCGTTTCTCATGATGTACTCTGCATAGAAGTTAAATAAACAGGGTGACAATATACAGCCTTGACGTACTCCTTTTCCTATTTGGAACCAGTCTGTTGTTCCATGTCCAGTTCTAACTGTTGCTTCCTGACCTGCATACAAATTTCTCAAGAGGCAGGTCAGGTGGTCTGGTATTCCCATCTCTTTCAGAATTTTCCACAGTTTATTGTGATCCACACAGTCAAAGGCTTTGGCATAGTCAATAAAGCAGAAATAGATGCTTTTCTGGAACTCTCTTGCTTTTTCTATGATCCAGTGGATGTTGGCAATTTGATCTTTGGTTCCTCTGCCTTTTCTAAAACCAGCTTGAACATCAGGAATTTCATGGTTCACATATTGCTGAAGCCTGGCTTGGAGAATTTTGAGCATTACTTTACTAGCGTGTGAGATGAGTGCAATTGTGCGGTAGTTTGAGCATTCTTTGGCATTGCCTTTCTTTGGGACTGGAATGAAAACTGACCTTTTCCAGTCCTGTGGCCACTGCTGAGTTTTCCAAATTTGCTGGCATATTGAGTGCAGCACTTTCACAGCATCATCTTTCAGGATTTGGAATAGCTCAACTGGAATTCCATCACCTCCACTAGCTTTGTTCGTAGTGATGCTTTCTAAGGCCCACTTGACTTCACATTCCAGGATGTCTGGCTCTAGGTCAGTGATCACACCATTGTGATTATCTGGGTCGTGAAGATCTTTTCTGTACAGTTCTTCTGTGTATTCTTGCCATCTCTTCTTAATATCTTCTGCTTCTGTTAGGTCCATACCATTTCTGTCCTTTATCGAGCTCATCTTTGCATGAAATGTTCCTTTGGTATCTCTGATTTTCTTGAAGAGATCCCTAGTCTTTCCCATTCTGTTGTTTTCCTCTATTTCTTTGCATTGATCGCTGAAGAAGGCTTTCTTATCTCTCCTTGCTATTCTTTGGAACTCTGCATTCAGATGTTTATATCTTTCCTTTTCTCCTTTGCTTTTTGCTTCTCTTCTTTTCACAGCTATTTGTAAGGCCTCCCCAGACAGCCATTTTGCTTTTTTGCATTTCTTTTCTATGGGAATGGTCTTGATCCCTGTCTCCTGTACAATGTCACAAATCTCATTCCATAGTTCATCAGGCACTCTATCTATCAGATCTAGGCCCTTAAATCTATTTCTCACTTCCACTGTATAATCATAAGGGATTTGATTTAGGTGATACCTGAATGGTCTAGTGGTTTTCCCTACTTTCTTCAATTTAAGTCTGAATTTGGCAATAAGGAGTTCATGGTCTGAGCCACAGTCAGCTCCCGGTCTTGTTTTTGCTGACTGCATAGAGCTTCTTCATCTTTGGCTGCAAAGAATATAATTAATCTGATGTCGGTGTTGACCATCTGGTGATGTCCATGTATAGAGTCTTCTCTTGTGTTGTTGGAAGAGGGTGTTTGCTATGACCAGTGCATTCTCTTGGCAAAACTCTAATAGCCTTTGCCCTGCTTCATTCCGTATTCCAAGGCCAAATTTGCCTGTTACTCCAGGTTTTTCTTGATTTCCTACTTTTGCATTCCAGTCCCCTATAATGAAAAGGACATCTTTTTTGGGTGTTAGTTCTAAAAGGTCTTATAGGTCTTCATAGAACCGTTCAACTTCAGCTTCTTCAGTGTTACTGGTTGGGGCATAGACTTGGGTAACTGTGATATTGAATGGTTTGCCTTGGAAACGAACAGAGATGATTCTGTCGTTTTTGAGATTGCATCCAAGTACTGCATTTCGGACTCTTTGGTTGACCATGATGGCCACTCCATTTCTTCTGAGGGATTCCTGCCCGCAGTAGTAGATACAATGGTCATCTGAGTTAAATTCACCCATTCCAGTCCATTTCAGTTCGCTGATTCCTAGAATGTTGACCTTCACTCTTGCCATCTCTTGTTTGACCACTTCCAATTTGCCTTGATTCATGGACCTGACATTCCAGGTTCCTATGCAATATTGCTCTTTACAGCATCAGACCTTGCTTCTATCACCAGTCACATCCACAGCTGGGTATTGTTTTTGCTTTGGGTCCATCCCTTCATTCTTTCTGGAGTTATTTCTCCACTGATCTCCAGTAGCATATTGGGCACCTACTGACCTGGGGAGTTTCTCTTTCAGTATCCTATCATTTTGCCTTTTCATACTGTTCATGGGGTTCTCAAGGCAAGAATACTGAAGTGGTTTGCCATTCCCTTCTCCAGTGGACAACATTTTGTCAGATCTCTCCACCATGACCCGCCCATCTTGTGTTGCCCCATGGGCATGGCTTAGTTTCATTGAGTTAGACAAGGCTGTGGTCCTAGTGTGATTAGATTGACTAGTTTTCTGTGAGTATGGTTTCAGTGTGTTTGCCCTCTTATGCCCTCTTGCAACACCTACTGTCTTACTTGGGTTTCTCTTACCTTGGACATGGGGTATCTCTTCACGGCTGCTCCAGCAAAGCGCAGCCATTGCTCCTTACCTTGGACGAGGGGTATCCAACTTAAGAGCCTTCTATTTGAGGGTGAGAGCAGCCCCCACCTGCCACTTCCTGAGAATAGAAAGAGGGAGGGGCTGGACTTGAGGGTCCCAGTCCTGCTGTGTTAAGTCTCATGCTGACAGCTGTGGAATTGATCTCCAGGGCTCCCAGAACCAGCTAAATATACCCGTGATGTAGGCTAAGGTATTTTTTGTCTGCAGAGTCTGGAGAGCAGATGTGCTGGTGACCAGATGTCTTAAGAGTCCCCCTCCAGACCCCTATCTCTGCACAGTGCCTAGCTTCAAGAAGGGAGGTGAAGCAGCCTAAAGGGTGATCTTTGAGGTATGACCCAAGATCTGTATCCAGATCACCTTGGGTGCTTGTCAACATGCGAGTTCCTGGGCCCTACCTCAGTTCTTCTGAATCAGCATATAGAGGATAGGGTCTGGAATCTGCCCTGTTAACCAGCTCTCCGGGTGAAAACTAGTACAATGGGTAACACACACAGACATTGACCTTGATTCAAATCCCGGCCCTGCTTTTCGGTAATATGCAATCCAAATAGCAGATACAACTGCTGCTGCTGCTGCTAAGTTGCTTCAGTCGTGTCTGACTCTGTGCGACCCCATAGACGGCAGCCCACCAGGCTCCCCCGTCCCTGGGATTCTCCAGGCAAGAACACTGGAGTGGGTTGCCATTTCCTTCTCCAATGCATGAAAGTAAAAAGTGAAAGTGAAGTCGCTCAGTCGTGTCCAACTCTTCGCAACACCATGGACTGCAGCCCACCAGGCTCCTCTGCCCATGGGATTTTCCAGGCAAGAGTACTGGAGTGGGGTGCCATTGCCTTCTCCAAGCTGATATAAGTAAGAATGGTTAATATTTATAGAATGTTTATCATGAACCAAGCAAACCTGACCGTGCATTGGCTCAGTTGATCAATCACTCTGTGTAGTGATTGATCTATACTTAATCAATCACTGTTTTTAACCTCCATAGTTTAATGGGAAACTAAGATTCAGGGAGGTTAATTATGTTGCTCCAGTTTGCACACTTGGGAGTAAATAAAGCTGGGATTCAAACTGGGTGTTCCTATGCAGCGACCTTTGCAATTGTACTCAAATCTAAACGCTGAGGCCGGGTTCCAGCCCTGGTGGCCGCTCAACATGCAGCGCTGTTCTTTGTTCCCACCCAGGGATGACTTGGCTGGGGCCATTGCTCCCTGGGGTTTAGTAACAGCCCCAGGGTGGATGGACCTCGGGTAAGATACCCAGCCCTGCAGTCTCCAGTCCCTAGTGAAGATGCCACTGGGTCACTTTGGAGCCAGGAACCCAGTAAGCTCCAGGGACAATAGCTGAGAATATGAAACCATTCAGAAACTGAGATTTGTCCTCTCTGTCCCCTTGCTTAATTCCCCAGAGTCTCTGGCTGTCAGAAGAGAAGGAGGAGGCAGCTCAAAAGAGACATGACAGTAGACTTAGTGTTTATGAAACATCATTCTCAGATCCTTTGAGGCATGAGGCTCTTCGAGGTCAAGAGAGGGTGTGTGTGTGTGTGAGTGTGTGTGTGTGTACATGCGTATGTGTGCTATAGTGGAGATTTATTCACTCATTCAATAAATATTTGTCGAGAGGACTCCTTGCACTGTGTCTCCAGCCCCTGATCCAGTTAGAGTCAGGCATTTTACATTCTGCCAGTCACTGAAGGTTTACTAATTTACTTCAAGTAAATTAAATGTAAATCCTTCTTTTACAGCAGAATGGGTAAAAAGGTAGATTCTGGAATTGGACGACTTGACTTTAAATCCTGACCCCTTTCTCTGCCAGAGATGACACCTTGCGCAAAATACTCAGTTTCTCTTCACCTCATCTGTAAACGGGCATCTTGCCAGAAAATACTCTCACAGAACCATGTACTTCTGCATCATAGCACTAATCTTCACTGCAATTATATTCTTTGTTGTGTGCTTATTTTATTCATGATTGTGTCCACTAGTAATAATAACAAAGAGATTCCTATTTCCAATAAGGATATAGAGAGATCTGAAGGTGGGCTGCCGTCTATGGGGTTGCACAGAGTTGGACACG
The DNA here is from genome assembly GCF_032452875.1 of Bos javanicus. NCBI lineage: Eukaryota > Metazoa > Chordata > Mammalia > Artiodactyla > Bovidae > Bos > Bos javanicus. The sequence continues at coordinate 75,341,456 of NC_083882.1, read as the reverse complement.
ACTGAAGCGACTTAGCAGCAGCAGCAGCAGCAGCAGCAGCAGCAGCAGCAAAGACCTTTGTTCCTGTGGTAGCAACAAGAAAAACCCAGAAAAAATAAAAACTAAAGCTTTCTGTGGTTCTAGGGAAGAATAATAGAATCAAAGAACTGAATCCCAGAAAGAAACGAGCCCTTCATAGGAAAGCAAGAGTTGTGACAGCTTCCATACCTGGCGGAGGTTCTGGTCTGTGTATAGGTGGAGAGAGGCACATCAGCCATAGATGGAGAAACCTTACAGGTGAAAGGTTGTTGTTGAATCACGCGAATACACCGGGATTCTTGGCCCCCGGAGGAGAAGAATTCAATCCGGGGCCAGAGACGAGGCTTGATCGCTCAGAGCTTTTGTGTAGTAAAGTTTTATTAAAGTATAAAGGAGATAGAGAAAGCTTCTGACATAGGCATCAGAAGGGGGTAGAAAGAGTACCCGCTTGCTAGCGTTGACAATGAAGTTATATACCCTCCAATGAATCCAAAGAATATCTGGAGGTTGTAAAGACCTCATCAGACCTACTCCCATAATTTACATTTTAAGATAACAGAATTAGCCAGAAGGTTTAATCCAAAGACTGTCCTTAGGCAGGATACATTATTGTTATATAATCCTAAGGAATGTGGAGAAAGATGTTTGTCCTTTCAAAATGTTTGTCCTTTCTTCCTCCTTGAGAATTCCAGACCCCTAGAGAGATCCTTGGGGACCCCTAGACTCCTTATCAACCTGCCTAGGAAATGACTCTCTCACAGGGACAGAGAAAACCATTCTAGACTTGGACCAGAGTATGGGACGGCAGGTCAGGTTGGGGTCTGGATGCATCCTGAATGAAATGAGACATCACTCATCCCATCAAGTTGGATGAGGCACCTTCTCAATGAAAGAAAAGATCATCTGGTCCCACAATTCATCCTCCCCACCTGTCCTACCTAAACTTTTCTGAAAGGCAGTGGTGGAGGAAAGGTACATAAGGAGAGAAAAATGACATAGTCTTGTTTATTCTCACAGTGACTAAAATGCAGGTAAACCAAAAATATCTGAAACTGCAGCCAACCCCCTCCTAGCTCAAATCCTGACAAGACAAAAAAGGCAAGGGTGTTGGTGGTTGGGCTAATTACAGGTAACTAAGAATAACTGAAGCTATTTCCCAGTCCCAGCTCAATTACACTCCAAAAAAATCTGGATGAGCAGCCTCTCAATCCAGCCATTAGACAGAAAAAAGGGTTTAGACTTTCTAGGAAATAAATAAAACAAACATAAAATCAAACTGCAATCTCAATTGTTCTTTTATACACACTTTCAAGAATACAATAAAATTGAACACTAGACAATTAAACACTAGACAAGAAAATAAATAGGAAATTGTGACCCATAATTAAGAGAAAGCAGAAGTAATAGAACCAGATGTGTTATTAGAATTAACAACAAAAAGACCTTAAAAACAAATATAAACATATGAAGAAATTTATACGGAAATAAATAGAATGGATGATGAGATGGGATTTTTCAGGATATCAATGGAAATTCTAATAAATAACCAAATGGCCATTCTGGAAATAAAAGTTAAAGTATCAGAACTTCAAAACACTGTATAGACAGTGGATCTGACACAGCAGAAGAAAGAAGCAGTAAACTTGAAAAGTGGTCAAAATAAATTCAAACTGAAGCATAGAGGGAAAAAATACTGAAAAATAAGGAATGAAGCATCAGCAACCTACAGGATAACATCAACCAGTTTGCAGATGTATAGTTGGAATCCTAGACAGAAAGATGAGGGCTGCAAAAACACAAAGAAAACCACAACTAGACATATAATGTTGATAGAAACCAGTGATAAAGAGAACTATCTCAAGAGTATCCAAAAGAACAAGAAAGAGCGTTACTTGGAGACACGATAATAAGATTGATGGCTGACTTTTTACTGGAAATACTGCAAGTTAGCCAACAATGGAAAGCATCTTTAAAGTGCTGGTAAAAGTGAGAAATTACCTTTCAAAAATAAAAGTAAGATAAAGATTTTTTCAGATAAAAAGAAACTGAGAGAACTCATTGCCAGCAAACCCACACAATAAGACATGCTTAAAGAAGATGTTCAGGCTGAAGAGAAATGATAATAAATAGAAACTCAAATCTATAGGAAGAAATAAGGAGCAGCATAAAAGCTAAACAAGTGAATAAACAGAAAGGAATATTTTTCTCTTTGCTTCTTTAAAAAGCAATTGATTGCACATTGCAGACTAAATATACAATATTCCAGACACTTTGTAATAACAGTTTGGCAGCCTTTAAAAGTTAAACGTAAACTTACTATATAACCCAGCAGTTCCACTCCTGAGATGTTATCTAGGAGAAATGAAAGCAATTACCCATGCAGAAGCTTTTACAGAAATGTTCATAGCAGCAGTGCTCACTACATCCCCAAAGTCGAAACAATCCAAAATGCCCATCAACTGATAAAGGCATAAACAAAAGATGTGATCCAGTCACACATGGGAATATTATTTAGTGATAAAGAGGAACAAACTAATGATAAAAGCTGCAACACGGATGAACCTCAAAAGTATTGCATTGCATAAAAGAAATCAGCTTGGCAAGACCACATATTCTATGATTCCATTTACATAAAATGTCCAGAAAGGGCAAAACTACAACACATCAAGTATATTGGTGGTTGCCTAAGGCTGAAGAAGGGAGGGCAATGGTGAGTCACTAGAATGGGCTCAACGGATCTTTTGGGGGTGATGGAAATTTTCTGAAATTACGTTGTGGTAATGGTTGCACAACTCTGTAGATCTAATTTTAAAAAAAACCATTCAGTTGTACACTTAGAATAGCTGGATTTTATGCTAGTAACATGTGAAGCAAACCTCTATTGAGCTGTTAAAAATTAACTCTGAGGAGCAAAAATAATAGCTATGCAGGGTTTTACATCACATATGGAAGTGAAACAGTTGACCAGAGCACAGTAGGTTGAAAGAGGTTAAGATGGAAGCATAATGTTTCAAAATCTTCCATGATACAAGAAAGTGCATAAATTAATTCAAAGTAGAATGTGATAACTGAGGACATTTTAACCCCTGGAGATGCCCCTAAAAATAAATAAATAAAACAAAAATATATACTTTAAGGGTCAATGTAAGAGATAAAATGGAATACTAAAAATTTAATGATACTTGAGTAATTTAAAAGAAGACTTCCAGGAAAGGCAAAACTAAGGGACAAAGAGCAGACGATTACAAACAGAAGATAAACAACAGAAAGTTAGACTCAAACTCAGTGCATCAAACTTTACAGTTATATTAAATAAATGGGCTCAACACTCCAGTTAAAGGCAGAGGTTTTTCAAAATGTATTTTTAGCATTTGATTTACTTATTTTATTTTTGGCTGCACCATGCTTGTGGCTTACAGGATTTTAGTTCCTGACCAGGGATCGGCAATGACAGCACCAAGTCCAAACCACAGGACCGCCGGGGACTTCCCTTTAAAATGTATTAAAAAAGCAAAACCCACTCTATGCCATCCACAAGAAACCGATTTTACATACAAATACACTTTTTTCCAATGAAAGGTGGAGGAATGATAACCCATGCAAACACAAAGCATAAGAAAGATGATGTGGCCATACTAAATCTGACAAAGCAGAATGTAAGGTGAGAAATATTATCAGAGCACTTCTTCAGGGTAAAGTGGCCAATTATCAAAAACAGCCCATAACTTGAAATGTCTATGTACCTAGTTACAGGTCTACAAAATATGTGAGGCTGAAATTGACAGAACTAGAGGAAGAAATAGGAAAAAAATTATAATGATCATTGGGAATTTACCAGTCTTCTCTGAGTAATTGAGAAGCAAAGTATCAGTAAGATTAAGAAGATGTAAGCCAGCTGACATTTGTAGAAATTATACTCAAAAACTGCAGAATATACATTTTTTTTCCCAAGTGCATGTGGAAATGTACAGATGATATGCTAGGCTAAAAAATGTCAAAAAAAAGAGAAAGAAATGTCAAATGATTGAAATCATTTCTTAAAAACTTAAACATCCACTTATCTTATTACCCAGTTGTTTTTCTAGTATCCAAGAAAAATGAAAACATGCACAAGGAGTAGGATATAAGAAGGTTCACTGCAGTTTTATTCCCGTTACCCTCAAGCGTGAACAACCAAACTATTAATCCACAGAAAAATGGATAAACAAAATGTGGCATATTTATATGATGGACTGCTTCTTAACAATAACAAAGAAAAAGCCACTGGTACACACAACAAAAATGGACAAACCTTAAAAACATTAGGCTGAGCAAAAGAAAGCCGACCCAGAAGAGTACATTCTGTGTGAGTCCATTCACAGGCATTCAGAAACCCTTTCGAGTGATAGCTGCTGTTCTAGTGTCTATTACTATAGATCTAGCAGTCTCTTGGGGAATGGAGATTATCAGGAATTAACTGGGAAAGGGCACAAAGATCTGTCTGAATGGTGAGATGTTCCATACCTTGATTTGGGTGTGGTTATGTGGATGGGTTGGGAAGATCCCCTGGAGAAGGAAAGGACTACCCACTCCAGTATTCTTGCCATCCTCCATGGACAGAGGAGCCCGGTGGATTACAGTCCATGGGGCCTCAAACAGTGTGACACAGCTGAGCGGCTAACACTACGTGGGTGGAGATGGTGTATCTAATTTGTCAAAACTCTTCTCGTTATACTTTTAAGATATGTGCAAATCACATAACCTTGATTCTTAGAGTACAAATAAAAATAAAACTCTTGAATATTATGAATGCCAGGCACAGATCCAAATAGTTTGCATGTATTAACTCACAAAAACTTCACAAATCTTACAAATGGGGAGACATCTACAAGTTATGTCACTTGCTCAAGGTCACACAACTCATAGCACCACCCAAGGGCAAGGTTTGCGCCTGGCGTACCCACCATTGCACTGCAATGCTCAAAGAATGAAGGGTAACTTTTGTTACTTAACAGGGCTTCCCTGGTGGCTCAGACGGCAAAGAATATGCCTGCAATGCAAGAGATGCAGGTTTGATCCCTGGGTCAGGAAAAGCACCTGGAGAAGGGCATGGCAACCCACTCCAGTATTCTTGCCTGGAGAATTTCACAGACACAGGAGCCTGGTGGGCTACAGTCCATGGGGTCTAAAAGAGTTGGACACAACTGAGTGACGAACACTAACGACCTTTTGAGGTAAGAATCATTAGTTGTGTTGCCTGAAAGCAACTGATCCTCAGAGAGGCTATGTGACTTCTAGAAGGTGGGTTTGAACTCAGGTCTGCATGACTTCCAAGCCAGGCTCTCAAGCTTCCTGAATTGAGCCAGTCCCCTGCCCACTTTCAGGGGGCAGGTATGACCCACACACAGCTCTTTGTATACAGCCAGGTGAGTTGACCTTTGCACCTCCCCTTTGGGACATAGTTTCATGCTCCATGCAGGAATTGGTCCTGTGTCATTTCTACCATGACCCAGAAGGCCTCAGACACTCTGTGGTATGGGAGCGGGTTTCAATGAATATGGTGAACTTCAGGGAAGGGGAGTTAAGGCTTTCTCAATTTCTCAATACACCCATTCAACAAATTTGGTTACCACGTGACAGCACTGGGGATCCAACAAGTAACAAAATAATGGAGCTTTTAACTACTAGCATGAAACAGACAAGCCAGGGCACAAAGAATACATTATACAACTTCTGATGGTGTGATGAAAACCAAATTAGGGGAAGGAGAGAGAGAGCGGCAGAATGGGGTCAGGACTCCTTCTCACAGGGAAGTCAATTGAAGGGGTGACCTTTAGGAAGCCAGGGAGTGGGCTTTGCGTCTCTGGGGGTGAGGGACAGACTTCAGGACTGCAGGCGAGAAAGTGTGTGAGAGAGGGTGGGGGGTGGCGGGGTGAATGTATGCCATCCCTGCGGAAATGGTCCCAGCCAAATTCACTGGAGTCCTCCAAGACAATGAGGGGAAAGAGAAGTCACCAGGTCTGGCCAGACCAAAATTAGGTGACAGCTGAGGAGGGACCAGAGCCAGGTTTTCTGCAAGAGGAGCAGAGAGACTTCCTTTCCTGGTGGCTTTGAGCACTTTTGCATGACAGCAGGTCCGGGGGTCCCTGCTTGCCCCCCTACACACGGAGCATTTAGAGGATGTTCTGCCATCGAGCAGGTATTGAGGATCTGCCATGTTGTAGGAACTCCATCAGGGGCTGTACACACTGCCTCCCTAAGTCCCCATAGCAATCCAGAGGAAGGAAGTGGTGACTACATTTTACAACGAAGGCAAGTGACAGTAAGCTCATGGCTGGAAGGTGGCAGGAGAGGGGCTTGAGCACAGATATGTGCAGAATCTGGGTTCTTTCTATTCCGTGGTACAAAGAAGACCAAGAGCTTTAGAAGCGATGACCCAGGCGGCAAGGTGAGAAGGTCAGAAGGTCCTAAACGTTCAGTTCCTGTTGACTGGGTAGATGGATGGATAGATGGGTGATGGATGAAGAGATTAAGGGACAGGTGGATGGATGGATGATGACACAGACCCAAGTAGGCAAGCAGACCTTTATAACTTACATGCATACGTTTTAAAATACATATATAACTTCCTTTTCTAATTTTTAGGGTCTCCATCTAGAAAACTAGGTGGCTGGACTTGAACACTTGTTTCCAAGCTTTTGTTTTAGTGGTGAAATTCTGTCTTCAGAGGCTACCTAATGGCCAATGTTGGGCATGATGAGAGAGGAAAAGAGGAGGGGGAGAGAGGTAGACAGAGCGCCAGAATCTCTGCCTCTCGACCTCGCCGCTGCTCTCTGGAGAAGCATCAGAGTCACCTTTGCAAAGCCAAGGAAGGCCTTGGACAAAGGTGATCCAGAACATTCTGGTTTCAGAAACTAGGACAGACACTGGGGAAGACTAGCAGAGGGATGGGAGATCCTAGCCAAACCCTTGGCCTTTCCTCGATTATCACTGCCTGTTGGGTCAGCAAGGGCCCACCTACCTAGGAGTGGCCCAGGGGAACACAGTGATGTCTGCTTCTGGCTCTCTGAGGATTACAAATGGGGGAGCTAGGTGTCATCTGAAACTCTGCCAACTCATTCACTCAACCCAGGGAGCCACAGAGGAGTCAGTCTGAGCAACCTCTGCCACCTACTGTGTCCCATGTGAGGATCAGATAGCACAGTGGGAGCTGGTCAACATGACCAATCTCATACATTGGGTGATGGGCTTCTTTGGGCTGCCCCAGAATGTGGGCCTAGCTGGACCAGGCAGGATGCTCACTCATTTTGACCTGGCCCCAGCGCAGGACTTGAGATGCAGCTGTAGCTGGGTGGAGGTGATCATTCTGTGTGCTGGCCTGGGCCAGGGACAGGAGACAACACTCTAGCTGGGTGGGGTCCAGGCCCAGGAAACTGGAGAAGGAATCCGCATGGGCAGGATTCTCACAAAGTTCTCAGGATGTGAAAGTCCTAGTTTCTCTGCTGTACAACTTCCTGTTGAAAGCAGTACCAAGTGCTTCGGTGCATGGAGGCGGCAAGACCTGGGCTGGAATTCAGGGCTGCCGTCTACTGTTCAGATGACCTTTAGGAAGTTACCCATCTTCTCTGAGCCTGAGGGCCAAGAGGGGCAGGCCTAGGGCCACCTGGCCTGGCTACACTCTACTAATTTCGGATGAAGTCCTAACTTCTTGGCAAGGCTGACCTGGCCTCAGTCCACCTCCCAGTCTTCCCTGGCATCACGCTTCTCTCCCTCTCTCTCTCTTGATCCCCAGGACTTTATACTCAAGGTTTCCTCTAAACCAGTCTTCTCCCTTTCCTCTCCGTCTCTCTTCATGGGGTGTATTCTTTATTCCTGTTAAAGAGCATCAGCTACTATAATAAGTGAATTTCAAACACCCATGGCTGAAGGTAATGGGAATACAAGTGAGCGATGCTGCCCACAGGCAGCTCCCCTCCCTGCGGACTTGGGGACCCAGCCTCCTTCTGTCTGTGGCTCTGCCATGCCATCAGCATCTGTGTCCAGTTTGGGGAAGGAGATACTGGATAAGACACACCTGCTTCTTAAAAGCTTTAGCCCAGGACTTTCCTGGTGGTGCAGTGGCAAAGAATCTGCCTGCCAACATGGGAGACACAGGTCGGAGCCCTGATCTGAGCTGATCCCTCTTGCCGCCACTGAGCAACTAAGCCCGTGCGCCACAACAGCTGAGTCTGTGCTGAGCCAACGTGTGGCCGCTGCTGAAGCCTGTGGGCCCAAGAGCCCGTGTCCACAAGAGGAGGAGCCACCACCAAGGAAGCCTGAGCACCATAACCAGAGAGTAGTTCCCGCTCTCCACAGCCAGAGGCAAGCCCATGCCGCAACGGAGACCCGGTGCAACCAAAAATAAATACATTTTAAAATTATTTTTTTAAAAAAGGCCTTAGCCCAGCAATGCCACAAGTAACTTTCCCTTATGTTCCACCCGTGACACCTCATCACCGGCCCCACCAGCAAGGAGCGGGAGAAGATACCCCCTTTCCAGGGACAACCCTACACCTTGGAAGGGGAGCCTGAGCTTTAGGAGACAGCCACGGTTGGTGGCCAGCTTCCCCCCATCCTTCAGGTGCCAAGTTTAAAGTTGCTTCCTCCGGGAAGCCCGCCCTGAGTCTCCAGGTACGGCAGTCAGGGGTTTCACCTTCGTGCATCTAGCACGCTGTCCTTTCCTGTATCACACTGTACTGTTTGCTGGTTTGCATCTAGAAAGATAATATAAACATGTTAAGTTAAATTCTGTGTTTCACAGGCAACCCTGGGATACAGCCTGACGCCTGGCCCATGCTGGGCACAACACACTATTGGATGGATGGATGGGTAGAGAGGTGTTATAAACAGGAAGGACAGACGTGTCTTCCTCACACAAGCCTTCAAGCTTGCCCATGCTTTGGCTCTTTCTTGCCTCTCTGAAAGCTGGCAGAGGACTGGAGGACTCCTGGCTACGTATTCTCATAATAGCGCCATGAAAAAGCTAAAACTGAAGAGCCTTTCTTTCTCCTTTTAAGCAAAGAACTCCACGAACCCCACCAAGTCCCTCCTTCTTCCTTCATCCCCTGGACAGCTTCTGTGTTCCCTCCTGGCCACTCATACCGCTCCAGTGCGTCACAGACTCATTCTAGACAGAAATGGCATCACTCGCTTGTAACAGTGCTCTGTACATGGACTCTGTCAGGGGGACTAAACCCCCACAGCAGGTAGCGGGCAGGACTCTACCTGAAGGATGAGGTCACTCCTGGGGGAGTGCCCGGTGCAAACACATGGCCCTCCGACCAGGAACCGAGAGGAAGGGACATCAGCGGAGGACAGAGGGCTTGAGAGCTCTCTTATCTTGTTCAAGATGGTGAACTATCTAGATGGTGGGTGTAAAAATGGCATTCTCCCTATAGGGGATCATCCTCCTTACAGGCTAGGGAGCAGAGAGTCTAAGAGTGGGCATGCAGGTGGAGACAGGTGGAGCTCACTCGGTGAGGTCCAGACCACCCTGGGGAGGTCACACGGAGTTTATTTCCGTCCCTGTCATCTTCCTGGATTGTGTGGTCTTTGTGAATATCCAGTGAGTCTCAGATATGCTGCAGGAAGTCTGTGTCCACCCTGGTGCCAGCGTGCTTAAGTGGAACAGACAGCAGCTCGAAGCCACAGGAACCAAAGAGAGGAGGAGAAGAGCCACAACCATCATAGCAGCTAAGATTTACTGAGCATGTACTGTGCGCCAGGCAACGCTATTCTAAGCTCTTCACTGGATTAACTTAATTCTCAGGCAGACACTACTACCACCCCCATCTTACAGCTGAGGAAACTGAGACAGAAAAAGCTGACAACTTGTCCATAGGCACGCAACTAGTAAATAGCAGGGCTAGGACTTTACCCCGGAGAATCCCATCACCAGGGGCCAGTGAAACTCACACCTTAATATTTGGCTCTACATCCCCTCCCCCACCAGGAGGAATCCCTTCCAGTGAGAGTGCTGGAAACTTCCAGTAATGTTGTATTAACGCAAATGTTTTCTTTTCAGAGTTTTGCCCCATATCCTTTTAAAAATACAGGTATAATTTATATGTAATAAAATGCACAAATCTTAAAGTACAGGTCAACTGCTGCTGCTGCTGCTAAGTCGCTTCAGTCGTGTCCGACTCTGTGCGACCCCATAGACGGAAGCCCACCAGGCTCCCCTGTCCCTGGGATTCTCCAGGCAAGAACACTGGAGTGGGTTGCCATTTCCTTCTCCAATACATGAAAGTGAAAAGTGAAAAGGAAGTCGCTGAGTCGTGTCCAACTCTTAGCGACCCCATGGACTACAGCCTACCAGGCTCCTCCATCCATGGGATTTTCCAGGCAAACTTCTAACAAATGTACACACTGGTGTAAGTATTACTACAGTCAAGATAGTGCAATATTTTTAATCACCTTCTAATCAATCTCCCACCACTAGAAGCTACCACTATTTCATGTTCTCTCTCCTGAAACTGGATGTAAATGAAACTGTACTACGTACCTACCTTCCTCTTTTGCCCTTCCCCTCCCTGGTGGCTCAGATGGTAAAGAATCTGCCTGCAATGCAGGAGACCTGGGTTTGGACCCTGGGTTGGGAAGATTCCCAGGAGGAGGGCATGGCAACCCCACTCCAGTGTTCTTGCCTGGAGAATTCCAAGGACAGAGGAGCCTAGCGGGCTACAGTCCATGGGGCCACAAGCAGTCGGACACGACTGAACAAACACACACACATACACACACACACCCTCCCTCTCTCAGGTCAGTGTCTTCCTATTCTTGGGGCCTCGGTTCATTCTGACCAGGCAAGAATTGGCCACAGGGACAGCCATGAACCTGGTCCACGCTCGCGCATGCCATTCCCAGAGACTACAGCAGACATCACGAATCACTTAATACACTCATTCCCACCAAGCCCAGATACAGCCACGGAATCCTTCATATTGTGGGTTCTGATCCCAGAACACCTATCAGCTGGTTGCAACTAGCACAGAAGTTGAAATTCATTTGCCCACTCAGGATTACAGTTGATCCCTATCTCTTGGAGGCAGCAACATTTAAAACAAAACAAACAAAAAAATCCCGCTTTATTTTGAAATATGGGAAGCTTTTCAAGGAGTTATAAAGTGTTACAGAGAGTTGCCATATAGTCTTCTTCCAGCTTCCCAGTGATAACATCTTACACAGCCAGAAGTGATGATCAGAATCAGGAAACTGACTTTGGTAAGACACTGTTAACTAAAATGCAGACCTCATTTGGATTTCACCAGTGCTGTGCATGTTCATTTGGAGAGGAGGTATAGAGTGATATCAAATGTTATCACATCTGTAGACAAAGAAGTTCCCCTGTACTCACCCTGCATAGTCACACCGCCTCTCCCAGCCCCAGAAACCGATCTTCCATTCATGTCTGGGTCTCTCCCTCTGCCAGGATCTTGATTGCTGTCTTGATTGCTATAGCAGCAGAGTAAAAGCACTGCCTTTTAATGGGAATTCAGAACTTGGGCCATAAGTAAGAAGCTCTGATAGTGAAGTGTTGTGAAATTTGGATTCCAGGCTTGACTCTGCGTGATTTGGGGCAAGTCACTTCACAATTCTGGGTATTTTTTTCTTTATTAGTAAAGTAGGGATAATAACAATAGCCTTTTCATTGCAGAGCTGAAATAAGGAATCCAGGAAGTTATAAATAGTCTTTGACCTCTAAAGTGCTATCAAAGTGTTGTTGTTGCTCAGTCACTAAGTCATGTCTGACTCTTTTCCACACCACAGATTGCAGCTTCCCTGTCCTTCACTATCTTCTAGAGTTTGCTCAAGTTAGTGTCCATTGAGTCGATGATGCCATCCAACCTTCTCATCCTCTGTCGTCCCCTTCTCCTCCTGTCCTCAATCTTTCCCAGCATCAGGGTCTTTTCCAATGAGTTGGCTTTTTGCATCAGGTGGCCAAAGTATTGGAGCTTCAGCATCAGTCCTCCCAGTAAACATTCAGGGTTGCTTTCCTTTAGGATTGACTGGTTTGAGCTCCTTGATGTCCAAAGGACTCTCAAGAGTCTTCTCCAGCACCAGTTGGAAAACCTCACTTCTCCGGTGCTCAGCCTTGTCTATGATTCAATCAAGGTGTTAGTGTTGATGTTTTTGAGGGGGACTAATAATTGCCTCTGCTCATCCCTCAGTTCTGAACCAACTGAGAAGCAGAAAAATATCAGCGTTTTTACTGATGAAGCTGATACTGGAAATTGTAGCTTATCACCCTGGAGAAATGAGCTGCCTAACTCTGAATGCTGGAATCAGGCAGCACTGCCCCCACCCCAACCCCCACCAAGGAGTGCTGTGTACCATTCATCCGCCCTGGGATGCCTTGGGCTGCAGTATCAGTGCCGAGATGGAGAGAAGTGGGTGATTATGAGATCTCACATGGAGGCGGAGCTGCTGACAAGGTTTGCTGATGGATTAGAGGTGGGTGGTTTGGGAACAGAGGGAATCCAGGATGGCTCTTCTGTTCATAGCTTGGGGAATTGTGGGGAGGTGGTACCATTTACAGAGATGGGGGAAAATGGGGATTAGGACAGGTTACCTGGAAGGGAGGGGACCAGTTCAGCCACAGACTACGTGACGGGCCACAGTTGAGCCCTGACCCCTATTAGATTGACCCTTAACCCTGGCCACTCTCTAGGTCCTTCCCCTACTGATGTCCCCAAACTTGTGCCTTTGGTGTCCAAGTGGCACTCATCTATGGACGAGCACCAGCTAGAGAGGGCAGGACCCTGGGAGCACCGTTCAGTGCCCTTCTGAAAGGTCAGCTATCCCTGGGCATTCCTCTGCCCAAGCCCACATGGCCCTCACATTCTCAATGCAAGGAGCACCCCTAGGACTGAAGGTGCATAGGCCCTCTAGCAGGCTGTGGGGACCCCAGATAAAGAGGACACTGGTCTTGTTCTGCAGGAGGGCATAGCCTGGTGGGAGAGGCACACTGCAGTTATATCCTCTTATAAGAGGCCGAGTGGTCTAAACTCGGGCCTCATGACCCCTGACCAGCGCTCCTCCTCCCCCATCGGCCTCCCACTCAGAACGATCCCCTCTTCTCCCAGGACACCATCCCCCAGGGGCTCCCCTCACCCCCATCAGAGGGGACAGGTGTAATGACAGTTCCTGGGCACCTCTGTGGGCTTCCCTGGTGACTCAAATGGTGAAGAATCTGCCTGCAATGCAGGAGACCCGGGTTAAGAAGATGCCCTGGAAGAGGGCATCCAACCCCCTCCAGCATTCTTGCCTGGAGAACCCTATGGACAGAGGAACCAGATGGGCTACAGTCCTTGGGGTCACAAAGCATCAGACACGACTGGGCACCTAAGCACGCACAGCACAGGGCACCTGTGTGACGCGGCTGGGTCACAGGACACTGAGGATTTCATTGTGCTCTCTGCCTCACTCATTCCTCGCAAACATCCCAAGGTCACCCCGGGAATGTCACTCCAGGTCACCTACAGATGGTGTTCAGGAAAATATTGTCCCCTCCCTGTAGAGAGCCCAGGAGTATTGAAGGTGGTGGTGGATGGGGGGAGGCGTGGAAAGGGCCCCCCACTGCATGCTGCCTGAACTCGGTCCTGCAGGGAGGGGTGCATCTCGGGCACTAACAGCCAAGAGCAAAGGCCCTGCCCCCACAGGGGGAGGTCTGGGCAGCCTTGGCTCCCTGGTCTCGGCTTCTGCCAGTCTGACCTGTGAAGGTGACAGAGAGGACAGCTCTGTGATTCACAGTCGGGAAAAAAACAACCGCAAGGAAACCAGAGAACCACCCGGAAGGTGAGCTTAGGGCAGAGGGAACAAATCTCAGTTCAATACTACTCAGGGTCCCACCTCCCAGCTGCTCAGAGCTCGCCCAGCACAGGTTCAAACTGAACCAAGATCCCAGCAAGGACTGAAAAATGCAACCGACTCTTGCTCCGCCCATAAGATAGTTAATGATGTACTTATTCAGTATTATTTTTAGTGGATAAAATAATGTCATCTATTTAGAATTTACTCCAGGCACCAGTCTAAATCCACTTATGCTTCAGCTTATTGGATTCCCTCATCAACTCCAGGGCCATTATTATCCTCTTATTACTGAAATGAACTAGAGAAGATAAGTACACAGCTAAGAAGGGGGAGGTGAGAATTGAACCAGGTTTTTCCATGCAAAACTCACACTGGTTTAATTATTGTCACTTCATACTATATTTTGGTACTAATAAAGTAAAATCTCCTTGCCACATCTTTTCATCACTATCTGTCCATAATTTTCTTGGCTGTTTGCAAGCAATTAATTTTCCAAATGAAGTTTACATTTCCACTACTCTTTTCCTTGGAATTACCTTATGTTTATTAATTATAGGAGAGACAGTTGACATCTTTACATTTAGGACTTTCTTTCTAGAAATATGATAATGTCTCTACTTATTCAGATATTCTTTCTTTTTTCCTGTTGTGAAGTATTAATAGATTTCTTTCTAGAGCTCTTGTAATGTTTCTTGTGAACCAAATTCCTAATAGGGTTTTCAGCTTCCTATTATAAGCAAAATCCTTTTTCAAATAAACTTAATCCTTTTTTCAAATAAATCAAAGGATTTTGAAATAATCCTTTGAAATGAAGTATACTAACTAGATGGGAAAACAATTTTTACCTAATTTTCATATCTACATCTTTTAACAAACATTTTTTACCAGCATCACTCATTGCTATCCAGACATAGTTGTCTGGATTTTTCAACTTAGAAAAATCACATCATCAGCAAATTGTTACCATTTTTGCCTTCCTTTCCAATGTTTTTCATCTCTATTTGTGTTTTCTTGTTCTTGGGACCACCTGGAGCAATCCTCTCATGCGCTGAGACTGGAACCAAGTCCTGGCGGGTTAAGAGCCTAACGCCCTCGTTCATATCCTTTACATTTCATATTTTGGAGTGCCCTCACGAACACTAGCTCATTTGATATTCACAACAATCATTTTGTGAATCGAAGGCTGTGTGCCAAGCACCTCCTCTGTGCCGGGTGATCCAAGACGTGTGTTTCTTGTCTCCATGGGGCGCACAGCGTGAACCCAGGAAGCAAACAAGCACACGCATTAGTTAAACAGTCACAGGAAAAGAAAACGCAGGCCAGAAAAAGCGTGAAGCGTCATCACCTCCAACGTACAGGTGAGGAATCAAGGCCCAGGATGGGGCTGTGACTTGCACAAGGTCACGTGGCAAATTGGTGGCCTGGCTGAGATGCAAACGCTTTTTTGCCCCTTGAGGCTAAGGGCAACCTCCCAGCTTTCTCCAGCCTGTGCCGGTGGTCCTTCCTGGGCCCACAGGGCCAGCTGTCCTCCAGGCAGCGCCAGTGTCCAGCCGAGGGCCGAGGAGAGAGCTCTCTGCTTTCTTTGCCAGCCAGCCAGTGAGCCAGGGAGGTGAACGCTGCCATTGGCAGAGCTTCCATGGAAAACCTTGAACCCCACAGCTGTTGCTACTCTCTGGGCACCTCCTGCCCTCAGAGTTTGCCCTGCTGGGGAGTCCCGCTTCCCTTCCTAGAAGGCTCTGCCCTGGGAAGTGAGGTCTGGCTGTAGATTGTGACCTGGCTCCAGGACATGTGGCTTCAGGCCTGGTTGAGAACTGAGGCCAATGCCAAGTCTTGTAAAGTGGGAATGAGTGTGGCCATTGGCAAGGAGGCTACACTCATCTGCAGGTTTCCAGGGACTCCACAGTGGCTCAGAACAGGGGGGATGGAATAGAACCTTCTATGGCTCCACCTCCAAAACCAATCCTAAAGCTCCCACCTTTGACCCTCCTCCATCTGGCCCGGCCACACTTCACCCTTCACGGCCTTCATGTTCAAGGCCAAAAGGCGCTATTGCAAGTTCTCCATTTGCCTTCCTAGCTCACGCCCTCTGTGCATTTGCTCACTCTCCTGCCTCCAGTACTAACTTTGTCCCCCTCTAGCCCCGCCCCAACCCTTTGTCCACATGACCAGATCCTCTCCATCCCACACACCCCAGCCCAGATGTCTCCTCCATCAAGCCTCCTGCACCCACCCACCGCCCTGCTGGAAGTGAACTTGCTTCCTCTGAACGCCCGGTCAGAAAGCCAGGTATTCTGATCGGGAGAGTTGGTGGACCTCTCAGAGCCTCAGCTTCCCTCTCTACAGAACTGGGATGCTCGTCCAGTTACCTGGGAGAATCACAGGCTCAGAGGATACAGTGGAGACTCACACAGCGCTTGCTACCTGCCAAGCACCATGCGAGGCGCTTTGCAAAGGCGGCGCTCCTCTTGTTCCTGGCCTACAAAGAGAGACTCAAGGCCCAGGGAAGTGAAGGAACAAGCCTAAGGCCTAATCAGCAGCCAAGGCGAGACTGTGCGAGGGGAGTCTCAGGTGATGCTGGCATGACCAATCCCCATGCCCCGAGCAGCCAGGTCCTAGCGCTGTGGCTGTCAGCAATATGGAATCAGAAGCTCCGGGGCGGGGCCCAGTGGCATGGGTATTAGTGGGTGATTCGGAGACACGCTGGACTGCGCGAACCTCTGCTCCAGAGCTGTGTTAAGGGGACCAGCCCTGGAGCCAGGGCTGCCTCGATTCAAACGCCAGGGCGACTCGACTTGCCTGCACCTTTGATTGTCCTGCTGTATAACAAGGATGGGGGCGCTTCCCTGGTGGCTCAGTGGTAAAGAATTCACCTGCCAGTGCAGGAGATGCAGGAGATATGGGCTTGATCCTTGGGTCGGGGAGATCCCCTGGAGAAGGAAATGGCAACCCACTCCAGTGTTTTTGCCTAGAGAATCCCATGGACAGAGGACCCTGGTGGGGCTACAGTCCATGGGGTCATAAAGAGTCAGACACAACTGAGCAACTGAACAACGCAACAATGGGGATGATAACAGTCTCTTTCTCATGGGACTGTTTGAAGATGGAGTGAGTTATCACATGCTTGCTGTCACCACTCTGGTGATTTGTCCAATGAGTGACTGGGTGTCAGCCAGAAGCTGTCAACAGGAGGTGATGGGAGTCGCAACTGAAGGTCGTGCCAGGCTGGGCATGACTTTCCAGGCCAGCTGTCTCGCTGGCTGACAAGGATTCCTGTTGCACTGACTTCCAGGCTCCAGCAAGATTACAGGGTTGACCTAAGCACCAAGCCACACCTGCTCCGTGGCATTTGCTGAAGCGTTGGCCACACGGGAAAGGAGAGGTCCTGGGTTGCCAGGAGTGATCTTTCACCTGGCCTTGTTCCAGGGGTGCTGGCTTGGGGGTTGCCTGGGTACCATGGAGGAGGAGGGGTGGCTCTGTCACCAGCCCAGATGAAAGGCTTGACCCTGACACATTTCCCAGCGACCTCATTAGAGCATGTGTCAGTCTGTAAACTGGGCGTTATCCCAATTTTACAGACAAGGAAATCGAGGCTCAGGGGAGCACCTGGAAGGATCCACAAACAAAGCTACTACTGATGGGGAAGCTGGAAGGGCTGGTCCTGACCCAGAGGAAGGTAGGTCCAGGACCCCTGCCCTAGGCATCCCCATCCTTCATCCACCAATCTCTGGAGACGGAGGGCAGCACCCCCAAACAAACTCAGGGTCCCAACCTGCCTTGTAACTTAACATACGGCCACAAGCCTGGCCCCTGATGACTGACGGAGGGCCAGTAACAAGACTGTGATCTGCCTGCTGGGGCAGAAGGTGAGCCAGGCTCTGAGACGAGGGCACGCCCTTGTCTCTGCCATACACCTTGCTAGCCGCCTGACCTACGGACACTTTCCCAGAGAAATTTTGTATTAATTCATAAAGCAAAGTATACATAATTATATAGGAAAACAGTTATGTTAAAATGTATAAAGCAAACAAAAAATTGCAATATAGTAATAGAGGCTTTGTTGTTGATTCACTAGATAGCAAGATCCAGGGCAGCTCTAACATACTAGTGTGATTTCAAAGCAGTGATGATAAATGATGAGCACAAATGAGATTTCAAGACGCCTGCCACACCTAGCATGTGTTAATAATGTGGAAATACCTGTCATTTCTTGTGGCAACAAAGTCACAGGTGCTGCTCATCACTGCGGTTTGTTGCCTACACACTCTTGAAGGAAGTGGTAAATTTCAAAGAAGAAAGATGGAAGTGTTTTTCTCCATTCTGATCCGTGGATCTCAGTCAGAGCTCTTTAAAAGAGGCTGGAGCCCAGGGGTAGAGCCTGGAGGGGTGATGCCTGAGAGAGCTGCGACTATGGGTGGAGGGAGACAGAATCTCACCAGGGCCCTTTGGCTTTGCTGGTCTGCTCTCTGCACCATCGGTCTGACCATCGGTGCTCCCATCCCCTGTTTCACCCCACTTCCTCCACTGACTTCTCAGCATGATCTGAGCTCCCTTTGGTAAGGTCCCTTTGGGGAGAATGGGCTCATGGAGAAAGTCCCCTCCCAGAGTCTGTATCCCCTGGGTTTGTACCAGTTGCCTCCCCCCAATGTCAAGGCCAGCGGCGCCTGGAGGGAGGTGTGGATGGGGCAGGGAGGGCCTCCTAGAGCTGAGATCCAAAGGATGAACAGGAGGCAACAAGATGGGAGAGTATCAACGGGGGCAGGGAGCAGCTGTGCAGAGAAGGGGTGAGCTGTGCTGGCTCTGGGATCAGGTTGGTTTCAGATCCTGGGGGGTCTCACTGACTAGTTGTACAAATATGATAAGCCTTTCACACTTCGAGCCTCGATTTCCTGAAAATCAGGATGATAATAAACATACCTACTTCATAGGAGTGTCATGAAGATTTAATGGGGTGAAAGGAATAAAACTCAGCATGATGCCTGGCCCCTAGCAAAGGCTCTGATTCAGCCCTTTAGCTTTTTTTTTTTCTTTTTTTGGCTGCACCTTGCAGCATGCATGGTCTTAGTGTCTCAATCAGGGATTGAACACATGCCTCCGGCACTGAGAGCACAGAGTCTTAACCACTGAACCACCAGGGAAGTCCCCAGCCCTTCAGCTTTTAGTAAGTGTAGACACAAATAATCACATCCATAAAAGCAGTTCACGAGAAGGTCTGGCCACAGCATAAACTGAAGGGGTGTGTGGAAAATTCTACTGGATCGCCCAGCAGCAGTTCAACCTCAGCCACATATTAGAATCCTCCAGGTGCCCGGGGCATACCCCATATCAGTTAAGTAACCAGGTTCTCTGAAGGTCCATCCCTACTTTATCCCAGTATCCAGCCAGGACCCAGAGCTACTGTTTTGGAGGGAGGCTTCTTTACTGTCTGCCGTGGCTGGAGAAGGCTTCCAGGGCTGTTGGTGATTGAAGGCACCCTCCAGGAACAGATCAAAAAACTAAGATCATGGCATCTGGTCCCATCACTTCATGGCAAATAGGTGGGGAAATAATGGAAACAGTGGCAGGTTTTCTTTTCTTGCCCTCCCAAATCACTGTGGACAATGACTGCAGCCATGAAATTAAAAGACGCTTGCTCCTTGGAAGAAAAGTTATGACAAACCTAGACAGCATATTAAAAAACAGACACATCACTTTGAGGGTAGAGTCAAAGCTATGGTTTTCCCAGTAGTCAGGTAGGGATGTGAGAGTTGGACCATAAAGAAGGATGAGCACCGAAGAATTGATGCTTTCAAAAGGTGGTGTTGGAGAAGACTCTCAAGAGTCCCTTGGACTGCACGGAGATCCAACCAGTCCATCCTAAAGAAATCAGTCTTGAATATTCATTGGAAGGACTGATGCTGAAGCTGAAACTCTAACAATTTGGCCACCTGATGTGAAGAACTGACTCACTAGAAAAGACCCTGATTCTGGGAAAGACTGAAGGCAGGAGGAGAAGGAGATGAGATGGTTGGATGGCATCACCAACTCAATGGACATGAGTTTGAGCAAGTTCCAGGAGTTGGTGATGGACAGGGAAGCCTGGTGTGCTGCATCCACGGGGCTGCAAAGAGTCAGACACGACTGAGCGACTGAACAACAATAGCCAGGAACAGAGACACTTTAAATACACAGAAAAGACCAGGGAAGGAGTTCCAGACTTTGGGAAGAGGCTGAGAAAAATCTTAGAGATTGGGGTGTGGCATGGCATTTGGAAAATGAGATATTTCCTTCTTTCTTTGGCTGCACTCTATGGTCAGGGATGAAACCTGTGTCCCCTGCAGTGGAAGCACAGAATCCTAACCACTGGACTGCCAGGCAAGACCAGGGAAAATGAAGTGAATGAAGGAGACTGGACTGGCTGGGGGAGAGGCTCACACAGCCAGGGGGCTGAACACAAAACTGGTATCAATTGCTGAGGAGGCCTGAGGACACAGAGAGGCCTTGGTCTGAGTAGACTGGAAATATTGTTGCAAGTGGATGGATTTGGAAAAATTCATCTGACCTGGGGCTGCCTCGTTGAGAAGAACAGAGATAAAAAGGAGTATCACCTTAACATGCCAACTTCTGCTGACTGGAGTAGCTGCTGAGAGCACTGTGTTAAGAAGGATTCTAAGCCTGCATCTGAGTGTGGCAATTGATTAGCAATGGTGACCAAGCATGTGGTGCCCATCACGGTAGCACAGATGCCAGGCACTTCCTAGCCTGGCTGGGTGGGGCTGTGGGGGGGGGGGGCAAGGGCAGACAGTAGGGGTTGGTTTTTATTTTTCTTCTGTGGTACTTCCGCTGAAGTTGCTTCAGGAAGAGGACCTTCCCGACATGTTGGATATTAAGGAGCCAGCCAGGGGAAGGGAGGTGGGTCTGAATTGGGTAAATTACAAGACAGGAAGAGGTAGGGTCAGGAAAAATGGAGGAGTGGGCTTAGAGATTCTTAAGATTCCTTCTAGTTCTGATATTCAGTAGAGAAAAAATTCCCAAAATGCCTTTGAGAGGTTGTGAGATTCCCATCACTGGAGGCATTCAGGAAAGAGCTGGAAGACCAGTGGACTGGACTGCAGAGAGAGCCACATTTCAAACAAGCGCTGGCTGAGAGAACCTCTTAGGGGGTCCCAACACGGTGGTTCGGCAATACAGCCAACAGCTGACCAGGAGACTGGAAACTGGCCTGTTCCTGGAGGCAAGAGCAAGGATTGCAGAGGACTGGATCTGTGCCTCGGAGTCCCAGAGAGCAGAGATTGGGACACAGAGGGAGAGGAGTGGGCAAGGAGCGGGGCTCAAGGAGCCCAGAGCCTAAAATAAAGAATGCTGACTGCACGTTGGGTTCACCCAGCCGTCCCAGGCACAGGACCCAACCGTCAGCCAGTGGTCTTCTTGAGTGTCTTTCCTCTGCGCCGCCCATGGCCTTGGAGCGCTTTGGGACCTGGGCTAATCTCCCTGGAGTCTCTCTTCTGAACAAGAGGCTTGTAGACTCTTGTCCTCTCTCTCCTCTGCTGTTCCAACAGACACAGCCTGGAACGGCCTGCTCTGCTGTGACCAGCCCTGTTTGCAGGGGGCTGGACAGGAGAGGAAGCGCTGTCTCTGGGCCTGGAAGGTCACCATGCCCATCCATTCTGCTGCGGACTTGCAGAGGCCAAGGCGATGGCCTAGCATCACCACGTGCTGCTGCATCACGCTTTGAGCCATGGGCTCAGGATGCATCCCCAGGAAGTGGCCTTGCTCTGACTCCTCCGGAATGGCACAGGGCAGCCACTAAGAGCCAACGTGGATACAGAGCCGCCTCAAGACAGACACGGCTGCACACAACCAATTCTCCTCCCGTTTGTGGAAAACCTAAATCTGAAATACACACGTGGGTTCAGTGTTGGTCTTGATTTCACAAAGTAGCTTGCACTTTCAGTATTTTCTAAAATAAGGTACAGTGTAGAGCCACTGCAGTGCATCCATAACACGGGTAAATGTTCTGATTAAAAAAATAAAATACACGTGTATTTATGCACAGATGATCTCTGGAAGGGTGTTCAAAAGCCAAATACGCGTGGTGGATATTTCTTAGGAGGGGAACCGGGTGGCTGAAGGACAGGGTGAGAAGAGAGACTAGTCTCTCGTCACATAACTTACGTAAGTTTTTGAATCTTGGACCATGGGCATGAATGGCTGTTCAAAATTAAATCAAGCATAGGGCGCTGTTCTTCGGTCAGACTCTGGGGTGAAGACGGAAGCCTTGAGCGCATTACTTAGCCTCTGTCTGTGCCTCAGCGTCCTCTTCTGTGAAGAGAGGATGTTGACAGCATCTGGCCCGGAGCAGGTTGTGAGAACTCACGAGAAAGCGCGGTCAGGGATGCCCGGCAGACAGGATGTCTGTGAAGATGCTGCTCTGAGTTCACCGCTGGTTAGCGGAACCATTCCCACCCGGGGAAGTTTCTAATAAGGAGACTGAGTCTCAGGAAGGTTAAGTGACCCAGCTAAAGTCCTTGTGTCAGGGGCCCGTTCTGGATGTGAGATCCAGTGAGATGCTGTCCCTTCCCGCACTGGAGGGTGCGGTGGGAACAACTGTACCCAGGGCGGCACGTACAAGGACTGATACCCCTACAAAGGGCTGTGCAAACGCAGAGAGGGGGCCTTGGATTCTGCCTGAAGAAGGGGCGGGCGTGCGGGAAGATGAGGGGGTTGCTGAGGACGGGGTGCATGGACAGGCATGCCAGGTGGAGGGCACAGCATACACGAAGGCTCAGAGGTGCTGATCAGTGGCAGGTGAGGGAAAGCGGAGAACTTGAGTGTGAAAGAAAACAGTGGGGAAAAAAAAGATGACTGGGGAGACGGCGAGTCAGCGCAGAGAAGTAGGACATGAGGAAGCAAACCGGAGTGGGAGACCAGCGTGAAGCCAACGGGAGGGGAGGCTGAGCCAGGGCAGAAAGAGAAGAAGATTTTCTCTTCTCTGCCTTCATCTTCCATCCATGTGATAAGGAGTAGGCGTTTCCTGTTACAGACACACCCAGACATGCACACATACACACACACACTCATACATGCACAGAAGCACACTCAGTCTTCATGCTTCCCTTGTCTGGGGTGCAGGAGAAGTCACAATTGGGCACCGATTTTAGTGAAGCAAATGCGAGAACATCAACACACGGACGGATGAAGCAAGATGAAGCTCAGAAACCAACGTCTTCTCCTCTGTGGGGCCGTGCGGACCACCCTGCGTAAACCACAGTACCCCTCCTCCACAGCCCCATCCTCCTTCGTGTTGGTCATCTTCTGACCTTCTGATAATTTACTTAGTTGTTTATTATCTGTCTGCACCAAAATGAACACTCCATGAGGGTGGGGCTTTGTTTTGTTCTCCAGTTCATCCCCAAGACCTGGAACCGTGCCTTGGACACAGTAGATGCTCAAAGAGCAACATTTATCATGGTTGGGCAATTACCTGCTTGTCAATTCTCATGCATATTTTATTTTACTAATTGTCTCAATCCCACCCATTGAGGTAGGGATTTTGATTTCCATTTTATGGAAGAGGAAAGTTAAGAGGGATCCAGTAAGTCACCAAGATTTGAATCCAGCTCCTCGGGTTCAGTCAAACCTTGAAAAACCCCTGAGTGCCTTTCGAGCCCCTCTGAAGCAGGGAGGGGACAAGCCAGGCTTCCACCACCCTACCCAAGTTGGGCACAGAAGCCTGCAACTGGTGGGCCTATGGGCATGCAAAGCTTAGTCACTTCCACCAGGGACCCCCTTCCCTTGGCACCAGCCCCCCGCCCTTTCATAGTGGAGGCAGCAGCCCACCAGATTATCACACAAGCTTTGGACCCAGAGTGTGGAATGCTACTTCTAACTGTTGGCTGTGTGACTGAAGCCCCGCTCTCCCCTAAAGGGGAAAACAGATCATTAGGTATAAATAAAATAATTGAGTACCGTGTCTGACACGTGTTGGTAGCTGCATTAGTCAAGATCCCACAGGAAGCAGAGGCACAATCAAGGATTTAACTGAAGAGAACTGAAGAGCCTCTTTACAGAAGGGTCAAGT
This sequence comes from Bos javanicus, assembly GCF_032452875.1. Classification (NCBI taxonomy): domain Eukaryota; kingdom Metazoa; phylum Chordata; class Mammalia; order Artiodactyla; family Bovidae; genus Bos; species Bos javanicus. Next base: position 75,317,551 of record NC_083882.1, on the reverse strand, counting down.
ATTAGTTTCCTATTGCTGCTGTAACAAATTACTACGGGTGCTTATCCCTTAAAGCAATACAGGGCTTCCCTGCTGGCTCAGTGGTACAGAATCCACCTGCCGATGCAGAAGACATGGGTTCGATCCTTGGTCCAGAAAGATCCCACATGCCACGGAGCAACTAAGCCCGTGTGCCACAACTATTGATCTTGTGCTCTAGAACCTGGGAGCTGCAACAACTGAGCCCACTCGCTGCAACAACATGTGTCCCCTGAGTCCTTGAGCCTGTGCTCTATACCAGGAGAAGCCACCACAGTGAGAAGCCAGCACCCAGAGCTAGAGCGTAGCCCCAGCTCGCTGCAACTAGAGAAAAGCCTGTGCAGCAGTGAAGACCCAGCACAGCCAAAGATAACTAATTAACAAACTAAAAAATACTTTTTATAAAGTACAAATTTACTCTCCTGGTGGTCGGGAGTCCAAAATCCTGGTTCCTTCTGGAGGCCCTGCGGGGGTTCAGTTTCTTGTCTCTTCCAGCATCTAGAGGCTGAGGGCATTTTCCTAGCTCCTGGCCACATCATTCCGATCTCTGCTCCCATCATCAAATCACCTTGCCCCTCAGCCTTCCTCTTATGAGAACCCTAATGATCACATCATTGCACCTGCCCGATAACCCAGTAATAATCTCCCATCTCAAGACCCCTGATTTAATCACACCTGCAAAGTCTTTTTGGCCGTATAAGGTAATATATTCAGAGGGTCCGGGGACTAAGGCGTGGACATCTGGGGGACCATGATTCAGCCCATCACATGTAGAAGTGGATGGAGAGGCAGCCAGGGATTAGCATCTATAGGGAGCTCTTACCATCCCTAGGCCAGAAGCAGGAGAGGGGGAGATGAAAACTGACCTTTTCTCCTGCCAGTGCCTCCTGTTGGCTGAAGCCCAACCAGAGACAGAGGCGCAGAGCAGGGCAGGAAAGAGATGGGGGTGAAGAGATGGAAAACCAGCAGCAAAACGTACTGGAGTTGTCTGAGATATGCCTGGTGTTCTGAAGGGGGGCCCAAGGTCTGGGTTGCCTGCCTCTGTGCTCACCTCCCCCTCCAGGAAAAGCAGAGCCTCCCACACCATCCCAGCACCCTGGGTGGAAAGTCTATTCTCCCCAAGCCACACTGTTAGGATTTGGGGCGAAAGAGCTGCTGGGGAAATTCAAAGCAAAACAGCCAGCAAACTCTTCAAAGCCCATCCCTGCAACAAAAGACCAAGAGAAGAAAAAGGCGCAGGCCAGCAGGCAGTTAAGCAGACGCCATGGCTGCCTGAGAAGCAATTAGAGCCTCACAGCCTCTCTGATCTTGCACAGAACCCCTCACAGGCCCTTAAACAAATCCCTCTGGCGAGCTGGAGGCTAAGCAGTGAGGGACAGGGAGCCCAGAGCCAGGAATCTGGAAACTATGCTCTTGACTCACTATTTGACCTTGAACATGTGCTCATTATCCTCTCTGCACCTCGGTTTCCTCATCTGTACAATGGGGGCAAGGGGACTCAGTGACTCAGGACAGAGTCTCTAGAAGCAGGGACTGAGATGAGGATTCTTGTGCAAGTGGTGTACAGGCGGAAAACTGGAGGGGAGAAAAGGAAACAGGACGGGCTGGAGAAGAAGCCAAGTGAAGCTGTGGGTTCAGCTGAAGTCTGGGTTTAGTCTGATCCCAGAGAAGTCTCAAGAACACCACAGACTTGTTCCCCTTGAGACAGATGTAGGGCCTTTGTATCTATGTTGGGGGAGGCACGTGCCTCCATCCTTCCCCCAAAAGAGTAGACTAAACAGTAACCCCCAGGGATGTCCACATTCTCATTGTCACAACCTGTGAGTACATTTCCTTCTAGGTTGAAAAAAAGTAGAGTGGGGAGACATTGCAGTTAAGGACGTTGAGACAGGGAGATTATTCTTGGTTAACTGAGTGGCCCAGTGTTATCACATGGGTCCTTATAAGGGGCCTAAGAATGTCAGAGGCAGTAATGGGAGAGGTGACATTAGGTGTGAGTGACGGCAGTGACGTGCGGAAGAGGCCACAAGCCAAGGAATGCGGGCAGCCTCTGGAAGCTGCAAGAGGCAAGGAAACAGACTCCTCCAAGACGGCTGGGAGGAGCTCAGTTCTGATGCCACCTTGATTTTCGACTTCTAACCTCCAAAATGGTATGGAGCTTGCTCTATCTGGTGGCCCCCATTATACCCCGAGATGGGCAGGATGACAATTCTCATTTTACAGACAAAGAAACTGAGGCTCTGACCGCTCCTGACCACAGGGGTTATTAAGCCAGAATCAGAATCCACACACAGGAGAGACAATGCTTTCATCCATGGACCCTACCACTTTGAAAAGGTACCCTTCCCCCTGAGGTTGGGGGGAGCTCCTCTAGCCCTTGGGAATAATCGTCTGCATTTCCTGGGGGCAGGAGTGAGTGGAAGCAGACAGCTGGGCTCTGTTGGTGTCTTACCCTTCTGGCCCCAGCCTGGGTCCCCAAAGTGGGACAGTGTGGAAGGAGAAGGTCTAGACCCTGAAACTGGGGTTTCAAAGCCGTGGCTGTATGATGCCATCAATTGCTGAAACTCACACAGTCTTCAAATAGATTCTCGGACCAAATCCTAGCAAAGGATTTATCCCTGGCAGGTAATTTATCTCCCCTTCCTTTTTCCTCTGTGCAAGAGGCTCATAGTCCTGTGACTTTCATCCTAGTCCAGGATGAAAGGAGTAACAGATGGGAAGTGGCTAGGACAGACTGGTATGGTGTGGGGGAGGGGGGCAGGGGGGCTCCTTCCCTGCTTAGCTAATCTTGCTGAGCCTCAGCTTCTTCACTCGGAAATGGGGATAATAGCATCTTGCAGTGCAGTCGCAGTGGAGGGAGGCTCACCATACGGAGAAGCTGCTGTGGGGGTTCAGGAGTATGGTTACTGGAGCCCCAGTCCTGGGGGACCATGGACTAGTCACCTCTCTCTGTGTCTCTGCTTCTTCCTCTGGTTAGTAAGAACCATGCGAGTATACAGATGTGCAGAAGGGCGCCCAGCACATAGTAAGTGCCCTTGTTATCACCTATACAAAGGGCTCAGGGGCACCTAGTATGTGAGAAGTGCTCAGTCTTATTATCGGTGTTGCCTGGCCCCTGGAGTGAATGTCACCTCCCTACTCTTCCAACAGCTCTCTGGCTTCAGCCTCCGAGGCCCAGGGCCCCAGCAGACTGGTCAGGTCTAACTAGATGGAGATGATTTTGAGAGGAGCGTGGGCCCTCCTTGTCCCCTCCACCTTCTCAGGACCTTTTCATGCCTCCAGCTCTCACCCCAAACACTTCCCCTCCACCCTCTTTTTGCCCAACCCAAGGACTCATCCTTCGCCCTCCGGCTCCCCACCCACCACCAGCTAATCCGCTGACTCACAGCGGAGCCGGGCCGATGCTGTGATGCCGGCGTAGGTGTGCCAGCCTTCCAGAGTCTCTCACGGTCTCAGAGCTCCTGCGGCACAGGACCTACCTCCTCTGAAAGTCTGCCCACCCCGGGGCTCTCAGGGGTGCTGCGCTTTCTCCCCAGAGAACCCTCTAACGTGGCAGGAGGTCCCGGTGAGGTTGGCAGACACCCCCGCTGCTCCCACAACTCCAGACGTCTGCCCGAATGGGAGAAAAGCAGCTTCCGGTATCTATCTGACACCTCTGGTATGGAAAACAGAGCTTTGGGGCTTTTACCTTTCTTTTTCTGGATGAACAGGCCCGGATTGCGGGGCTCATCTTCCTCCCTTCTTGGGGCTCAAAAGCCCAGGACAGACAGAGTAGCCCAGAGAAGGGATCCCCTTTCGCCCTCCACCTGCTCAGCAGCATGCCGGCCTCCCATCAGGAGCTCTAGAAGATTCTAGACCAGAATCCCCGCATCACCTCCATCACACCCAGGAGCTCAGCTGGGAACTGGGCCAGTCTGAGGGCGCTAGGCCAATCCATGTTCCAGGCAAAACCGAAATGAGGCAGGGGAGGATCTGAGTCTGAACCTGAACCACCTCCTTTGTTAAATGAAACGAACCTAGAAAACTAACAGAGTGGAAAAACAAAAACCCTCCAATTCCACCCACAGGGCTTCCTGCACGGCTGGTTGGTGGCAGTCCAGTGATGTGGACGGTACTGATGGTCTCGGCTCCGGCGGTACCTGGGCTCAGGGATGAAGCCACACATTCCCAGCCCTGGAACTGTCACAGCCAGGTGGGAAGGAGAGCCTGAAGGGGTGCGGTGGAGGCCAAACAACGCCCAGGGTAGACAGAACGCGGTGAGGTCTTGCTGAAGAGGTCAGGGCCTCTGCTGGGAGCAGCGCCCCAACACAGCACACCTGTCCCCACACGGGCCGCTCTGCCACTGGGGCCTCTGCTGGCTCCTCTGACGACAGGCAGGGCCTTCTTATCCTTCCCTCTTCTGCCCCCAGAAGCAGCTCCAGCATCACTGGCTTCAGTCTCCCCTCTCCTAAACCCTGCTTCCCGCATCATCCACCCCCCTCTTCCCTCCTCACACACTCCACATCCCCCCGGTATTACCTTTTCTTACTTAAGTGTCCCCTCTGATCCCCCCACTGTCACCACCACCCTCCTCCCCTCGCCCCCTGACCAACCAAGAGAATCCCTAAAAGGAATGCCGATGACTAAGAGAAAGGCTACCCACTCCAGTATTCTGGCCTGGAGAATTCCATGGACCATAGTCCATGGGTTGCAAAGAGTCCGACACGACTGAGCGATTTTCACTCACATAGATATCTTAGCCTGATTTCAAATTGAAAGAAGCTTGGCTTTATTAAGAGTTAAACGGCTCAGGAGTTTTTAAGCTCAAACACAAGACTTCAAAGGCATTCCCTGCTAATGGGATTAAATGAGATAATGTGTGGAGCTCAGCGCACTCCCTGTGTGGACAGAGGCTGCTTGGGATAAAGCCCTCGGACCACAACCAACCGGGCTCCTGGCTCTCCTTTGTCAGGGCACTTTGGACGGGGTGTATGATGCTGGGGAACACAGCGGACACGGGAGCCCAGTCATCCGGGCACCTTCAGGCACAAGTGTATACAGAGGGACGTGCGTGCGTCTGACGGAGAGGTGAGGAGAGCAGGGAGGCTGATGTGAGAGCCATCTGACCACGTCCTGCTGAGTCTCGTTTCTCCCTTGGCGTCTCACTTAGCTGCTGTCTTGCTGCCACAGTCATGCTGGACTTAGGAGGTCACTGTGGTCAGCACGGTTCCCTCTGGCTTGGCCAGAGCCCTTTTCCCTTAGACCTGCTGTCACTTCCAAAATGATTTTGTAGGAAGAACAAGGTGAAAAGCTGATTATGTCTGTACGCTTGATAGTTATTCCTTAAGGCCAGGTTTCTGGTTCCAAGAGACCCCCAAGGAATCAGCAAAGACATCTTTGAACCTCCGATGCTCCCACTAAGATAACCACAAAGGCACATTTGGGCACACAAGCATTCTTCTGGACATTGTCTACTAAGAAGAGTCAGCCACGGTCCACGGGCATCAAGCAGGGGACAGGCACTCCCAAACACTGAGTTCCCACGCTGCCCAGGCACTGTGCTAGGAGCTCCAGTTCATGAACTCACTCATTTCCCGTAACAGCCTCACGACACAAGGTCCAGCTAGACAAGGCCCTGGCCTAAGGGCCAGAGCTGGAAAGAACGACTCCAGCTCTGGAATGTCTTCTGGGCTGAAAGCTAATCCATATATGTGAGAGCACCGGACCCTCTCAAACCCGCGGTAAAAGGTTAAGTGCTTTCATTGTCTCCATCTTACAGATGAGGAAACTGAAGCTCAGGGAGGGGAAGGGATCCATCCAAGATCCCCCAGATGGCCAGAGTCAGCATTCTGGGACTGGAGAAGCTACTTCCCTTTATCCTCCCTGGCTTCTTGAGGAGGAAATGGGCTAATTTTGGCAGCTCCTAACTTTCTGAGAGTTTTGTGTGACTATCGTCACTTCAAAGATTTACAAGGGCTCAAGCTCAGACTAGGCAAGAAGCAGGGGTCTTTGTCCGGTGGCCCAGAGCCCAGCTTGGCCAGTGGCCCAGTTGAGTCGCAGGTCCTTCCCTTGGACTCAGCTGGAGGAGGAACGTTGGATGCTGAGGTCCTGTAAGCCTCTGCAGGTCTCCCTCCCCCGCTTCCCCTCCTCGGCTTCCTGCCTGACCTGGGCCACCCCTGGGTCTTGGGCAGCTCTCCCTCCAGGCTGGCAGGCTCTCTGCTGTCCTCCCAGCAGGGTGGCCGGGCAAAATAGGGCCAACACAGCTTCTGGCACCAGGACCAGAAGCTGATTTTAATCCCAGGTCTACTGCACACAGCCTGTGTGACCTCAGATATGCTAACTCACCTCTCTGAGCCTGTTTACCCCCACGCAGTGATTAACAGTAGTACTCTACTCCAAAAGATGATGTAAAACTTTCATCACTTCCACCTCTTCTTTTATTTTTTTTTCCATTTTCAGGGAACAGTATTTATATAGCACTTACTTTGTGCCAGGCACTGTTGTTAAGTACTTGTATTCCTAATTTAAACCTCATCAAAACCCCATAAGGAAGTCACTGTTACTATCTTACTTTACAGATGAGGCTTCTGAGGCACAGAGAGGTTAAGAAACTTGCCAAAGGTCACACAGCCTTTGTTCAGGAAATATAATTGATATCTAACATTACATACAGCTTTTGAGAGGCAGAGACAGGATTCAAACCCTAGAGTTCACGTTTTTAACTTCCTACTCTGTACTGGGGCTTCCCAGATGGCTCAGCAGGTAAAGAATCTGCCTTTGGTAGAGGCTGACTCCGGCCAGCTGGGACATCTTAGATGGATCACTTCCCCTCCCTGAGGGGGCAGGGCCCGGCTAGAGTGTGTGTGGGGATTCCCTCCTGACTTCCAGAGAAGGGCAGGGGGTGCTCGCTCACTTCTGCCCACCCAAGCCCCCAGCAGACTTCCCCCACGTGCATCTCCTGTGCAATGCGGGAGACACAGAAAACTCAAGTTCAGTCCCAGGTCAGGAAGATCCCCTGGAGGAGGGCTCAACAACCCACTTCAGTATTCTTGCCTGAGAAATCCCATGGACAGAGGAACCTGGTGGGCTATAAATCCATGGGGTCACAAAGAGTTGGACATGACTGAACGACTAGCCCAGCACAGCCCTCTGTACTGAGACAGTATGTATAAAGCATATTAGTATGAAATTTAACAAAAGGGAAATAATAAATGGTAGCTGTGGTGGCTGTGTGATCTTGGGCAGGTCATTTTACCTCTGTGTCCATTTTTTTAAATCTCCAGAAATGGGACTGGTGCTTCTTCTCTGACAGTCTTGTGAGAAGCGTTGAATGCAGTGATAGGTGTGGAGTATCCTTCGTAGATACCAATGCAGAACCAGGTATGGATTCTCAGGGGTCCTCCTTGCTGGAGGGGAGTGGGGAGAGGGCTCAGGGATGACTTTAGTTAGACACATCTGCAAATCCAGCAAGAACAAGGTGTAGAAAATCCACAGATCTGGTGGTGGAGGGGACACGTGAAGCAGCAGCTGACACAGCAGGTGTGCAGAGCATAGGCGGGCACAGGGCATCTAAGGAGGTGGCATCTGGGGGTCCAGGCAGGGGGCACTGGGGAGAAGAACGTGAGCACTGATGAGGCCGTGTAATCCTCACAAGCCTGACACAGAGGATGTGACGAGGCCACGCTTTTAGAAGAGGTGGCGATGGACTTTGCAGCTTAGCACAGCTTTGTGGTTTCTCTCCCACCGTCAGCAGGGTGAAGCATCCCAACTGGGTCAAGGTCTAGGCCAGGAGGCCTTGTTTCCTCCGAGGGTCCATCACAAAAAAAGGCGAGAGTTCCTTCTGGAGGAGCGTCCTAAACAGGCCGGGGCTGCAGCGGGGCCCTGGGGGGCTGGCGAGGAAGAGGGCTCCAGCTAGGAGGGGGCAAGCAGGTTGGGGAGGCAAGCAGCAGGGGGACGTGGGCCGGGGCGGGGGCAGGACCCAGCTGGAGTGTGTGGGGGGATTCCCTCCTGACTTCCAGAGAAGGGCAGGCGGTGCTCGCTCGCTTCTGCCCACCCAAGCCCCCCTAGCAGACTTCCCCTAAGCACATCTCAGAGTCACGGCTATGCGGGCACCCACAGCCAGCGGGCGATGGGAGCCCTTTCCGAGGAAGCTGTCTGTTGTCCTCAGGGGCGGGAAAGCCACTTCCTGTGGCCCCAGCTGTATCCTGTAAGAAACCAATCCCTGGCCCAACAGCCTCTCTCTTAACTGTAAACCGGAGGTGGCCTGGGGCGGATTCACCCAGAGCCCGTGCTCGAGGAGGGCGGATTCCTGTCTTTGCAGCTTTTCCATTTCCCTGGTGGCGATGACAGCACAGCCAGAGCCCAGCAGCCCCAGAGTAAGGTCACCACACCAAAGTCTGACCTCAGTGTTGCCATGGGAACGCTAGGGATGCCACCGCCACCTGCAAGTGGTGGCAGGGAGGGCAAGCGGGAGGGGACAGCGGCTGATGATGCTCCTGGCTGCTGGGGGTGTTTGCCGCCAAACGAATGTTGTCAGATCTCAACCAAGCGGGTTGGGCAGTGGACACTGGGTGGGTAGGTGGGTTGCTGCTGGCTCCATGGTGTGTGTCTGCGTGTTCAGGGCATGGGAGAGAGGTGTTTATGAGACCTCCCGGGGTGCTTCACTTTCCTCTCCCCCTGGACCCAGCTGATCCCTGTGCTTTTTCATGGACCTAGACTTGACATTCACAGACCTGGTCTCCATAGCAACCAGCTGTGACATCACAAGGAACCTACAGACCCCGTAGCCAGAGCGAAGAAAGCATGAATGCATGTTCAGGGCAAGAAAGACTGCCTGCTTTCCCTCCTGCAGCCCCTCACAAGATAGGGGAAGTGGGCAGGATAGGGAAAAGGCAAGAGATTCTGGTTAGGAAACCAAGTTTTCCTGTGAGTTGCAAACCGACACCCCTTTGGAGGTTTGAATGGAGTCTCAACAAAGTGGCTCCCTCCCTCTCATTCTCTTCTCTCTTGGCATCCCTTAGAAATTACATCTCATTTCCCTCAACTTTAAAACGAGGATAATAATATCATTCTTTATTGAAGACTTGCTATGAGCTTCTTACCTGTCACCGTTTTTAAGCACCTCATGTGAATTTCCTCCTTAACCTCACCACAACGCAGTCTTAAATAGTATTTCCCTCTTAGTATTCCTCATTTATGAGCAGAGGAGAATGAAACACAGCAGAAGAAATTGAACGCAGTCTGGTTGGAGAGCCCGTATTCACAGCCTCCCAGGCACTCAGCGGCACCTCTATTTTCAGCCACGCTGTGGCAAACAGTTTCACGCAGGCTTCGATTCACTTTGCACTGACAGCGTCTCGCCTCATGTGAGCACCAGGCATTTTTCTGTCTCTGCCCTAGAGCTTGTGCAGTGCCCAACATGGGCTGCTGGCCCAGGAGTACGCTTGGCATGAGGATGTGTGGAAGGAAGCTGTCTTTCTCTGGGCCAGCTTCAACCAACGAGGCCCGGAGTTGATGGATGGCTGCTCCTGCCAGCTCGCCATCTGGCTGACAAGCTGGAGGGCCCTTCAATACGCTGCTTTTGGAAGGTCCCAGCAGTGCTGAGCCCCAGTCACCCCCAGCAGTGACCTGGTGATGCTCCGTCACTTTGGATTTTCTGCTTTTCTTTTTTCAGTCAGATTGGTCCCTCATTTCTGCTCCCTGGGATCACCTCCAAAATAAAGTCCTTGGACACATATCCATTCATTGGGTTCTGTTTTGAGGGGACTCTAGGCTAAGACAGTTGGCCCTGTGGCATGCTGGACCGGATTACTTGGTGAGACACAGTGAGGACCCCACTGCAGTGGGACTGGGTGGGGGTGGGTATGACAAGCTGCCATACTGAGCATCACAGACTTTAAGACAGTGCGGGGCTGGCTGGCTACTGTTAACTGCTTTGGACGCCTTAAAGAAAGAAAATAACAGGCTCAGGCCAATCAAGTATCAACTCATGGCATATGGCAAACACCCAAACCCTCAATGGTACTGTTTAAAGACTCTCTCTTCCTGCAGCCAAAGGGAGCCCTGTACTGATGATCAGGCTCAGGGGGCACTTGGAGAGGGGCAGCGCTGCAAGGGAAACCAGTGTGCGGTCTAGACAGGTCTCCAAAGCAAAGCCAGAGCCCTACTCAGGAGAGAGGGGACCCTGACACCTGAAATGGGGACCCTTGGGTGAGTGATTCTGAGAACCTTAGAGGCCCAGACTCCTCTGAAACTTTGAGCACTGAATCCCTACAACTCAGCAGAGCACTTCTTGGCTAGCTGAAGCAGAGGGGAAGGGCTGGGCTGTCTCCGTGAAAGATTGCCAAGTCTCCCCACCCTGTCCCCTCTTCTGAGACAGGCTTGATGGAGAAACCTCAGTCAGGGACAGGTCATGCATGTTCTCAAACAGAACACCAGGCCCTGAAGCTCATCTCGTTTCAAATGAGCTTGGGATTCAGATTCATCCAGTCTTGAGTGGATACACAACCTGGGCTTGAGCTCAGCTGGACCTGGGCTCCGTCCCACTTGGGGCCCAGGAAGCACGCTGCCTGGTAAATCCCGTTGGTGGTTGGGACTCAGGGAATTTTGTGGATCCAAAACCTATTACTGCTGACCGTGCAGGTACTTACAGTATGCCAGGCTCTGTGAAATGGGGGGCTGCAGCCATAAATAGCTCCTATCTTTTCAAAGCACTTACAGTCCAGTGGGGAACACGACATGTATAAACTAACAGTAAAAAAATGGACTTTTTTGAAATTCCACTAAACACCAGGCTTTGTACTGAGCTCTTCAGGTATGTGGTATTATAAGATCCTTTAAAGAACTCAGTTGGGGGAATTTCACCCCGGTTCACAAATGGGAATGAGCGGTAGGGCTCAGAAGCATGTGCTCTGCTCTGTCCACAGTCTGCTTGCCTTCAGGGGTGTGACAGCCACAGCTGATGGATGTCCAAGATAAAAGGGAGAAAGACCACGTTGGTCTGATGGGAAGGTCCAGGAACATCTCCCAGAGGATGACAAGACAACCCACACACCTAAAGGGATGAATAAGTGGGAACCATGGTTAGTTTTTATGCAGCATCTGTAATAGGGGCTCTGTCTCAGGAAAGTTTTCAGAAATGGCTCAATCCCACACATATCAAAGCAAGGAGGAGTTCTGGCTGCTGCCCCACACACGAATGGTTGGAGGGCAGCCCCTGGCCTTGGCAGCTGCTTGGGTTATTATTCTTCAGTCGTTAAGTTGTATCTGACTCTTTGTGACCCCAGGGACTGCAGCACGCCAGACTTCCCTCTCCTCCACTATCTCCCAAAGCTTGCTCAAACTCATGCTCATCGAGTCAGTGATGCCACCCAACCATCTCATCCTCTGTCATCCCCTTCTCCTCCTGCCTTCAATCTTTCCCAGCATCAAGGTCTTTTCAAATGAGTCAGCTTTTCGCATCAGGTAGCCAAAGAATTGGAGCTTCAGCGTCAGCATCAGTCCTTCCAGTGAGTATTCAGGGTTGAATTTCTTTAGGATGGACTGGTTGGATCTCCTTGCAGTACAGGGAACTCTCAAGAGTCTTCTCCAACACCATAATTCGAAAGTATCAATTCTTTGGCGCTCAGCTTTCTTTATGGTCCAACTCTCACATCCTTACATGACTACTGGAAAAACCATAGCTTTGACTATACTGATCCTTATCAGCAAATTGATGTCTTTGCTTTTTAATATGCTATCTGGGTTTGTCATAGCTTTCCTCCCAAGGAACAAGAGTCTTAATTTCACGGCTGCAGTCAATGTCCACAATGATTTTGGAGCCCAAGAAAAAAACCTGTCACTGCTCCCATTTTTCCCCTTCTATTTGCCATGAAGTGATGGGACTGGGTGCCATGATCTCAGTTTTTTTAATGTTGAATTTTAAGCCAGCTTTTTCACTTTCCTTTTTTACTCTCATCAAGAGGTTTTTCAGTTCCTCTTCGCTTTCTGCTTTAGGGTGGTATCACCTATCATCTGCATATCTGAGGTTGTTGATATTTCTCCTGGCAATCTTGAGTTCAGCTTGTGATTCATCCAGCCCAGCATTTTGCATGATGTACTCTGCATATAAGTTAAATAAGCAGAGTGACAATATATAGCCTTGACGTACTCCTTTCCCAATTTTGAAGCAGTCCATTGTTCCATGTAAGGTCTTAACTGTTGTTTCTTGACCTGCATACAGATTTCTCAGGAGACAGATAAGGTGATCTGGTATTCCCATCTCTAAGAATTTTCCACAGTTTGTTGTGATCCACACAGTCAAAGGCTTTGGCACAGACAATGAAGCAGATGTTTTCCTGGAATTCCCTTGCTTTCTCTATGATCCAATGGATGCTGGCAATTTGATCTCTGGTTCCTCTGCCTTTTCTAAACCCAGCTTGAACATCTGGAATTTCTCAGTTCACATACTGCTGAATTCTAGTTTGAAGGATTGTGTGCATAACCTTGCTAGCATGTGAAATAAGCACAGTTGTTCAGTAGTTTGAACATTCTTTGGGATTGGAATGAAAACTGACCTTTTCCAGTCCTGTGGCCACTGCTGAGTTTTCAAAATTTGCTGACATATTGTGTGCAGCACTTTAACAGCATCATCTTTCAGGATTTTAAATAGCTCAGCTGGAATTCCATCACCTCTACTAGCTTTATTTGTAATAGCGGTTCCTAAGGCCCACTGCCTGGGTTACAGAGCCCCACTTCTGCCCCCAGAGGAGACCAAACACTTCCATTCCCAGATCTTCTCTTCCAGGTTTTCTGATGAATGAATCCTGGAGATGGGGACTCCTGGGTTGGGTGTTTTCTGGCCTGGATGGAGGCAAGGACATAGTGGTTGGGCTCCAGAGTTTTGAGACCAAGAAACCAGTTCACGCTGGGTTCAGTGACCAGGGGGACATCTTTATGAAATCCTAATGATGTTTTCCAGATTGCCCATGTGGTACTGGCAGGTAGGGCCGGGTCTGGGAGAATGAGAGCTGGGCTCAGAACCGTGAGGAATGTCTCTCTCTCCTCATCTGGGTCCCCTCTGCCAGCTGGCCTTGTTCCTCTCCCTCTTGGCCAAGAGCAGTTTCCATTCCTCAGAGGCCATGGCTGCCTGGAGCAACTGGGGCCCCTCTTCTGGCTCCATCCCAGCCCCGCAGAGAGACCAACCTGCTGTGTCCCTCCCTTTCCTGCCTGTCCTAAATCCCAGTGTTCAAGAGCGGGGACGACCGGCCCAGATGGGGTCACAGGTCCACCTTGAGTCTAATTACCCCTAGCTAGGGTGGAGTCACACAGTACCATCCCGCACCCTCCCTTGGGGAGGTGGACAGAGGAGTTGCTATAGAAAGGAGGGGTTTTCTCCTCCTAGGCTCTGCAGACCTTCCCAGGAGTGGCTGAGGCCAGGGACATACCTCTGCATCCACCTCCTACCTGCTCCCCTTTCCCCACCCCCACCCTGGTCAAATGTCCATAAAGACCCTTTTTAAAAAATATTCCACCAGCCCTAGATCTCAGGCAATGTGTAATTCATCAGCTAAAGCCCTAGCCCATCAATGGAATTAATACTTTCACCTTTCTCTTGATCATTATTACTGTCTAGCATTATTGAGGTCTTCCTATATTTCAGGCACTGGGTGTAGCCCTTTACACAAATTGCTTCTTTTAACCTTCACAGCAACACCGTGAAGCAGATACCATAATTATCCTCACTTTATGGAATTAGAAGCTGAGGCCCAGAAAGGTGAAGCAACCCGCTGACCATCCCTGTGGGTTGGCAGGGCTGCCATTGAAGCCCTCTGAACCAGCGGGCTCAGCTCTGCGCTGGAGGCTGCCAAGCACAGAGCTGTGGGGTTCTGCTTAGTTAGTGAGGCTTTTCTGGACACAACAAAGTCACGGACAGGACTGACTGAGTGCACAGCTGCGGGCTGGCCGGAAGAGATCACAAGAGGAGCTCAGAGAGGTCCTGATCAATGAAGAAAGGTTTCCTGGAAGGTGGAATGTGAGCTTCAGAGGACAACTGAGACTAGGGCAGTGGAACAGAGGCATTTGAGAGAGAGAGACCTGCATTGGGCGGCGGCTGGGAGGCGGCCAGGCTGGCTGCAGAGCAACCTCAAGGGCAGACGCTGGGGCAGGCGGGCAGGCCCCGGGCTCCAGGCAGCTCTGCTTCCAGATGCGCCCCTGCATCCCAGCGCTGCTAAGCGCGCATGGCTGCGACTAGCATTTCTTGAACTGTAAGTAAAGGCGACCCAGAGTGAGAGGAAGGTGGTAGGAGCTATGGCTGAGTGAGACCAAGTCCTCTTACAGGTCCTTTATTTGGGTCATGTACCTGCAGTGTCTCTCCAGGTAGATCCTCACAAGTCAGTAATGTCGACAAGGATCACTCCTCCTCTTTCCCAGACGATGAAACCAAAGCGCAGAGAGGTGAAGCAAGTTGTCACAGAGCAAGTGGGGGCCCAAACTCCGTGCCCTTTATTACAAATCCAGGCTTCCAACTAGGAGGGTGTGGCATCCGGTCCCATCACTTCATGGCAAATAGATGGGGAGACAAATGACAGACTTTATTTTCTTGGGCTCCAAAATCAATGCAGGTGGTGACTGCAGTCATGAAATTAAAAGACGCTTGCTCCTTGGAAGGAAAGTGATGACAAACCTAGGCAGTGTACTAAAAAGCAGAGATACTACTTTGCCAACAAAGGTCCATACAGTCAAAGCCATGGTTTTTCCATGTATGGATGTGAGAGTTGGACCATGAAGTCTGAGTACCGAAGAATTGATGCCTTTGAACTGTGGTGTTGGAGGAGGCTCTTGAGAGTCCCTTGGACTGCAAAGAGATCCAACCAGTCCAACCTAAAGGAAATCAGTCCTGAATATTCATTGGAAGGACTGATGCTGAAGCTGACACTCCAGTACTTTGCCTACCTCGTGGGAAGAGCTGACTCATTGGAAAAGACCCTGTTGCTGGGAAAGATTGAAGGCAGGAGGAGAGGGGATGACAGAGAATAAGGTGGTTGGATGGCATCATAGACTCAATGAACATGAGTTTGAGCAAGCTCCAGGAGATGGTGAAGGACAGGGAATCCTGGTCTGCTGCAGTCATGGGGTCGCAAAGAGTCAGACAGCACTGAGCGACCGAGCGACAGCAACAACAAGAAGGGGGGGTTTGAGAAAACCTGGGAACGGTTTCCCGGTGTCTAAACAAATCATGAAATGCTAAAACATTGACATTTAGAGACACAGGGAAGTGTTCTGGACCCACAGCAACCAGGGTTTGAATTTTAGCATTGTCACTTCCTGGGTGATCCCGGGCAAGTCGCTTATCTTCCCTGTGAGGACAACGGCTGGGCCTTCAAGGGTCCTTGTGAGAATTAAGGGAGTCGATCCATACACACGATGCACTCAGTAAATGTTAACTATTATTCATGACCACCGCACGTTGCTTAAGCTTTGAGCCTTGGTTTTCTCAGCCATGAGATGGGGGTAAACGTTCCAAAGGGATCCTAAACACGACAGGTGGGAAGACAAATGAGACAGTACACCCTGGTCCCACCCCAGTGTCTGGCTGAACGCACGTTCCTTCCATCCCCCTGCAATCCTCCGCTGTGTCGGACTCACTCTTCTAGCGTACGTGACACGCCACTCGAAGAAAAGCACCTCTTGAGAACTTGAACGCACAGGCGTGAGCTGAGGAGGCTTAATGCATGTTCCCAGCCCGACCTGGTGAGAAAGCCTGTGCGGACGTCAGGGTGACATGGCCTGAGTGGGTGCACGGGTGCCGGAGGGATCATGCTGGATTCAGCTTCCAAGATTCCCCTCGGGGTCCGGGGTGCAGGCACTGGGGCAGAGGCGCCAGCTCTGGCCACGAATTTAGGCGGTTGGGGTGCTTCTGCCCAGAGAGCTTTTTGGTTGGCGGTGGGTTGACCAGGGGTAGGGCAGAAACTTTTGGGTGCAAGGCAAGGACAGTGTCCTCTCCCCAAGACTGAGCCACAGATCTGAGCTCACTTTTTCTTTTCCTTTTAAATAAACTACCAAGTTACTAAGTTTTAGGCACTGTACCAAGATGTTTACCTGAATCACAGCCACAATTCTCCGAGCAGCCTCTGGCAAATCACCTAACCTCTCTGAGCTTCGGCCTCCTCATCTGCTGTTGTCGCTGTTCTTTAGTCGCTCAGTCGTGTCCGACTCTTTATGACCCCTTGGACTGCAGCCCGCCAGGCTCCTCTGTCCATGGCATTTTCCAGGCAAGAGAACTGGAGTGGGTTGTCATTTTCTTCCCCAGAGGACCTTCCCAATGCAGCGATCGAACTCACGTCTCCTGGACTGGCAGGCAGATTTTTTACTGCTGAGCCACCAGGAGAGCCCTCCTCATCTGTGAAATGGGCTTAATATGATGTCTGCCTCCTAGGGTTGTGATGAGGGTTAAATGAGTTCATACACATGGTCTTAGTGATTAGATTTTGGTGTTTTTAAGTACATTCCTCAATTTAATCTTCATAATGATCTTGAAAGATTAGAACAATTGTCTTCTTTCTCACCTTACCCCAGTTTATTTGATGTGTTTTGTTTTGTTGGGGAGAGGGAAATGAGAACTGAGAGGTTGAATTTGTGGCTCCTGAGTGTTGACCTGACCGCAGACCAACACATGGTAGACACAGGATAAACAAGGTTCCCCGGAGTCCAGGGTGGGCCCGAGGATACGAGATGTGTTTGCAGTTGAGTGCAGCATCCCAGGTGGTCTGGGAGTGGGAAACTGGGCTAGATGATCTGGCAAAGGCCCCACAAGGGTAGGATTTGACTGTTGCGGTGGCATCATTTTCACAAAGAGCACTTTCGCTGGTGGGTGGATTCTAACCCACTCTCCAGGCTCCCTGGGACTTGGGAGAGGTGGGGAGTCGGGGTGTGGTTCTAGCCTGGCCCTCTCTCTCAGAGGAGAGCTGTAAGGGGCTGTCTGGAGCAAGGTCTTCTAAGCAGCCTTTTGCAGGCCACCCTGCCCCCGTCGTGGCTTCCTTTCCCAAAGCCACCCAAGCCATTTCATCAGCCCTTGTGCATTCTGGAAGGTCTTCCCAAGGATCAGGGACCTGGCCCCCTTTGGCTCCACAGACTTCCTTTCCAGGACCCCGTCTCTGCCCTCTGGTGCCACTGGGCACGTGGAGAGCCTAGGGCAAACTCCAGGAGCTGCCGAAGCATTTGGTTCTTTTGCTCATTTTATTAATAAATGTGCACGGATGCCAACAGCATGGAGACTGATGCCTGGGAACAGGAATGCGAGCTTGCTCTGGGGAGCTCTCTGGCTGGATCACGGTGGCAGGAGTGACAGGGATCGGGGCGGGGTGGGGAGAGGGGAGGCAAGCAGCCTGATAGCCAAATTTAGGGCAACTGGGGGCATCCAAGGACCGCTGGAGTTTGTGAATACCTTTTTGGGAAAAGGAGAGCTTGGAGGGACCTGATGGGAAGGAGCCTGGTGCCCTGACCCTTCAGCCAGAGGACCTGGAGCTGTGTGGGGCTGAAGCCTGGCTTAGCCCAGCTGCAGGCAGCTGGACACATCTTTCCCCGGGTCTGCTGGACTCTGGGTGTGTGATGAGGGGTGGGGGAGATGGCAGCAGGGTTGTACCTGTGGAGGAGCTTAAGCCTGGAAGGCACGAGAAAGGCAGGGAGGCAAATTCCCCAGGGGCGCTGCCGGCCTCATGCTGGGCTCCAAGGGAGGCAGGCAGGGATGTGGAACGAAGGGCCTGGGGCCTGACACACAGCAGACCCTCCGTACTCACAGCACAGCATCAAGCACCTTTCCAGGATGCTATAAACAGTTAGCCCTGGCGTGGCTGATAAGGTCAGGCCAGAGAAGTGGGTCTTGGTATAGAGGTAGCCAGCAGGCAAACCTCACAGGGGCAAGCTCCCAGTCTCCAGGGCTCCAGCCCCATGTACAACCATCAGAAGCACCCTCTCCTTCAGCCAGGATATGTGTTCACTTCTATTACTGGCCGGTGAATAAATAAGCAGAAAGACTTGCCAGGATCTGCCGTTTACCCTTTAAGGGAATGAACTGTTTCATTGGGGAGTTAAAAAAAAAAAATTCTTTCCAGACGAAAGCCTCACATCACAGTCCAGGGGTGTCTATCAAGCTTGCTCATGCCCCTGACACAACAAAAAGTTTTGATCACACCTACTGAATATCTCTCTTCATTTATAAATAATAATCATGCATTACTATACTCATGCAGGCTGAATGTTATTGAACATGCACAAAAAATGTAAATTGAAAGTGCAATCCAATTAGATTACAACAATATTTTTAATGTTTTAATAAATGTGAATGGTTTTATGCCATCATTCCCTAAGATCACAAACCAAAAATCTACATTTATAATTGGAATCCACGGCTCAGTGGGTAAAGACCCATCCTGCAATGCAGGAGACTCAGGAGACGCAGGTTTGATCCTTGGGTTGGGAAGATCCCCTGGAGAAGGAAATGGTAACCCACTCCAGTATTCTTGCCTGGAAAACCCCATGGACAGAGGAGCCTAGCGGGCTCCAGTCCAAGGGGTCGGAGACAACTAAGCCCACAGGCACAGTCATAGTGCTGGATAGAAATTCTTATTGCAAACTGTCTTCTCACTCATATCTGAACTTTGGGGACCACTCTTAGACCCAGTTGGATCATCGCAACGTTTGCTCCTCCGTGGCTGTCAGAGCGGATGCTGGGAGGCAAAGGGCCCGCACCAGCCTCGTTCTGGATTCAAGCGCTTGCATTACACTCAAGATTTCTTACGTTTTTGCCCTTCCTTTACGCTCTCAAGTTCTCCTTCCGCTTGGTGAAAAACCAGTCGGAGAGAATTCTAATCTAGAGATTTGCTGAACCGGTCTCCAATGAAGAGAAAATTCTTCAAAATGCAGACAGCAAGGAAAAAGGCCGGGCTGCCAGCCCAATCTTTTCTGCAGTAACATTTGACATAGAGACCAAATATGGACATCAGCGTGAATCCATAAATACTGGTAAAACGAAATTCTCCTCGCGCCCCTTTTTGGATAAATGGAAATAGAAATATCAGTTTTGAATATTCCTTTCTCCTCAGTGAACTCCCTTGCGCATCTCCCTGGGGTGTTTGCACCCCACTTTGGAGACCTCTGTGTCAGGTTCCTTGCCATCACAAACAGGAGCCGGCGGGAGCTCAGGAATATGCGGGAAATGTGGGTTTGGTCAAGTCACTGCCCTTTCCTTGCTTCTCACGGCTTCCCAGCGGTCTTGGGAAGAAAGTAAAACTTAACTGGATCTGGCTACTTTTCCTACCTCCACTACAGCCCCGCTTCCGGATTCTGTCTCACTTTGCCTCCATCGTGAGGGCCTCCTGGAGTCCCTTGACCCCTTCACCTACCTCCGTGTAAAACAACAGGTGGCTGGCTCCCTCTCACCCTTCAGGTCTCAGTTCTAAGATCACACCTTTAAGAGGCCAGGGTCAGCCCCTCACCTAGAGATTATTAACCATCCCTCCCCTCTGCAAGTATCCTCCATCTCCGTGCTCCTTCGCAACCTCCAGAGCACCCACCACATTTTGTCACTATGCAAACCCGTTTGCAGACTTTTCTGTCTCTTCTACCAGAGGATAAACTTAGGGGACCACGGGGGAGCCCCCGGGTTCGCCTTTTTCACTGCTGTGTGCTCGGAGCCTACCACGGTCCTTGCCACACTGTAAGGGCTCACTAAGCAAATGAATAATGAAATGAATGAATCTGGTCTGGGTGGATCCACAAAGGTTCTCTGGATCAGGCTCGTCTCTTGGCCACCGCCAGAAGCTCCACAATATGGGAACCAGCTGTCCATCTCTGGCCTCAGGCCTCTCCAGCCTTGCTTACATCAGGGGGGCCAGATGTCCCCGGACCTGTCCACGGTGCTCAGAGAAAGCTTGGAACAGCTCTCCAGGGCCGGCAGAGTCTTTGAAGAGCGAGATGTCAGCGGCCCTCCTTCGAGGGCTGAGAAACCAGAGTATCAGAGAGGGCCAGGGTTGTAGCTAGACACACAGCAATGTTGGGACAGGGAGCACTTCCAGGTGAAGAGACAGTTGGTGTTTCCTTGGCGCAAAGGACTGCGGCACTCGGGAAGTGTGTGGTCATGGAGGACAGTGGTGTCATCGCCTGGGCGGGGCCCTACAAGGGACAGGGTTTGAGGCCTGACATCGCCCTCCCTGAGGACTGGTGTCTGTGCTCACGTGACCCTCCTGGGACCCTCGTGAGATGTCCCTACAGCCTGGTCAGGGAGGCACAGATGAGGTGCAGAGAGGGTTCTAGGCTCACGCAGGTTGTCAACAGTGGAGCCAGGACCACACCCGGGCTTCTCAGCCCCTCCCCTCCCCACCTCCAGCTCCTCTTTCTGAGCCAGTTGAGTTGCATCGCCCTGGGGCCTGCTTTTCCTCGGCACACAGGGGAGGGACAGTCGCCAGCCTCATCTGGGTGCCGCTCCACTGGCACCCACCCCAGCTTCTCCTGCTCAGCGCTTGCCTCTGAAAAGGAAGGAAATTTGACCCTCTAGGAAACCTTGGAGAGAAAACAGAAAATTTCTCTCTTCAAGAAAGAGACCCAAAAGGACCCTGTTTCACCAGATTCCTTGTTAGCATCTGGGATAGTGAAGCTCGCATATATTTTTAAAGAAAACTCGAATCCCACAAGGTAGAACGTGGTGGGAATCATTTGTAAACATCGTTCCCTCTTTGGATATCAGTTACTCCTTTACCATGAAGGGAAATGGCCTTTATCACCCAAAGCTAACAGCACAAGCCTCCCAGGTCAGATATCTAGGCTCCAAGGAATGTTCCTCAGACCTGGAAGCTGGATTTGGGTCTGGAAAGATTTGCAGGAGGAAAAGTTCGAGCAAACACACAGATGGGCAGGCCAGGGCCAGGTCTGGGGAGGTGGCCAGGGCCTGATCACAGGGTGGGGAGAAGGGCAGAGGGAGGGGGATGAGGAGGCTGTCGGAAGGGAAGGGGCAGGTGTAACAGGAAGAGCCTCAAATCCTGACCCTGGGTTCCACTCCCGGCTCTGCCGCTGACTTGCTGGGGGACGTGGGGTGGGGTCTCTGTCCCTTTGCAGGCCTCAGTTTCCCAACTGGCAAAACCAGTTGGGACAGGTTTAGACTTGTTGTTCAGTTGCCAAGTTCTGTCGGACTCTTCGAGACCCTGTGGACTACAGCACGTCAGACTTCCCTGTCCTTCACCATCTCCTGGAGTTTGCCCAAATTCATGTCCATTGTGTCAGTGATGCCATCCAACCATCTCATCCTCTGTTGCCCCCTTCTCCTTCTGCCTTCAATCTTTCCCAGCATTGGGGTCTTTTCCAATGAGTTGGCTGTTTGTATCAGGTGGCCAAAGTGTCGGAGCTTCAGCTTCAGCATCTGTCCTTCCAGTGAGTATGCAGGGTGGATTTCCTTTAAGATGGACTGGTTGGATCTCACTTAGACGAAGTGAGCCCTAAGCTGCCTGGGCCAGAGGTGGCTCTGACAGCCCCTCCCCTCCCCTCCCACTCCGTCCTGGCTCCAGCTGAAGCTGCCTGTGTCACAGGACTTCTCAGGCCTCTCCCAGCAGCAGCTTGCAGCGGGCCCCCGCTAATCTCCTTAAACCCACATCTTCCTGGCTGTGGTCACCATGAATGGCCTGTGGGAGCCTCCTCTCCCTGGAAGAGAGGACTTTGTGACTTGGCAGGAGCGAGGGGGGCAGGCCGGGCCTCTGCCCGCCCCCTCACCTGCCAGCGGCCCCCTGGCCATCTGTTCTTCAGGCTGGGTCCCAACAGAAAGGCCGCTCAGCACTCCCTGCCTCCCCCGCCCCGGCCCAGGCCTGAGCAGATGGCCCGCTGCCACCCCTCTCTGGAGGCTGGGGAAGCCTTGAGGCCCAGCTGGAAGCTGGGGGTTGGTGGGGTCTGCCCCCTCTCTTAGAAGTGGTCAGGGCCCGATTCCAGGTCCTGGGCCCCAAACTCACTGGGCCTCTGTGCCAGACCCACGCCCTTTTCACCTCCTACTGCCCAGGCAGCCCCACCTCTGAGAACCCAGAGAGGCACCGTGAGGGTGTGGACACCCTTCAGACACGGCCCGGCCCCCGGGCCAGTCCCCTGAGCTTGCACAACAGACGTCAGCCACCCACTGAGGCCACACAGTTCCTCAGAAGTTAAGCCAAGACGGAAACTCAAATTTCTGGCCCCTGGTGAGTGCTCACCACCTCACGGCTGTGGTCCTCAGTCTGCCTGGGCCTCAGGGTGACTTGGGGTAGGGAGGGGTGGCTAGATTCTGACCCGGAAGGCCTAGGGAGGGCCCTGTGAATCTGCATTCTTTTCACTGGGGCATCGGCCGTGCTGGGTCTTCACTGCTGTGCGTGGTCTTTCTCTAGCTGAGGCGAGTGGGGGCTGCTCTTCATCGCAGAGCCTTCTTTAGTTGCAGAGGACAGGCTCCAGGGCATGAGGGCCTCACTGGTTGTGGTGCACAGGTTTAGCTGCCCTGAAACACGTGGGAACTTGCTGGACCAGGGATCGAACCTGCGTCCCCTGCGTTGGCAGGTGAATTCTTAACCCCTGGGCCACCGGGGAGTCCGGAATCTGCATTCTTGGTAAACCCTCCAGGTGATTCCCTGCAGGCCTCACAGGCGTGGCCTTCCTTGATGTCCTCTGTGTATTTTTAGCCTGAATGGCAGTTAAAGTTTTGTGACACAGGCAAGTCACCATGCCCAATTCACAGGGGAAGAAACCGAGGCCCCCAAAGACAGGCGATTTCACAAAGTAAAGCTCACACAGGAAGGTCCTGCCAGAGGCTGGTCTGGTGTCAACACTTCTGGCTCCTTAGTTAGTGGCTCTTGGGGCACAGTCCCCTGCCATCTCCCAGGGGAGAGCAGGGGTGGCCCTGAGACCCTCCTGCCACTTCTCCCCTCCCCACACTTAAAGCAAGTCCTGAGAAGATGATGGCATCTCCCTCTATCCCCAGGGAAACTCTAAATAAAACATTAAACTCTAAAGTAATTGTAAGGAAATCCCATGATGACAATAGTACCTTGCATTTAAAAAATATTATTAAATCCTTTAAAAACACCTCCCCTCATTTTGTGGCCCTCCTTCTATGGCACCCAGAGCAATAGCCCCACTTCTAAGAGGTAACTCATTGTTCCAGGGGCCCTTTCCAACCTGGGGGTCTGAGTGAGGGGCCAGCCGGCCACTGAGAGCTGCCCTCTCTTCACTGAGCCTCGTCCTCCCCCTCCCTCCTCCAGTTCCACCCAATGTCCTCCCCACAAAGCTGGAATCCACTCGACATTGATCTCAGATGGGCCCTGGCAAGGCAGACTCTCATTGGTGGGGACTTGAAATACCTGCCTCTCGTCTCCCTGACCATCAGCCTTCTCCTCCTGCGGAGGCCCTGAGGGAAGGTCCAGGCTCCCTCCTCACGCCTTTGGGGAAGGGGTTCCTCCTTAATCCTCTTCAGAGAGGAGAGAGAGGGCAGCCCTCCCAGGGATGGGGGCCCCTGAAGCTGCCCTCTCTCCTCTCAGGACCACTGGTTGGAGAATGGAGAAACCGAGAGGGACTTCAGGGGGCTAAGAAAGCCAGGCTGTGTGCCCTAGGATAGGTCATTTAACCTCTCTGAAGCTTACTAAACTGGAATAGGACCTGTATTCTAATCTTACCTTACACTGTTATCCAAAGGTGGAAGGAGATAGTACACAAAGACACACACACACACACACACAGAAGGCACTGAGCAGAGCCTGACTCACACTCAGCACTCAACATGCTGTCCTTATTATTGCTGTGAGCTAGAGTGACATCAGAAGAAAGAGCACTGCAGAAGGAGTCAAGGCACCTGCATTCTAACTTGGGCTCCGCCACTAATGGGTAAGCCGTTTTGAGCAATTCCCACAGCCTTCCTGGGCCTCAGTTTGCCCACCTGTAAAATGACAGAGTGGGGCCAAAGAGGTCTCCAGCCCCTTCCAGGGCTGGTTCTCCATCACTCCACCACTTTCCATAGCTCCTTCCCTGCTCAGTTAAATGTCACCGTTTCTAGGAAGCCTGTCCCAAGAGCCCTAACTCACAAGCCTTTCCGGAAGCCCTGACCCCAGCACTGCATTCCTCCCACTGGCCCCGGGTAAGTTGACCATGTCCCCTGATGAGTTCCATACCGGCTGTGTGCGCCACCTTGACCTCTGACCCTCAGCCTCAGAGAGAGTCATGAGATGGAGCAACCCCTTGTCCCTTCCTTTGGGCCGGTTTTCCCTCCGCTCCACAGACGCAGATACAGAGGTCAGGGTATTAAACAGCCCAAGTGGCACGACTCAGGGAGCCCGGGAGACCCAGCGCCTCCCCCTGATGTGCTGTAGTGACTCAGGGCTCGGCTCTGACAATCATTACAGGAGCGATTACTCCTCAAATTGGGTATTTTTCACTGTTGACGCCACCGCTGCCGAATGGGATTTCTTTTCTCTTTTTTTTTTCTTTTCAGTTTGCATTCACCAGGGCGGGGGAGGGACTCAGTGTGAAGCAAGGCAGAAGGAAAAGAAAGAGAAAGCTGGACTGAGCACAGAGGTCAGGGTGGCTGAGGGCTGCCCTGTGTCTCTGGTGGGGGAAGGGGAAGGGGAGGGGGAGAGGGAGGGGTGGGTCAGGTTGGGGGGAGTTGTTCAAAAGCTCGCTGCACCCACTGGAGGTCAGGCTCCTTGGACTCCAAGGGTTACGCTCTGGGCCAGGGAGCTGGATGTGTGTTGGAGGGGGGCTGCCGAGACCAAGATCACCCCTGCTCTCACAGACATCCCTCCACCCCCGACACATACTCCCTACACTCCTCAGACACCCACTACATGCCGACTCTGGGCTAGGCACACAGATACGACAGTGAACTGGACACAGTCCTGCCCGGAAGTAGTTCTCAGCCGGCCCTGGGCACTCCGAACCTAACTCTCAAGTCCACCAGGGTGTCTTGAGAAAGTTGCTGGGGTCACCTGCATTCTAACCTGGGCTCTGCCACTAATGGGTAAGCCGTTTTGAGCAATTCCCACAGCCTTCCTGGGCCTCAGTTTGCCCACCTGTAAAATGAGAGAGTGGGGCCAAAGAGGTCTCCAGCCCCTTCCAGGGCTAGCTCTCCATCACTCCACCACTTTCCATAGCTCCCATTCGTCCTTCCTGGCTCAGTTAAATGTCACCGTTTCTGGAAAGTCTTTCCCAAGAGCCTTTCCAGCAGCCCCGGCCCCGGTTTGGGGAGGGTCTTTGGGAGCCCAACCTGGGACTAGAGTATGGGAGCTGCAGGTGAGTGGCCAGGAAGAATTCTGAGAGGAAATGAGCTGAGTTAAGAGAGGCATGAACAAGAGCCACTAGGTGAAGACTGGGCGTGGTGGGGGAAGAGCATCCTCGGAGGGAACAGCACACAGGATGGATCCAGACAGCAGAACCCGGCAGGGCCCAAGAGGGCACCTGGGAGTAGCATCTGCTCAGCTGTCTGCCTCCCCCATCAGATCACAAGCTTCTCTGTGGCAAAAACCACTTGTTTCATGTATGTATATTTTCATATTCTTTTTAGCTTAAACATTAGAAGTTCATTTAAAAATCTCGCAAAATGAAATGACAGGTCTATGACAGCCTTTACCCCGGGCTGTTGGGTACTGCTGCATAGGCTGTGCACTCCAACATTCCCAGTGCAGTAGGGTAGGGTTAATATCTGGCGCTTCTGCTCTCCACTGTTATTTATTCTCAATTATTCTCAATCCCTCTATCAATCTCCCCACCTCTCTCTCTCTATCTCTTATGTAATATGTACAGAATAAGGTGCTAGGAATACAATGGTGAGTGAAACAAATCAGGTTTCTATAGGCAGGAGGGTATATTTATTGGAGGCAGATAAAAGAAACAGATACATTTAAAAATGGAAAGATACTATTAGACGGTGACACCTGCCGTAAGGGTAGAGAACAGATGGACCAGGTGGGTGATGGGGGTCAACTGTGATACGGTGACTGAGTAGGCTCTCTGAGATGACCTTTCAGTTGACACCAGGGTTGAAAGAGAGAGAGAGAGGCTGCCATGGGAAGGCCTTATGGGAACAGCATTCCAAGTAGAGGGAACAGCATGTACCAAGCGCCCAAAGTAGAGATAAGTTCAGTGGATACAAGAACTGGGAAGGTGGCTGGGGAATTCCCTGGTGGTCCAGTGGTTAGGACTTGGCATTTTCACTGCGGAGGGCCCGAGTTCAATCCCTGGTCAGGGAGCTAAGATCTCGAAAGCTGCACTACGCCGCCAAAGAGACAGAACCGGGAAGGTGAACACCATGTGGCTGGTGCAAGGGAATGAGAGGAGGCGGGCAGAGGACGAGGGCCAAGATGCTACAGCGACGAGTCTGGATTTTACCCGAAGCAGCAGGGGAAGCCATGTTTCATCTTCTCCAATCAACTTTTTCAAAGCTCTCTTGGACTGCTGAGTGGATGGTAAGTTGGAGAAGGCAAAGCCGCGCGCTGGAGGGGGACAGACAGCAACTGAGGAGACAGAGGACAGTGACTTGGGTTACAGCTGGGGAGACAGGGTAGGCGCCGGTAGCTGCGGTGAGGCAACACAGAGATGGGCACTCTCACTGCTCTGAGTGATTAACACCACCACCCCCAATACGGTGGCTCATGAGCACAAAGCACTTTCACAGCCCCTGTTCTCTCCTTGTGGCAGGGACAAGGCCCTAGCAACAGGCCCATTTTCAGCTGTGTAGACTGAGGCTCAGAGAAATGAAAAGTCCTGCCCTTCAAATCCTAATGACCTGGAGGGGACCCCCAGGAACTCTCTCCCCACCCCAGGACCCCACTGGTGCCTCCTCTCCCACAGCCCTGCCTGGGGCCAGTGTCCTTCCCCGCCTCCGGAGTGCAGCAGCAGCCAGGCAGAGTGGGCCACTGTTTACTGCCTTGGGCTGAAAATATATTTTAGCAATTGGCAAAACACAAGGCGTGGCAGCTCAACACACTTAGATTGGCAAATGCACACTGTGCCCTCCTCTTAATATAAGGATATAAAACAATAATTTATTCTTACTCAGAAACCAGAACACTTCCTTCTGCCAAAGTCTTCCTGCAACCCCTTACTTCAGCCACACCCCAACAGAGGGGCTCCCAGAATGCCCCTGGGGGGGGCAGTGGGCAAATCTTGGGAGCTAGAGTGGAGGGGCACACACATTATTGAGCACCTGCTGTATGCTGGGCCTTCAGTATTTCTCATCTAATTGCCAAAATAATCCTGTAAAAGGGAGATTAGAAACATAGGAGTCATCGAGACTAGGGTTCGAAGCCAGGCTGTGTCCCTTACCAGCTGGTGATTTGGGGGAGTTTACATATCTATGCGGGCTTCCCAGGTGGCTCCAGTGGTAAAGAACCTGCCTGCCAACGCAGGAGACGCTATTCGCTGTTGGAT
Source organism: Bos javanicus (assembly GCF_032452875.1). Lineage (NCBI taxonomy): Eukaryota > Metazoa > Chordata > Mammalia > Artiodactyla > Bovidae > Bos > Bos javanicus. The sequence goes on along the minus strand of NC_083882.1, from coordinate 75,290,158 downwards.
CCCTGGATCAGGAAGATCCCCTGGAAGAGGGCTTGGCAGCCCAGTCCAGTATTCTTACCTGGAGAATCCCATGGACAGAGGAGCCTGGCAGGCAGGTGCAGTTACCAGGTGCTGCCAGGGCTGGAAGAGGCAGCCTTGAAGGCTTCCTGGTACATGTGTGATGGAGGGGGCAGGGGGGAGGGCTGAGAAGAGACAGCCAGGTGGGTGGAAGGAGGGTACTCCTGGCAGAAGGCCCAGCCTGGGCAAAGGCCAGGAGGGCTGAAGCGCTGGAGTGTTTGGGGGGTCTGGCGGTGTGGCTTCTCAGGGTCTGGGCTGGTGGGGAGTGTGGGGGCCGGGCCGATGTGCTGATCCCCACTCACCCAAACAGGCAACATCGGGGCCTTGGCACCCTCTGCTCAGTGAACACCAGCGCTTCCCAAGGGGAACCCCTTCCCCAGACCCTACCGGGGAGATCCACAGGAAACAGAGGCAACAACTGATCCACGGTGGTTGTAAAGACCTCTTGCAGGGTACCAGGGGAAAACCGTGGGTGTGGGAGTTGACAGATTGAAGGGCTGGAATTTCTGGGGCGCGAAGCCGGCCCTCTATGGGACTCAGGTTCCCATCTGCAAAATGGGCCATGTCACAGACGGTTGATAGGTAAGGCACGGGTAGGTAAGGCACGGGTCTTGCACCCGCAGGTTGCCCAGCGTGTCGTCTTTTCTCTCTCTACCTCGACTCCAGTAAGGATTGGACAAAGACAGCGGCAGCCGCGGTGAGTGGGGGGACAGGAAACCCTGGTTCAGCCTGCTGGGGTGGGGGTGGGGGGGCGTGTAGGGAGACTGGGGATCTGCCTCTGGGGGCTCCCACCCCAGGAGCAGCAGGCTGCACCCAGCCACACAGGGGTTAACCCGCCTCGTGGGTGGGTTAACCCGCCTCGTGGCTCGGGCGTGGGAGGAGGAGCGCGTGGGGTGAGGACTCCTCGGTTGGTGCTCTCTTCACCCGCTCGCCGCCCTCCTGGGGTCCCCGCGCCCCTGAGCCCAGCCTCCCAGCCGACTGAGTCCCCCGCCCGCCAAGTACCGGCGGCGGCGGCCGCGGGTGCCGAGCCTCGGGCACGCCCAGCCCTGCTCTCCTCCTCTGAGCAATTACATAATGGTGCCTCCGGCGCGGTGCGCGGCGGCAAAGCCGCCTTTGTTATTGCGACCCGCCTCGGCAGCGCCCAGCGAGTATTAATAAACCGATCCCGCAACACATCAGGTTGGGCTGTATTTATGTGAATTTGGGCTGCGGCACCTCCGAAAGAATAATAAACACGGCCCGCCCCCTCCCCTGGAAAAGAGGGCATCTGGCTCCCCGCTCCCACCTCCAGTCCCTAGCTCTGAGCCCCTCTGCCTCCTCGCCTTGGTCAGCAGTCTATACCCAAGAACGGAAAGAAAAAAATAAAACCCACAGGACCGAAGACTATGGGTCTCAGGCCCATCTTTTCCACTTGCCTGGTGGGTGATAATCTGGCAAAGGGGGACTCATTACTCTTACCTGTAGAATGGGCCGAATAATTGCCAAGTGTCTGTTTAAATAAGAGCGTCTAGGAACTTACTCTGCTTTGTAAACTCTGAAGCCATGTTCTTAAACTTTAGCTTCATCAGAATTTGCAGGGAGGACTGGTTGAAATGCAGATTGCTGGCCCAGCAATTCTGTCTCTTCAGAGTTTCCATTCCGTGTAATCTGAGGTGAGACTAAGACTGCATTTCTAACCTGTTTCCTGTAACGATGCTTTGAGAACCACTGCTCAAAAGCCATTTATGAATTACTGTTATAAATATAAACATATGCCCTTACTCCAGACTTGGATGACTACACTGGAGATGTCTGTACCCGTGCTAAGTCGCTTCAGTTGTGTCCGACTCTTGGCAACCCCATGGGTGTAGCCCACCAGACCCCTCTGTCCATGGGATTCTCCAAGCAAGAACACTGGAGTGGGTTGCCATTTCCTCCTCCAGGGATTCTTCCCACCCAGGGATCAAACCCTTGTCTCTTACACCTACCTTCATTGGCAGGTCGCTTCTTTACTAGGGCCACCTGGGAAGCCCCATACTGGGGCTAGGGCGGGGCCAAGGGTCTGCTCAGCCTTGCAGGAGATTCAACCATCTGTGCCCTGGTCAGCCTCACAGCCAGAACCATCTGCAGCACTGGGCCTGGGGTTCCAATCCTGACCTCATTGCTTCCTGGGGTGTGGCCTTGGGCAAGTTATGTAACTCAATGGGCCTCAGTTTCCACATCTATAGAATGGGGCTAATACTGGGTACCAACCTCGTAACATTTGTTAAGATGTGTGTGTGTGTGTTAGTTGCTCAGTCGTGTCCGACTCTTTGCAATCCCACGGGCTGTAGCCTGCCGGGCTCCTCTGTCCGTGGGATTCTCCAGGTAAGAATACTGGAGTGGGTTGCCATTCCCTTCTCTCCAGAGAATCTTCCCAACCCAGGGATCAAACCAGAGTCTCCTGCATTGCAGGCAGATTCTTTGCCATCTGAGCCACCAGCGATCCTTTGTTATGACGAATATCTGTAAATCACCTAATAGGGGTCTGAAAGCTATCTACTTAGATAGAGCCCTCTGGGGTGTGGTACCCAAGTGGTCTCACAACCTCCTGGGCAGGAGGCGGGTGAGGTGCTGCTCATGGCCCTCGTTGGCTACCCAGGGACCAAGGTCCTGACCTCACAGCCCAGAGTGGCTGCTGTATGCTATCACTGTGAAGAAATGCTTGGGGTCTCCCAAGCTGAAGATCCACTATCTGCTGTCCCTGACCCCATAGCAATTCTTTTTTTGGTCAGGCAGGGTTCAGAGCTTTCAGAGAGTCTGCACCCATCCTGAGGCTCTTATTTGATTTGCAGAAATGTCAGCTGTACCCACAAGCAGTAATCCTTACTCCATTCTGTCTGAGCTTTGGAAGCTGCCTTCTTCATACCAGCACAGAAAAACAGGTGTCCTGGGCCCCAGACAGCACCCACTCACCCTCCCCGTGCCCCGCAGATGGCAGAGGTTGGCTTTCCCAAAGACAGTCATATGCACCTCCTTCCACCCGACTCGTTGCCATTTTCACACGTTCATTCATTCACTGAGTCAATAAGCATTAACTGAGCACTTACGTGAGCCAGGCTCTGAGCTCAGGACTTGGAGGTTGTGCTTCACTTAATCCTCACTTAATACCCATGCCTCGTCAGGATTTTTCTCTTTCCATTTGACAGGTGGAGAAACCGAGACTCAGGGAGGCCAAGTCACTCGACTATGGCCACAGACCTAATTAAGGCCTAATTAAGACCTAAGACTAAGGCCCCAGAAGACTGGAGCCTTGACCCTAAACGCAGGGTGGTCTAACTCCCAAGTTCTGCCCTCACCTGCCCCCTTGAGCTCACTACATGGACGTAAGAAAGGGCTGGCTGGGGTCGGCCGGTCCCAAGGCTGAGCTGTTACCTCCTTCCTTTAGAAGAGCTGAGCCTGCCTGCTTCCACCCCCATCGTAACTGGCAGCCTCTCCCCCAGGTGAGGTGCTGCTTGACTTTCTGTGGTCCTGGAGCAGCAACAGCAGCGGTGGGGATGATTCATAGGAGGGAGGGCGGCCGTGGAGGGAAGGAGCCTGGGCAGCTCTCCCTGAGCTGGAGGCAGGGGCCAGGCAGTGTGGGGGAGGCCGGTCCCAGGGTCCCTGAGTTCCCAGCAGCTCCTCCCAGTCCCTAAGGCTACGCTCAGCCTGGGCCTGCTGGGACTGGAGAGGAAAGACTCAGAGATCTTCTTACCAGACAGGCTCACAGGGAAGGAAGCAGCTCTGGAGGAAGTGAGGCAAACCAGGAAGGGAAAGCGGCAGGAGTTATGAGAGCCCATCTGGCCTGCTTTATGAAAGCCCTGTGTCCTGGGACAGCAGACTTTCGCCTGGGCCAACGCGGTGCTCATTGCGGCAGTTTCCACCACCCCCTGGCTTGACAGGGTTCACCCCAGAGCTAATTTTCCAGTTTCCAAAGCACCAGCCCCTCAGAGGCCCTCTCCCCCACTCCTCTTATGGGCTTCTTACTAATAATATCAGCCACGGCAGTTGGCTATGTGCCTTCTCTTTCTAAGGGCTTACCAAGCATCCTCTCTCTTAAGTTTCCAATAACCTCTAGGAGATAGGCTCCACTATTACTCCCATTTTACAGACCAGGAAACTGAGGTTTAGAGAAATGAAATCACTGGCCCAAACCAAGGATTTGAATCCAAGTCAGTCAGTTTTTGCAAGGAGATCAAAGTAGTCAATCTAAAAGAAATCAACCCTGAATATTCATTGGAAGGACTGATGCTGAAGCTGAAGCTCCAATACTTTGGCCACCTGATGGGAAGGACTGACTCATTGGAAAAGACCCTGATGCTGGGAAAGATTGAAGGCAGGAGGAGAAGGGGATGACAGAGGATGAGATGGTTGGATGGCATCACCAACTCGATGGACATGAGTTTCAGTAAAGTCTGGAAGTTGGTGATGGACAGGGAGGCCTGGCATGCTGCAGTCCATGGGGTCACAAAGAGTCGGACACGACTGAGCGACTGAACAACAACAGTCTGTTCCAAAACCCCTGGGCTCAAGCACCACAGGCCTCTGACATCTTCTTCCTCTACACGTCCTGCCCCCTGCCCCCCTCGCGTCCCTGGAGAGGGGACCCTGGCGAGACCTACCCCCAGTCCCTAAGACCAAAGACTAGACCAGCCGGCACTCCCCCCAGCCTCTCTCCTCATCTCTTGGGTGCCAACCCTGCTTCCACTGCTGGAATTTTTGAAATCTAATTGCATCTGCATCCTTCAGGGATTCACAATCCACAAGTGATTTCTACCCACAGACACTGGCATTCCCTGTGCCCACGCCACCTTCCAACACCCACCTGCGCGTGCCACACAACAGACACTCGGGCACAAAGGAGGTGCAACTGCCCCGCTGCCGGCTGGGCCCTGGGCAGATGGAGCCCCAGCTGTCTCCAGGTGGGAGGCGGGAGGGGAGCGACCCCAGCCGCTCCACCGCACCCCACCCCACCCCCCTGGGGTTTTGAGGGATTCATTTCACAATAATGAGAATCACAGTACGAATGGTAGTAATAGGAATCCGCGTTTCCCGTTTGCAAACCGTTTGCATCTCATCACCTCACGTGACTCTCACAAGCACAAGAGGCAGGTAGTTTTCTATTTCCATTTTTCAGGAGCAGCAGAGGGCACCATGGCTGATTAGAAGCAGAACCCGGGTCCTAACCCCTTTCTCTCTCCCTGTGAGTTAACGTTCCCTGTCCGGCACTGTAAATCATCATGACATCTCACGGCTACCACGTGTCAAGCATCTATTCTTGCCTAGATCTGGGCAGCACTTTAAAGTGCTGGTTTTGAGGAATTCGCTGGCAGTCCAGTGCTTAGGACTCTACACTTCTGCTGTGGGGGTGCCGATTGTACAGTCCGGGATCTAAGATGCCTGAAGCTGTGTGGCATGGCCAAATCAAATAAATAAAATCAATGTGTCAGTTTTTATACTCTTTACATTTATGTTCATTGTAAAGATGAGGTAACTCAGAAATGTTAGGGGTAGAATGGAAGTCTAAAGAATGTTTCTGCAATAGGAGCACATCACTTTAGAAAATTGTATAGGAAGAAAGAGAACAGAACTTCTAATGCGCACTTTAGGGAAAGTGGACACCAAGGATAATGCCTTTTCCTTCTCCTCTGCCCCCCACCCCCACCCCCAAGCACTTTGACTGTTACTGTCAGCTGCTTCTACTGCTGCTGTTGACTATATGTGAGTGTATCTGTCTCCCAGGATCTGTGAGCTCTTCAAGGACAGGGACTGGGACCTTCGCAGCCAGCACCTTGCCTGGCACACCAGAAGGGCCCAGTCATCAATGCCTCTTTCACAAAGGATGAAGGAGCTTGTGCTCACCCCTCCCATCTGATGGGCTTAGGAAACAAGAACACAGACTCGAGTCACCCAGGGCTCAAGGTTTATCCACATCAAACACCACTAAGGCATGAACCCCTCTTTTAGCACCCTCATCAACTCTTCCCTGGCTTCTGCTTGTATGCCGCTAGTGACAGGGTGCTCGCCTCTACTGAGGCAGCTCCTTCTGTACTGGAGGTCTTGGAGCCATCCCTATAACCTCCTTCTACTGATATAAGGCAAGCTCTTGGGTATATGCAGGAGTCACACCGAGGGGGGCACTAGAAGTGTCCCCAAGTCAGTGGGGGCAATCAGGGGTGACATTGCATACCAGTGAGGCTGGTGCCTGCCCTTGGGCATGCTGCTGGGAAGGCAGGAGGAATGACCAATGAACTCATCATTCCTGCTTGAGCCAGTTCTGTTTAAGGCAGTGAGCTGAGATTCTAAGTGGTCACAGAGGCCACTACCAAGCCCTGAGACTCCGGTCAGGTAGATTTTGGGTCTGTGCTTCACACAGCACACCTAGGAATAATCCTGATCTGTAGTCGAATTCATACATTCATTCACTCGTTATTGGCTGTCACTGGCCAGGCACTTGGCTGGCAGCAGGGATGGTGACGCTGTGGGCACCGCCTCAGGATCAGAGTTGTTACCTTGCTAATTAGACAGCTAACCGTCACTGAGCGCTTCCTGTGAGACAGGCACTTCCTGTTTACTTCCGTATAAAGGGCATAGCATTTCCCACCCAGTCCTAACTCCCAGGAGGGTGATGCCAGTCTGCTGGGCACCCCAGCTCTGAGCACCTGATGTAGTCAGTAAGTGTGAATTCCTGCCATTTAACTCTCCACAACCACCACAGCGGCTCCTAGTTTTGGTTGTCCCATTTTGTACACTGAGAAATTCACACCGCTAGAAGTTGGGTAACTCGTCTGGGGCCACACAGTTCCCAAAAGGCTGAGTCAGGATTTGGATCTGGGCCGTCCAAGATCCTGAAACCTGATTAAGGAATGGGTGCAGAAAAAAAAGAAAAAAAAAAAAAAATCAGAGCTGGAATCAAAATGCCCACCTAGCTAGAAGCCTGGGGGAACCACGCACCTTTCTCTGCCCCCTTTGTTTATCTTATGAAGAGGGAGTTTGCAGCCTTGCCTTCCTCTTCCAGCCACCTCCTCCCTCACTGAGTCCATCAGCCAAGATAAAGAGTTTTTTTTTTCTAGGGAGGAGGTTGGTGGGAGGTGGGGTAGGGAAACACATTACTGGTAACAAAGGATTGAAATGAACCCAGAATCTTGGTGTGTGTCAGGGGAGTTGTTGCTGTAGGAATCTAGTTTTAGGCTGAAAGGTTTCCAGAAAGCCTCTGAGATCCCCAAACTCCATTCTCATCTCTCTTCCCCACCACAGGATGTGTGGACAGAAAAGGACTCACCACAGTGCCCCGCCCTCCCCCTAGGGTGCCAACGAGCCCCAGATAAGATCTTTGTCCCCTGACAGTGCAATTTGCAGCAACCTGGCTGAGGTCGGATATTAGGCTGGAGGATGGAGACGTGTGAGTGTGCGTGGAGACGTGTGAGTGTGCGTGGGGGGGGGGGGTGTTTATGGTGTCAGGTTATTTGACAAAGTCACACCAAATAAGGGGCGACCAGAAGGGTGAGCCTAGGCTGGAAGCCAGAAGGCTAAATGAAATCAAACATTAATGAGTGCCGTCTACAAAATGGGATCCATCATCCCGGCCCCATAGGTGGTTGTGGGAATTACATGAGTTAATACTTGTTAATTTCTGCAGCACGCGGTGCCTGGCACAGAGCGGGCGTTCAGCAAGACGGGGACCATTGTTGTACAACTGTGTTCTTACGCACTTCGTTATCTACCAGTCAAAGCAGAGTCCTTTTCATTTTAGATACTGGCCTAGGCCCCAGGGGATACCCCAAGGATATTTAAGACAAGGTGGCTTGCCAACCTATGGGGGTGTGGATAGTCTCACGAAAGGAGAACTTGCCACGAAAGTCTTCCCTGGGAGGCGCGGGCCCTCCGTTAGGATTCCCGACCGCCTTCCCCCCGGGGCGTGAGCGCGCCCCCCGTAGGCCATCTCCAGGAACGCCTCTGCTGGGAAGCCCGGGGGGCCCAGTCCCCCCAACCCCTCTCTCCCGCCCGCCCCGGCGGCCACCCTCGGGGGCGAGGCAGCCCGGCGCGTGGGAGGGGACGGCGCGCCATTGGCTTGTGCGCGGAACTGAGAGGAGGGACCAGCTCGGGCCGCCAGACTCGGGCAAACCCCGGCCGCACAGGGCGCCGCGCGCAGTCCAGCCGGTCCTGCCCTGCCCTGCCCCGCGCGGGCGGCGCGATGTGAGGCGCCCGAGGGCCCGAGTCCCCCAGCTCCGCGCAGCGCCGGCGCCAGCAGGCGCTACGAACGTAAGTTCTGCTCCCCGCCGCCGCTTCGGAGCCTCGCACTTTCCCTTCCCGCCGCCAGCCGGCCGGGTGCCTGCGCAGCACAGCCCAGCGGGGCTCTTGCGGCCGCAGGGACCGCCGGGGACAATGAGGACCCAGTGCGCGCGAGCCGGGCGCCCCAGCACCTCTCGGCGCCGGCAGGCTCTGCCGGGACCCCGGGGATCTCCGCCCCCACCCCCATCCTCGGCTCTCCCGGGCGCTGTCCCGCAGCCCCTTCTGGTCCTCTCGTTCGCGCTCTCCGCTCGCAGCCCTGTCCGCTGACTCGGTTTCCCTTTCTCCTCCGTCTCCCGCCTCCTGGACTGTTGATTCCGCCCTCGGCCTCCCCATCTCGGGCTCGGGCTTTCTGCTTCGGAGCGAGGGAGAAGCCGAGCGGAAAGCAGTTTCTCCCGCTCTGGGGTCTGACTCGGTCCCCGCGCTCGATTCTCTGTCCCCTCCCCCGCTCCATCCCCGTCCCCATCCTCCTCCTCCCTCCATTGTTCCCGGGTCCGGGGTGCGCGCGGCACAAACTTGCGAGACCCTTTCCTCGACCCCGCTGGGTCGAGGCTGGAGGTGGCGGAGTTCCCGCTGCCCACAAGTCTGTCCGGATCTTCTGGTTCGGGGGGCCGGGGGCGGGGAGCACCGCAGGCGCCCAACCGCCCAGAGCTACCGCCTGGAGCCCCACGGCTCGCAGACTCGAGCCTCAGAAAGTGGGTGGGTGTCTGGAGCTGGGAGATAAAGGACCCATGGGAGGGGGGAGGAGCCAGACCGGGAGACCCCAGTCTCCCGGGTTGGGGGCAGCAGAGGCGGGAGCCGCGCCTAAGCCCCAGTTGTTGGGAGGGGGTTAGGGACTCACAGGTGGAAACCGGCGCTCCCCACTCTCTCCCGAGCCGCGCGTTTAGCGGGACGGGGGCAGTGCGGGGCCATTGTCCTGGCGCTCAGTGACCGGGGACTGCCAACCCTGGGCCGTGAATTCGGTCCGCCGGGGAGCCGGCAGAACGCCGCGCCCACCACCCGGCGCCTCCAGCGCGGTGGGGATCTCGCTCGGCGTCCTGTCGCCCCGCCCTCCCCCGCCCGGTCCCGGGCTCCCGCCGCCCCCGCGAGGCCTCGGGGGAAGGGGGTTTCTACCCGGGAGCGAAGGGGGCGGGGGCGGGAGCTGGGTGGAGGGTGGAGGCTGAGAGCCCCGAGGCTTCTTCCGAGCTCAGAGCCCAGCGCCGACGCCCAAGGCGACCTAGACGCCCCACGGGCTCTGCACTTCCTGCTTGATTTCCTTCGGACAAACTTTTCCTGGTGGGGCCGTCCTGCGGGGAGGGCACCGTGGATGCCCGCCCCCACTGAGCGGCCTCTTGGACCTCCAGCCCTGGTGGCCTGTAGGGAGGGGGCTGATACCTTCTCTTCCTCCAGTCCGCAGATACCAGGGACTCCGTCATCACCTCCAGGCAGGTCCATGGCTCTGAGTTGCCACCTGGAAGGAGGTGGTGAGTGGGTTGTTGGAGAGCCAGGAGGGGGCAAAGTCCATTTTTCAGCCTCGTTCCGTTTAGCCCAGGGGGAGCGAAGATTTTTCTTGTTGGATTGTTAGTATAATAAATAAGACCAAGTATTCTCCAGGCCTCTGTTACCCTATCTGTAAAATGGGCCCTCTGGCCTCCAAGGTCCCCTCCAGGCCCCATTGTCTTGGGAACCTGCGGCTCTGACTCCTCCTTTTCTGCCCACTTGCTGTCAGCTTAATATATCCTTCTAAATTTGGAGTGGAGGGCTGAGGCCCAAAGCCCTCCACCCATGTTTGGCTGTCAGCATCTGCTGGATCCTCAGCTCAGGCCTGTTCTCTGCAGATCTGTCAATCCCACCCCCTCCCCAGGGCCTCCGGCCCCACACTCAACTGCCTCCCCTCCGCCAGGATCTTTCCGTACTCTCTCCTCTGTCTACTGGAGGAAGGGCTTGCTGGTGCTTGTTGGTCCAGAGGTTGGCATGGGAGGGACAGTGGAATTAGCAGTGACCTGTGATATTCACACAGCCCAGAACTGTTCTTTCCTTTCTTTTATTTACTGAACAAAACTGTAAGTGAGGGCTAGGCCAACGTGATTTAATGAACAAAGTGCCAGATATAGTTCTGGGCACTGAGACAGCTATGAACAAAATTGAAAGATTCTTACCCTTCTGGAGCTGACACAGAGTTGGGGAGGGACAAATAACTGATAAAGTAAATAAGCAAATTATATAGTATATTGAGAGGTGAGGAGGGGGGAAGTTGAGTGTTGAGGCCAAGGGTGGGGTCACCATTTCAAATAGGGTGGTCAGGGTGGTCTCCCTGAGGAGGTGACTTTTCAGCTAAGGTTTTGAGAGAGTGAGCTTTGGGGAGAGTTTCAGGGACTAAAGGTCTGGCAGAGAACAGCCTGTGCAAAGGCCCTGAGGCTGGAACATGCCTGCTTTTTTTGAGGAATTGTAAGGAGCCAGCGGCTTCTCTGGTGGCTCAGTGGTAAAGAATCCGCCTGCCAATACAGGAGACCTAAGAACTGTGGGTTCGATCCCTAAGTCAGAAAGATCCCCAGGAGGAGGAAATGGCAACCCACTCTGGTATTCTTGCCTGGGAATCCCAAGGACAGAGGAGTCTGGCAGGCTACCATCCATGGGGTTGCAAAGAGTCAGACAGGACAGAGTGACTGAGCACGCACACACAGGGAGCCAGTGCAGCTAGGTTAGAGTGAGAGGGTGGGGAAGAGACAGGAGACGAGGCAGGCTGAGAGGGCATAAGCATTCCCATTTCACAGATGAAGGAAATGATGCTCAGAGATGACATGTGAGTAACCCCAGGGCAAGCCACTCGGGAGAGGCAGCTGCAGGGTGGGGTGCCCAGTGTTCTAACTCCAAGCCCATAATATTTTCCCTTCACCGTGCATCGCAACCATTTATTCACAACAGTGGTTGCGTCTCTCGCAGGGTCAGGCCTGGCCAAATGCTGGGGACACGGAGGGGAGCCACCCAGGCTCAGTCCTGGCCCTCCCCAGGTGCTCCCTCCCCACCTGTGGTCAGTACACTCAGGCTGGCATCTTCAGGCTGGCGTCTTCTCCTGAGCCAGAGTGACCCGAGTTCTCTCTTCCCACTTCTTTCCTATGGCCCCTCCCCTGTAAGCACCCCCACTCCGTATCCACATGTGGCCACTCCAGAGAGACCTGTTCTGAAGCTGATATGGCCAGGGGAGAAACAGTTGAATTTCCTTGTCTGAAAATAATAGCAACATAATTTCTGAGCGTTCACCAGAGATCAGCACTGTTTTAGGTGTTTTTGTGCCACTTCTCATCGGTGGGAGGTACGTGTCATTATGACAGAGGAGGAAACTGAGGCCCAGAGAGGTGGTGTCACAGGCCCAGGGCCATGCAACTAGCAAGTGATGGAACCAGGATGTCAGCACAGGTCTTTTGAGTCATGCCAGAGCCCCACATCCTGGGGAAGGTGGTTGGTTCTGGTCTGTGGTTCTGGCCCATCCGGGCCCCAGGAGAAGTACCGGGACCTTTCTGCTTGCCTCTCCTAACCCACCCAAAGGGCAAATAGCTTCTTGCTTATGAAAAAGTTGGCTCAAAATAGTGGAGCATCTCTTCAGGGAAACTCCCTTTCTCCTCCCCTCCAAGTCTCTGAGTATCTTCATGGGTGGGGGAGGTGGGAGGAGTCGGAGGGGCGAGGGCTATGTCCACTGCCTTCTCATAAGAACTCGTGGGATCTGGAAGCCAGGCTGTCCTGATGACTGTGGCCCCACAGGGTCTGGAAGCACCAGCTGCCTTTGAGGGCCCTGACGTGGTCACTGGGCCAAGGGGGAGGCTGGCCCATTCCTGGGTTGAAAAGGACAGGAATTCTCCATGTGTTCTGCCCTTTATGACAGTAGGGACAGGGATGCCCCTCGCAGTGACTCCTGAGTGGTGGTGGATGGCCGTCAAAGGGCTGCCCCCTCACTGTGACCCCCGCCCCCTAGGTCCCCTCCTTCTTGCCCCTTGCCTGCCCTGCCCTCTCACCCTCTCCAACACAGCAGGGGATGTTTATTTTTTTTCTGTCCCTAAGGCCTTAGAGATGTTCGTGATGAAAATGTGGGCTTTCCTCTGTCCTGGAAATTCTGTAGCTTCAAAAGAAAGAGAACTAGTAGAAAGGCAGCAAGAATGTGTGTTTCCAGAGCCAATGAGCAAGGTGCTGGTGGGACTTGGGGGCGGGACAGCCTGTGCTGGATTCTTTGCTGGAACTGGAGTGTGGCTGGTGAGTGACAGGGTCTGGAAACCAAGTCAGGAATATCACAGCCAGGAGGGGCCCTGGAAACTACACTTCCATTTTTGAGATGGAGTAAACAGTCCCAATATCGGCTTACCCTCTCCTACCGGGGCAGAGTCTGTTGTTGACCTCAGTTGTCCGGTTTCCCAGCCCAGTGACTCAGGACTCAGCCTTCCAGCTTCTGTCAAAGCCTCTGCTGCCAGCTCCCGTGTTCCTGGAGGTTCTTGGAAATGGGTCGTGGAATTCCTTTCTTGACTACTGAGCCTTGTCATGGGGGCAGGTTTATGTCCCTGCGGGATTCGAATCGTGTTCTTTCCTCTCCTCGGCCGGTTCTACTCTGTCATCCTCGCCCTTGACACATCCTTAGCCCAGGTGGTGAAGCTGGTACCCGAGAGAGGTGGATGGGGAGGCCCCGCCCTCCCCTGACTCACTGGCTTCTTGTGAGACAAGGCGGGCTGGCCTTTAGAATAACTGCGCTCTGCTCTCGAGGGACATGCTGCAAGGAAGTCCTGCCGCGTGGTACCCTCACCTCGGCTTCTGCCCTTAGCCCGTGTGCGCTGAGAAAACCCCCAACCCTGGCACAAGTCTGCACCCCAAAGGCCACCGTGGTCGTGGCCGTGATGCAGCTGTGTAACCCTGCTGGCAGCCCAGTAAGTCAGGCGTTGCAGGAAGTCAATCTGCCCAAAGGCACAGGACTCGTAGGGCAGAGCCCAGAGACTTGGACCCTTGAGACTGGAGACTCACTCTGCCTGAGGGCCTAACCAAGCGGAGGGTCAGGGCTGGGGGTCTTTAGACCCCCCCTCTTTAGACCCCCCCTCTTGCCCAAGGGGCTGATGGGCTGCCCTAGGGAAGGACTGCAAGAAGGATGATGCTGGCTCTGGATCTTAGCCCCCAAGGTGCCCTTGCTGGGGCTCTCCCTGCCCCGCTTCCCTCTTCGCAGAGCCGGGAGACTCCGGCTCTCACTTCCCCCACTCCTCCACTGCATGTTCCAGTCCCCATTTCCAGCTATTCTGTACCAACATGATAACAGAACAATGGGTCTCCCCGCAGCCCTCCCCGGGTCCTGCAAGAGTCACAGGGCCTTCATCCAAGGGAGGCTGGACCCCAGGGCGGGGTTCACGTGCTGGCAACCCGCCAGGGACTTTCAAGGGGAGATGTGATGGGGAAGAAAGCTTAGAGCTCGGTTCTTGTTGGATGTCATGTTCAGCACACCACACCCCCAGCCCACACATGGGCACGTGCGCGCACATACACACACACACACACACACACACACATATGAGCTCCTCTCTGAATATCCATTAGGCACCATTAACTTGGTTGGAATTTCAGCTTTGTCACTTAGCCCGAGATACACATGTGCATAAGTCACTTGGGCCTTAGTTTCTTTATCTGTAATACAGCCGTTCTCATTGGGCTCTGGGGGTGAGCGCGGAGTTCCTGGTCTGGAAGTACTTGTTCACTGCCTCCTTTCCTGGCATGGATGATCGGGGGGCGTTTCTCCTTACAGGTGCACTGGCCCTCTTGCAGAGGGTCATGTTTGCAAAGGAAGCAGCTCTTGGCTCTGATACTCAGCAGCAGTGACTCCCCACTGAATCACCAGAGGCTTGGCAGCTGGTGGGTGTTTTGGGCCCCCTCCCCTGCCGGTTAGGTTCCTAAGCCAGCCCTTGTGGGGGCACAGTCTTCACGAAGGGGACTGCTCTGCAGTCCATCTGTTTCTATGGAAACCAGGCTTCCCTGGAAGGCTCTGGAGGGGGGGTTGGGAGAGAGGTCCTGCAAAACTGGCATGGGAGTGATGCCCCAGCCCCATGGATCTGCTGTGGGGGCAGGGCCTGGACAGCTGCCCCATTAGTGTTGTTAATTGCTGTCCTTTGGGGAGCACCAGGGGCCACGCCCCTCCACTGCCTTTTCTCAGTCTGTCTAATCAAAACCCTGAGAGCTAAGAATTCGTCCTGTGGTTTCACAAATGAGGAGGCTCGGAGAGGTTAGGTAACTTTCCTGACATCACAGAACAATTGAGAGAAAGGGTTGGGGGTTTGAACCCAAGTTTGCCCAATCATTAAGTATATACCCACCCTCCCATCCCCCCGCCCCGATCCTTGTAACACCCCCCCACAACACTCCCCCACCCCAATGAGCCCTTCTCTCGGTGCAGTCTCTGGGGGCGTTGCTCAGTCTCTGTCCCATCACAGCTCCTTCTGTCTTTCAGGCTCTGGGAGCTGTTTGCGGGTATTCTTTTCTGGCCTCAGAAAAGGAAGGAGGAAGGGCCTACGGGGGCGGGGGGGGGGGTCCGATCTTGGCCAGCAGGGTGCCTCAAAACCCTTCCCCCCAACTTCTGTCACAAATTTTTGTTGAACTCCTCCTACACCCCAACCTGTCCAGGCCCTGCCCTGTGGCACTCCCCTCCAGATGGCTGCGCTTTCTGAGGTCCGGGGAGGGGGGTCTCATCCCATGCTCTCATCCAATCACCACCCATTTCCTGGGCACCCCAGATGCCAGGGAAAACCCGAGTCACTCTCAGGGAGTCTTCAGCACCCCTGACCTGCTTGCCCAAGGCCGCCTGGCCGGAGGAGGTGTCAGATTGGAACCCAGCTCTGCCTGACCACAGAGTCCCTTCCCTGCCCTTTCTGTGTCACCAGCTCAGGCATGGCCCGGGGCAGGGCCTGCCCGCGCTGGGCCTCAGGTGTCTGCCTTGTCCTACCAGTGTTTGGATCAGAGCCTCCCCTCGGGCCCTGCCAGCTCAGAGGGTGATCCTGAGTCTTCTGCAGGGGGTGGGGGAAGCCTGCTTGCCTTGGCCCCACTGTCTGGTCTTCTGTGCCGTTGAGTATCTCTGTGTCCGGGGGCCCGCGGGACGGTTCTCAGGTGGGGAGATTACCAGCTCTACCTTCAGATCGCTGGGTCCTGGGGAGGCCAACTGGCCCTGAAACCCTGAGAAGGATGGGCCGGAAGTGGCCTGTGGCCGCCACTGAGAGTTCAGAGCGACGAGGGCACTGTGCCCTGGGGAGGTGCCCTGGAGGAGGGCGCTGCAAAGCCCTTGAGGAGCCGGGGGCCTCGGGGTGGGAGGAGCAGAGGGCAGTGGTTCAGAAAGGGGAACAACTGTTCGAAGGCCCATGATTTGCTGGTTTATTGGGAATTGAGGTCAGAGAAGCTGGCTGGAGGCAGCATGCAAAAGGTCATGAATGCTGGGTCTGGGGGCTGCAAGCCGAATTTCCCCTTCTCCTAGCCTGGCTGGTGGAGAGGCAGCCCTCCTCCCGCCCCTCGCTCACTTGCCTTGGGCAGCCTGGCACCCCCTGGGGGAGCCCTAGGGGCCCTTCAGGAGGTGGTGGGGTCTGGGAACGGAAGCGTGACAGCTGTGACAGGCAAGCTTTTTCCACTTGCACGGCTGGGTGAGGAGAGGGGAGGCGAAGGAGCTCGGCCTGGCCTGGCCCTGGGCAGGGCGGAAGGGCGCTTTGCTGTTGGCACCTGCCCGTACACACTCCCTCCCTCCCCCGCACTTCCGCAGAGTGCCCCTTCTCATTAGCACAGGGGCAGAAACTGGGAGAGCTTCAGTGCCTTACAGAAGCAGGATTTGAACCCAGGTCTGGCTGTCCCAAAGCCAGTGTCTAGCTGGGGTGCAGCAAGGGAGCGGGGGACACTCCCTCCATCCTCTGTTAGGTTAAAGTGGGGCCACTCCTAAAAAAGATACTTGGAGAGGCCTTGAAAGGGAGGACAATTCATCGGCAGATGAGGGTGTGTGGGGTCGTCTTGGGATTGGGTGCTTAAGGGTTGGTGAGAGCTGCCCACCTGCCCTCCCTGGGGGGATAGGGCCTGGTCCTGGGGTGAAGGAGCCCCCGGGACTCAGTGCTCAGAGCGGTTAGCTCCATAGGGCCGGCTGGCTGCTGGGGATCCTGCTCCCTGGAGATAAAGTTCAGGATCTCACTTTGCCTGGGAGGCTGCAGGGTCCGTTGTCAGTGGTGAGCTCACTGCCGGGACCCGGGGGGCCTCCAGGGGTGGCGACAGTGGGTCCCCCCGGCCCAGGTGCCTGATGGCAGTGTCTGTGGATAAGGCTTATCCCACCTCAGTGATGCTGGACGTCCGATGGTGCCCAGGACGCTGTGACCTCCCCCTGTCCGTACCAGCCATGGGCCTGTGGTGCCAAGGGGAGCATTGTGCTGTGTTGGTGGGGAGGGCACAGGGGGCAGAGGAAGGCAGCCGACCCTCCTAGCAGGGATCGCTGACCTGGCCCGGAGCGTCAGCCTCAGGCGATGGGATTGAGATCTTGGGGCTTTGTCCAGCCGGTGGAGACGTTAGGAAATGCTAGTTCGGCCGTTCTCCTGACCCTCCCCAGTCTCCATCCGAGCCCCTGCCGCATGGGGGGCGTGGGGAGGAGGGGGTGTTTGTGTATCAGTGCTCATCTCAGCCGAGTGCTTGGCGTGGGCCCGGCACTGCCCTATGCTCTCCCCACGCGTGTTTTCTCACAGCATCCTGGTGAGGGAAGACCCTTGGCTTTCCCAGCTGCAGATGGGGCCACTGAGGCCCAGAAAGGTTAAGTGACTTTCCCACAGGCACACAGCTAAGAAGTGGTAGACCTGGGCTTTGAACTCGGGAGAGTATGGCTTCGGCAGCTAAGCTCTTTCGGCTTTAGCAGTTAGCTGGCCCTTTATAAACTACTTTCTGGCCATTATTTAGTATCCTTTGACTAGCCCTAGGGAAGATGTAAGGATTATTGTTTCCATTTCACAGATGAGAACACTGGGGCTCAGAGGATCAACTTGCTCTGATTGGTGGCTGACAGATCAGCTTCCCCACCCCCACCCAGGCTGTAAGCTGCTTAAGGGCAGGGCTGGGTGCTACCACCCCGTGCCCGGCTCACAGCTCAGCCTCACTAAATGTACTTCTTTCCTTTAAACGTGCAGGTGCTCTGCTGTGTGCTGGGACCAAGCTTCCCTTTTTGCCCCTGAATCTCTAGGAGCTGAGAATTACAGCTCCATTTCACAGATGGGGAAAACCGAGGCTCTGAGCTACGTGACTTGCCCACACAGCTAGTAACAGGCACAGCAGTGAGTCAGGCAGCCTGGCCGGTCTAGGTGAGAAGGGTTAAAATGCCAGGGAGACCTATATGAAGGGTCAAAGTCAAGTTTGAGAATAGCTGATGCTGGGGAGACCAGGAAGGAATAGGAACACGCGTGCGTTGTGGGGATATGTAAACGGTTCGCTGCTTTGGAACGCAGTCTGGCACTTTCTCCTAGAGTTGACTGTAGATTTACTGTATGTTGTAATTCAGTATAATTCCACGCCCAAGCATTTACCTTAGAGAAATGAAAATTCATGGTCACCCCCCCAACCTGCAACGAATATTTATGGCAGCTCTATTCTCAACAGTCAAACTCTGGAACAACTCAGATGTCCATCAGTGAGTGAGAGACAGGGGAAACGAACTGGTATGTTGGCATCCGGGAATACCACTCTCCTGCCAAGGGGAAGGGACCGTCCATACACACAGCATGGATGGGTCTCAAAGGCAGGATGCTGAATGAAAGAAGGAAGCGGGTCTCCGAGGTTATATACATAAATGATTCCATTTGTGTAACACATGTGCACAGACAAAACTATAGTGACAGATGCCAGGTAACAGATCGGTGGTTGCCAGGGGTTAGGGCAAGGGGAGGGTCCGAGTGGTAAGGGTCCTGATGTGGAGGAGGTGGTTACCTGCCCTTGTGCTATGATTGTTAGCACTACAGACCACAGAGAAGGTCCATTTTGCTGTATGCAAATAAACAAAAGACCAAAGGGGAGGCTGGAAGCGGAAGAGTGGCTGCCAGGTGCTTCCTTGGTGGAGGGCCGGATGGGGGCCAGGTCTGGGCTGTTCCTCACAGTGGCTCACTGACTCCCGTGGGCAGCCTCCAGCGGTCCATCTGGCATCGGGAGGGATGCAAGTCTAATTATACCTTCTACCTGGATCTCCAAGAAGGTGGTAGCAAGTGACTGAGCTGTGATAGTGCCTGGGCCGCCTCCCCCCGCCTCCCGCCGTGAGGAGCCCAGTTACACCCTGGCTGCCCCAGGCTGGGGTTGGCGGCCACCCCCGCTCTGACCGGCATTGGGCATTGGGCTGCCTTCTACTGCCAGCTGCCGCCTCCCACTCCCCGAGCGTGTATATACAAAGGAGGGAAGAGCATAGCTGCCTTCTTTTAGATGAGGTGCTAGGCTGCGGGGCTTAGGAGGGCTGCTGGGTCTGGACATCACTCACAAAAGACCTCCAGTCAAAAGCAGGGACATTACTTTGTCAACAAAGGTCCGTCTAGTCAAGGCTATGGTATTTCCAGTGGTCATGTATGGATGTGAGAGTTGGACTGTGAAGAAAGCTGAGCGCCGAAGAATTGATGCTTTTGAACTGTGGTGTTGGAGGAGAATTTTGAGAGTCCCTTGGACTGCAAGGAGATCCAAAGTCCTGGGTATTCATTGGAAGGATTGATGCTGAAGCTGAAACTCCAATACTTTGGCCACCTGATGCGGGAAGCTGACTCATTTGAAAAGACCCTGATGCTGGGAGAGATTGAAGGTGGGAGGAGAAGGGGACGACAGAGGATGAGATGGTTGGATGGCATCACTGACTCAATGAACATAGTTTGGGTGAACTCCGGGAGTTGGTGATGGACAGGGAGGCCTGGCGTGCTGCGGTTCATGAGGTCGCAAACAGTTGGACACGACTGAGCGACTGAACTGAAACTGAATGACCATTATCTCCAGACTCGGGGCTGGTGTGCGCCATGCCCAGTTCATCCGGTCTAAAGCCACAGTATCTGAACGTCCCGCCGTTTGAGTCTTTGTTCTGATGTTTGTTTGCTGGGCGCTTTATTTTGTTCTGAGACACCGGGAGGCTGGAGGGCTGGAGGTGACCTGAGGATGTGTCCGTGCCCTCCCTCTGGAAGCCCTGGCTGTGGCTGGGAGGCTGAGATGTTGGCTAGGGCCACACGACAGGAAGACCTGCATCTGAGGCCTGGTCAGGGGCGTCTGGCAAGCCCACCTCGGGTCCCTGGCTGAGGCACAGGCAACTTCTGAGCCTTGTCGGTTATCGGGGGGTGGTTCTCCTGCCCTGCTGGAGTTACTGTGGGTGGGAATGAGGTGCAGGAATGTGGGAGGCACCCAGCATGCGTGGGGCACCTACTGGCGGGGGGGGGGTTGCTAACCATTTTTTAAACCTGGTCTCTGTTGAACTTCATTGAACTTGGCTTCCTCATCTGTAGAATGGGTACAAGCGGTATCCATCTAGCAGGATGGCTGTGGTCACAGGAGGCCCCCTCGGGGCCAGCTTCTGGACACCTTGACCTCACTGTGGCTTCCACTCTTGTCTCCTTCGCATAGACTTTGTGCTGACTGAAGGTGAGGACGGCCACTCAACTCACCTCAGCGTCCCCATCGCCCGGCACACAGTAGGTGCTCAGGATCCGGCCGGAGGTGGAGCTGGAGGGAGGCTGGCGACTGGGGGCCTTCGCGGTTTATGGGCTGGAGGTGGGGGAGAGCAGGGAGAGGCAAGGCCAGATTGCTGCCCCCGAGCCCGGCCAGCCCTCCTCTGGCTCGGCTGGGTCCTGGGGTCCCCCCTCCCCTTCTTTCCAGTGCTGGCAGGCTGAGTGGAGGTTGTCTGGGAGTGTGGGTGGGTGGGTGGGGGGGCTTGCTGGCAGTAGGAATTGTATGGGCAAAAATTTAGTAGGGGCCTGGACCCCAGCACTCAGGACCCCTACCCAGGCTTGGGCAGACCTTTCCCTTTTTTGGCAAGGCTGACCCAGGCCCCAGTTAACTCCTTGCCTCCAAGAATCTTTGGGTCTGGTCTCCAT
Organism: Bos javanicus; assembly: GCF_032452875.1. Taxonomy (NCBI): domain Eukaryota; kingdom Metazoa; phylum Chordata; class Mammalia; order Artiodactyla; family Bovidae; genus Bos; species Bos javanicus. The sequence continues at coordinate 75,269,768 of NC_083882.1, read as the reverse complement.
CTAGGCCTGAATGCCTAGTCCTAGGCCTACACTTCCCCTAGGACTGTCTGTAAGGCTCCCTCCAGCCTGGTCACTAGGGGTAGGCCACATCCGTTTAGGCCAGACAGGCTGATAGAGCTGGAAGGCCTTAAGAACATCTGCCCTAACCCATTTTACAGATGAGGAAGTTGAGGCCAGGATAGGGCAGTGTGTTGCCTGTTTCATCTCACAGCGGGGTGGTTAGGGAGCCCAGAACTAAGCCCAGGCCCTCAGAGTCCTCCTCTAGGTGTCCACCTGCTGCCCTAGGCTGACGGGGAGGCCTCCCCCAGGCCCCAGGCTGGGGTCTGGCCGCCTTCTGAGATCTGGATGCCAGTCAAGGTCAGTGTCTGAGACCGGTGTTTCCCCGCAGCTCTGCTGCAGAGGCCGGGCTCCAGGACAAGATGGCAGCCAAGCAGCCCCCACCTCTCATGAAGAAACACAGCCAGACGGACCTCGTGAGCCGCCTGAAGACCCGCAAGATCCTTGGTGTGGGCGGGGAGGACGACGACGGGGAGGTCCACCGCTCCAAGGTGGGCCGGGCTCGAAGGAGGGGCCTTGAACCAGCCACGCGTGGGGGTCTGCCTCTGAGCACCAATTTGAGGAGGCGGGTCTGGCCCACTGTTTGGGGAGAAGAGTAGCTGAGACCCGTATAGCTGCAGGGGGCCCCTAGATTCAGCTCATATTTTCTGGAACTGTAATGGATATGTCAGAGGAATAGCAGCAATAATGAAAACGGATGGTTAGAATTAGTTGAGTGCTGATTATTTGCTTGTTATGGCACCAGCTGCTCTATAAGCATTTTTTAATCTTCCTGTTAGCCCTGGGAGATGTAGGTTCAGTTATTAACCCATTTTATGGATGGGAAAACTGAGGCTCAGAGAGATTAAAGATTTGCCCAGGACCACACCAATAAATGGTAGAGCCAGGCTTCAAGTCCACAACTGGCAGATGCCTGAACTCACATTCTCAGGCCCCATATTTTCAGCTTCCTCTGGGCCCTGGTATCAAGAGGAGGCAGAGTGTGGCCTCAGTGTGACCCTCCCAGCCTAGGTCACTCTGGCTAAGCAGAGGCACCCAGGTGGGTCCCTGGGCATCTGGCAGGCTCTGGGAGGTAGGGAGTGAGCTGGGCAGACAGCGCTGCCTTCTGACCCCTCTCTGTCCACAGATCAGCCAGGTCTTAGGCAATGAGATCAAGTTTGCTGTTCGAGAGCCTTTGGGGCTCAGGTGAGCATTGACTTGTGAGTGTTGGCGGGGGGCAAGGCTGTGGGGTGGGGCCCTGTGTAGTCTTGTCCCTGGTTCCCTCCTCCAGACCAGCTATCCCTCCATCTTGCCTGGAGAAGGGAGGGTCCGGGGTGGGGCCTGAGGGTGGCAGCGAGCGGTCTGCCTCTGACCTTCCTCTCTGCGTCTCCCCAGAGTCTGGCAGTTTGTCTCTGCTGTGCTCTTCTCCGGCATTGCCATCATGGTGAGTCCCTGCCCCAGCCCTGGGACCCGGCGCCCTCTGCTGCCCTGGGACCCCCTGCTGCCGTTGCCCACAGGGCCATCGGACCATCATACTGACGCCTCTGCTGTCCAGGCTCTCTGGCCGCCTCTCTGACCTGTGCGGATGCTCATACCCCCTGTGCCCTGCCCTGGAGCATCCAAGGTCCCCTGGTCCACAGTCCTGACTGTTTGTCCTTGGAACCTGAGATCTCTGTTGCCATGGACGGGGTGGGGGCAGTCAGGGTCCTGGCCCTGGACTGCTGCTGGGGAAAGGAAGGAGATGACCAAGGGGAAGGTTCCACAGGGAGTCACCCCAAGCCTCCCGCCCACTGTCCACAGGCCCTTGCCTTTCCTGACCAGCTCTACGATGCGGTCTTCGACGGCGTGCAGGTGACCAGTAAGACCCCCATCCGCCTCTATGGCGGTGCCCTCCTCAGTGAGTATTGCTGGGCAGACGCCTGGAAGGTGATGAGCAACTGCGGGGGGGACCATGGAGGGTGAGGGAAACCTGGGGGGCCTTTCTTTTCTTTGTGCTGGGGCTCCGCTTCCCCTTCAGCTGCCGAGTCTGTCTCTGCTGGGTGTGTGCTACCATCTTGCGGCCACTGGTGGAGCATCGCCTGTAGTTTGGGGCTGTTCTTAACCATCGTCTGAGACAAAGCACTTACTGAACGCTTGCTGTGTGCAGTGCTCCACCAGGGCACTGGGATAGAGAGATGAAGGCAGCCCAGGCTCCGCCCTCCAGGGTCTCACAGCCTAGACGAGGAGGCGGAATCAGCACAGCGTCTGTAAAACCCTCACTGCTTCTGTTTCTTCTCCAGCCTGAGTTACACGCAAGCAGTGCCTGTTAGGAAACTGCATTTAAACCCCAGCACCTGTGGTGCCCTTCGCGCCGCCAGAACTTTCTATGGCTCCCTATTACCTGCAGGCTAAAGTCCCAGTCTGACATTTCGGGTTATCAGTGGGGTGCAATCCAGCCTCCCTTCCAAAACCTCCCTGCCTGTGAGTGGGGGCAGGGGATCCCTGGGGTCCCGGCTACTTTGCCGAAGGGAAGAGGAGCAGACCCCTTGCCCCCGTCTCAAGAGGGGGGATCAGGCCGCCCCGCACCCAGTCCCCTCCTTGTCCTTCACCCCAGGCATCTCCCTGATCATGTGGAATGCTCTCTACACGGCTGAGAAGGTCATCATCCGATGGACTCTGCTCACTGAAGCCTGCTACTTCTCGGTCCAGTTCTTGGGTGAGTCCTGAGCTGGACAGTTGTGGGGGGGGGGGCGGTGGGTAGCTGATGGGGTGCCAGTAACTTGGTCCCTGACCTCCCAACTCTTGCCACTTGATTTCCGGGAAGTGATGAAAACCTGTTTGAGGGGGAGGGACCCATGTGGCCGCGTTCACCTGTGAGCCTGCACGCTGTGCCCACACAGCCGACATGCGCCTGTACCCTCCTGAATGCACGTCCATGCACCCACCACCCACTGCTCCCTCGTGTCCCCAGCACAGTGGGGGACAACACACGCCCATCCGTGCCCACATGCTTGCCCGTCCCTGCCACACGTACCTGTGGGGTTGGGTGGCCGGCCGGACGCCCCAGCTCAGGATGGGGGTGGGGTCAGCCAGGCAGCTGCACCGCGGCCCCTGGCCTCCCGTGCTGGGGGGTGAGGAACAGCGCTCCTGACCCCTGCCCCTCCCACCTCTCTCCCACAGTGGTCACTGCCACACTAGCCGAGACAGGGCTCGCGTCTCAGGGGATCCTGCTGCTGCTGGCCAGCCGCCTCCTTTTTGTCGCCATCAGCGTTTACTACTATTACCAAGTCGGCCGAAAACCCAAGAAGGTGTAGCCACCCGCAGGGCCAGGGGCCCCTCAGGGGCAGGGAGGCCCTGGGACCGCCCTCGGGTCCCCTTTGGTTCTGGAAGGCAGGAAGCACCCTGCCCCAGGCAGGCAGGGCGGGTGCCTTCCCCTTCCTCCCTGGATGCTGTGATCTTGGGCCCTCAGGGCTGGGGAGGGGACGGGCCCTTCTACCCCGTCCTGCCCCCCCGCACGGTGAAGCCTCCTTCTCGTGGGTCTCCCGGCCTCTGGATCCCCTGGACAGACGCTCATGGGAGAGCTTGAGTCACAGGCCTCCGGCCAGGCCAGGCCCCTTCTTCCCCTATCATGAGACCCTTCTTTCTTGAGAGGCTGTGGACCGCCTCCCTGTCCGTCCCCTGCACCCCCCGGCCAACGATGCCCAAGCAGCCAGACTTGGCTTCCGCCCCTGCTTGGAAAACCCGAGACATCGACCCAGGGGCCCTTCCCTTCCACGCAGGCCCTCTCCACACACAGGGGCCCCTGTGCTCTTTAAGCACCCAGCACAGCTGTGGCTGGCAGGGAGCCCTGTGGGGGGCCGCCTTTGAGCCGACACCTCCCTTTCCGCCTCCCGGGGGCAGCGGGGCCCTGTCCTCAGCCCCAGCCTCACTCTTGGCTTCTCTGCCTCGGCCCCAGCTCGTGGAGGCCCCTTCCCCGCCCCCCCGGCTCCAGGCTGGCCCTGACAGATGAACACCCCAGTAACCCCGGATGAAGGCCACCTGTCAGTGATGGGGCTTGGGGATCAGGCAGAGAGAAAACACTTCCTCCTCACTTGGGCATGTCCTCTGGGGTCTGCTGCACACCTGACTCAGCCCCCTCGTCCACCGTCCCCCCTTCCCCAGCGTGCTGCCCTGAGGCCCGGCTGTGGGTGTGACTGGGTACCCTTCAAAGCTCAGCAGGGCAAAAAAAATAGAAACAATTCAGCAGGCCGCCTCCACTCACACCCATCTCCCCCAGTGCCCCGGAGGGGCTGAGACCCCTGCAGGTCCAGCACCCTGTGCCCACCACCCACCGTGAGTCCCTCACCCGACGCCCTCCCTCGCTCCGTCACACAGGGATTGGTGGCCCCGGTGTCCTGGGGACGCGTGTGCAGGGAAGCAGGCCGGGCCCCAGACTTGCCTCCTGTCTAAGCACCATGTTGAAGGGGCGGAGTGGTTGGTCCTGAGGTGTAGCCCAGCTCCGGCTGCTGCCACGTGGGGGGCCTCCCACCCCGACCCTGGGCCTCACTGCCCTCCCCTACACCCACAGCCATCCCAGCGGCCACAAACCCGGCCACATGGCCTTTGCCCAGTGATGCCATCACTGTTAACCGAGGCCCGCCCGGCAGGTTGGGAGCCCAAGGCTGCTGACTGCGGCCGAGGGCAGGGGAAGCGGGACCCTGAGGACGGGCCATTCCCGCCTGGCCTCCGTCTCTTGGGCTGAGGTTCTAGTCTCTCTGTAGAATCCTGTCCACCCCCCCGCACCCCTCCACCGAGTCCCAGGCAGGCCCGCAGTCAGTGCAGCCTTTGGGAGGTGGAGGTGGTGTCTGGCGGGCCATGCCTTCCGGCCCTGCTGTGTTGAAGCTGACCCATGCTTTTTGAGGAGGTGGTGTTGGTGTCTGGCGGGCCATGCCCTCCGGCCCTGCTGTGTTGAAGCTGACCCATGCTTTTTGAGGCCTGGCTAATGCGCCAGCAAGTGATGGACGGTTTGTCCTAAGAACCAACCGCTGAGCGGGGGAGGGATGCTGGCATGGAAAGGGGAAGCGTGGGCGCCGGAGCAGGGCCAGGCCAAGCCAGCCAAGCTGGGGTGGGCGGCACGGCCGTGGCTCCGGAGAGGGTGGACGAGGGCCCGCAGGGACGGCGCTGTCCCTCCTAAGGTTCAAGAAGATCCAGGATGGCTCTACTCGGTTCACTCCCGCCAAGCTCCTGCCCTGGCCCCAGCCTCCTCTGCCCCCACCCCCAATCAAGACCACCGTTCCTCACGGTCACTATTTATTCTTCGTTCCTTTTTCTTTTTGTAAGAAACAGTCACAAAAACCAGTGCAAAACCATCAGTGTGGGCGTCCTGTTTTATATTACAAAAACTCCTCTTGATAGATAATATAAAAAAGGGAGGCTCACGGGGGATAAACATGATAAATTAGCTCTGCTACCTACGGCAGGGAACATGTACAGTTTCCAAAATAGACTTATAGGACCCACCAGGGGAGGGACGACGGTCTTCTAGGGAGGTGGGGGGTTGGGGCCTCAGCTGGCTTGGAGGATCCTGTCTGGGCTTCTTAGGCATGGAGAGGAGAGGAGGGATATGGGATGCTGGGCAGGGTCCCAGCCCCCGGCCCCTAAGCAGGAAGGTGGCCTTCAGTACTGGGCAAGGTATGTGACCAACTGCAAGGTCTCCCTGGTTCCTGGTTTTATTTTCAGGCTCAGGAAGTCTCAGCAAAGAGACTTCATGCCCCGCCCTGCCCTGCTCCACCCCGTGCGTGCATGCTAAGTTGCTTCAGTCGTGTCCTGATTCTATGACCCTATAGACTGTAGCCAGCCAGGCTCCTCTGTCCATGGGATTCTCCAGACAAGAATGCTGGAGTGGATTGCCATGCCATCCTCCAGGGAATCTTCTCAACCCAGGGATCAAACCCATATCTCTTACATCTCCTGCACAGGCCGGCAGCTTCTTTACCATCAGTGCCACCTAGGAAGCCCCACGCCCACCCCAGTAGCCCCCAAATTGCCATTTGTACCCATTGAGGGCTGCTGGGGCTGGGCTTTGCCTTCTCAGACCTGTTCAGAATGGTCGCAGACAGCCTTGCAAATAGCCGCCAGCCTGCGATAATGCTACAGAGCAGAGGCCTGCTTCCCCTTTCCAGCCCCAGAATGTAGTTGGTGGGGGAAGATCCAGGCTCCTTGACCCTTTCTGGAAAGCGCTTGGTGATGAGAGACTCTCACATCCGCCTTCAAACCCATCTCCCCCAGGTGTTCCTCCATGACCAGCCTTTCATCTCAGGGGCCTGGGGGTGGGGGGTGGTGCCTGATGCCTGGTTCTTCTTACCTTGAAGGCCCCAAATTCTCCTGGGCAGTGGGGACTGGATGGGGCCATGATGCCTAGGGTATGCCTAAACTGAAGCCACACAGTTGTCCAAATTGACTCTAACCCCTGCTTAATCAGCATCTTTTTTTTTTTTTTTTGTCCACCTCATACCAGCCCTTTGCCTCTGCCAGGAAGTTGGAGCCAAGTGGGTCTAGAGACCTCTCTGGGGTCCCAGCTGCATGGCCTCCGGGGTCCTGGGGATGCCGGGTCTCTAGGGAGTTCATAACATCTTTATGGAGGTGCCAGGGCAGCCAGATACAGGAGCACTATGGAAAGATTCAGACCAGAGAGGACAGCGGGGAGGGTGCAAGGGGGGGAAGGCAGCAATAAGGGGAGGGTCAAACCCAGTCTTTACAGCAGACACCGAGCTCTGGTGGTATCAGGTGGCAGGGCAGGGGGGCATGAGCTCTAGGCTGCTGCTCCGTCTCCTGGAGGCTGGAAGGCTGGAGGGGAGGCTGGAAGCTGGCATAGGGCCTGTGAGACAGAATGGGCCCTTCCCAGACCCCAAGGAGGGACAATGATAGGAGAGCAGGCAACATACCGCCCCTTCCACGCCCATGCCTGTGGCAGACATCACCAATCCAGCCCGAGTTGCTTGGCAGACATTACTCATCAAGATCACACTGTCCTTGCCCACTGAGCCCAGACCAGAGCTCAGATCCTCTGCACAGCTGCCACTCCTGACTGGTCAGGGTTGAGACATCTTGCAATGCAGTTGCCAACACTGCTCTAGAATTTGAGACCTGCATATATAAGGGGCTGATCTGTGGGTGCTGTGTAGGTGTGGGTGAGTCTGTGAGGAAACCTCCCCCTGCCAGATCCTTGAGGAAACACTCAGAAGTGTGTGCTACAGACGGTGAAGGGACCGGAAAACGATGTCAGAGCAAAACTGACTAGGTGGTCTGGGGTTCTTCAGCCTGAGGGTAAAGGGGCTCGGAGGGGGGTGCGGACCATGTGTGGCCTTCACACTTTGGGACAAGAGAGAGAGAACAAGTGGCATGACATGGAGAGAACCACAGAAAAACAGAAACCTCTTCATGTATTAAGCTGATGATAAAGTCAGAGCAGTCCAAAGAGAAGCCTGTCTTGGGAGGTAGTGAGCTCCCTGTCCTTGGAGGTGTGCAAGAAGATGGAGAAGCCTTGGCAGGGATCTTGTGGAAGGCATCCAAGCGGCAATTCTGAGTGAGGAGAGGCGAGCCAGATGATCCTGGGGGTTCCTTCCAGCCCTGGGAGCCAGGGAGTTGGTGGAGACCAGGGAGGGCCTTGTGAGGAAAGGTGGGCAGTGTGGAAAAGGGGCTGTGATGTGTGTGTGCATGTGTGTGTGTGTGTTCCTGGGACTTAGAGAAGAGTGTGTGGGGTGGACAGCAGTGTGTGGGGTAGAGAGCAGGGAGGGTAGAGCCCAGAACATTCTTAGCTGTGGAGCTGGGAGGAGGCAACTCCTGAGCAGCTTGCCCTCTCTCTTCTGGGGAAACCAGGACGTGGAGGCCAGGGAGCCGTGAGAACATCAGATCTGCTGGGACCAGCAGACCCTGGGAGGGGCGACAGGCAGCCTTGGGGAGACGGGGTTCTTGTTCGGAACGGCCATGCATGTGCTGCGTGACTGTGGATGAGAAACTGCCCCTCTCTGGACTTTCCAGATTCTTTGGTCCGACAGATGGGAAAGCGTGGACCCTACCGGCTGGGACATTCTTCGATCCAGTGTCTGGATTCTAATCTCGGCCCCAGCCTGAGGCAGGACAACTCCATCTTAGGGGGACCAGGGATTCCGAGGAGGTTTCAAATCCTCGAGGACGTGGTGACCAGGTCTCCTGGGTGCCCCTGGGCTTCGCCAGTCTTCCTCCACCATCTCCTTTTGCTTCCTTCTTGCCTACATCCTTACGTTCTTGACACCCAGTCCTGAAGCCCAGGTCCCAGGCTACCGGATCTGGTTGGGCCGAGGAGGGGACCTGGTTGCTTTGGTCTCCAGCACAGACTACCTCCTGGGTGTGCGCGGGTCCATGCAGAGAACCTGCGGTGCCCACTCCGAGTCCAGACGGGCTGTATCAGTCCATAGTTTTGTCTTCATTTTGTTTTGTTAAAAAAAATAGCTATTTTCCTCTGCCCCTTTTCCTGGCCACTCACGATGGCCTCACCTCCTCCCCCGGGGCCAAGAGGGCAGGGGTGCGGGGGAGGGGAGGGCGTTGGGCGCTGGGCAGTGGTGGGCGGGGTGAGTCTTCAAGCTTCAGGCCACACCCTCTACTGGATGCCCCGGAAGAGGCACATGGCAAAGATCATGGCAAAAAGCTGCAAAGAAAGTAGGATTTGGCTTGTCAAGCTGGGTTCACAGCCCTCCAGGGGGCTGTCCCACCCCGAGGAGAAGGGGCTGCCTGCCCTGGCACAGGAAGGGGGCTCACCCGTCACTCTTGGGACGCTCTTGCTGCAGGCACTCCTGACACTGCCTTGGGCAGGGGGCAAGCCCCTCTTGCCAGCCACTGGTCCCCTCATGCAGTGTGGTCATGAAAAGAAGGGGCTTTGACCATAGGTTCAAATCCAGCTCCCTTATTTTCCATCAGCAAACATGGGCCAAACACTTCCCTTCTCTGGGCCTCAGTATATATCAAGAGCTTACCATGTGCTGGGCACAGTTCTAAATGCTTTCTCAGAAGTATTTTCACAGATCAGGAAGTGAGACCCAGAGAGGTCATGGAACCCACCTAAGATCACACAGTGACAATGAGGAATCCAGGGTTGGAGTCCAGCATTCTGAGTCCAGAGGCCAGTCTCACAGCCCCTGCCCTCCCCTTCTTTTAGCTCACAGGACGGGGGTGAGATGGGAAGTCTAAGGTGATTAACAATGTAATGAGGCCTATTATATAGTAGATGTTTAATTAAAAGTTACTAGGAATCCGACACAACTGAAACGACTTAGCAGCAGCAGCAGGAATGTTATTGACTGGCAAGAAAGACGTAGCCCTTCCCCAAATTAGGAGCACAGTCCACTGAACACCTGTCCAAGGGTTCTGGGAGGGTGGGGTATGCAGAGACCCTGACTCAGGGATGCCTATTTATTCAGGCTGGCTTGCACCCCGATGCCAGAGCTCCTGAAAGTAGCACAAGGCACAGTCCCCAGACCACAGGCTCACGACCGAACCTCTGGGAGGGACTCTGGGTGGGGGAGGCGAGGCATATGGGAACCGTCCCTGCTGAGGTTCTGCCCCCCCACCCCCCGCCAGAGGCCGCAGCTGGGCTGGGGGGCTGGGTGTGAAGGCAGCAGGCTGGGAGCACAGACACTGCTTGATGAGCCCTGTCTCAGGGCCCCCACCTCTTGACGTCCACAGTGCTGTAGGAGCCCGCTTTTAGCATCATTTTGCAAATAGGGAAACTGCGGCTCGGGCATCCTGTGCGCGGGGAGAGGCAGAGCTGGGAGCTGAACTCAGAAGCCCGTGTTCTTCCTGCAGGGTACGCACGTCTGCAATTTCCCAGGGGGCCTGGTACTGAGCTATGTTTCTTGATCATTGTTTCCTCCCAGGAGGGGACTTGTTCACCTAGAACAGTGCTGGTGCACAGCTGGGGCTCAATCTGTGCTTGATGAGTGAATGAACGGGTGAATGAATAAATCCATCTCCCCGTCCTGCAAAGTCTCCACAAAGCTGCTCTAGGACTGCAGGACACAGTACTCAATGGACGTGAGTCTAAGCAAGCTTCGGGAGACGGTGAAGGACAGGGAAGCCTGGCGGGCTGTGGTCCATGGGGTCCCCAAGGGTCGGACACGACTGAGCGACTGAACAACAGCAAAAGGCACAGTAAGGAGCTAAGCAAGCCTGGATTTGTGGTGCTAGGTGGGAGGGGGAGGCTGAGGATTGCGTTGCCTGATTTCATTTCCCCGCTGGCCAAGGACTGGCCTCCCCTTTCTTCATATCAACCGGCGTGGGCAAAACTGTGCAACCTCCCAGGACAGGGGATTTGAGATCCCAGACGGGGGTGAATAGAAGGAAGGGGGCAGCTCCATCGTTTGACCACAGCGCCACCTAGTGGCGGCTCTAAGCGTCTGCAGTGGCCTTCCTTTTAAGGGGGCTCAGCGCCCTTCTGATCTTCACGGCTGGGACTCCATCTGCAACTTGTGAGGTTAACAAGGCCCCGCGGCCCTGAACATCCCACAGAGAAAAGGAGGCCTGATCTAGAAGCAAAGGCTGCGGAGAAGGCAGTGGCACCCCACTCCAGTACTCTTGCCTGGAGAATCCCATGGATGGAGGAGCCTGTTAGGCTACAGTCCATGGGGTCGCTAAGAGTTGGACTCGACTGAGCGACTTCACTTTCACTTTTCACTTTCATGCATTGGAGAAGGAAATGGCAGCCCACTCCAGTGTTCTTGCCTGGAGAATCCCAGGGACAGAGGAGCCTGTTGGGCTGCCGTCTATGGGGTTGCACAGAATCGGACACGACTGACGTGACTTAGCAGCAGTAGCAGCAGAAGCAAGGCTGTAGCCCCTCCCTCAAATCAGCTGCACTGATCCTTCAGAGTTCACTCTGGACCTTGGGTGGGGTACAGGGGTTGGGGGTGAGTGACTCTCAGGGCCTATCTACCCCCATTGCCCGGAGACTTGCTCAGATGTGTTCAGAGCCCCATAACAACTCAGGGAGCAGACAGGCACGGCTGGGCTTATCACCTCATAGTCCCCGAAGTGGGGTCCCACTGGGTCCTGGGCTAGGGATCTGGAGGTGGAGGTAGGCTAGGGGTGCAGGCTGTAGGGGAGTGTCTGCCCCAGACCCTGTGAGGGCGTCTTGCTTCTGGGGAACTGCAGAAGTGGGGGCCTTCACTTACCTCGATGGCCAGCACCCCTATGGCCAGGGCTCCGGCCAGGTAGACATAAGTCTCAAAGGCGTTGAGGATCACCGTGTAACAGCCCTGGAGGGGAAGGACCGGAGGTGAGGCCAAAGCCAGGAGGGACAGGGGTCAGGGGCCAGCCTCCCGACTGGGGAGTGAAGCCCGGGAACTGGCATGTGGCCCCAGAGCTCAGGCAGCAGCCGGCCTACCCTGTCCCACCGCTGTTGGGATAGTTTAGCAGGGAGGGGCTGGGAGGCAGGAGGCCCATAAAAACAGCATCTTGGCAGCAACGCACTAGAGACCCACCTGGCCCTTCAGCCCCTAAGGCAAGGCTGAAAATGGCCAGCTTGACTGCTGCTCAATCAGACACAGACCCTTTTTTCTCTTTTGATGGGAATATTGGAAAATTTCCAGTAAATGTCTGGACTCCCTTCTGTTCTCAAAAAGATCAGATGATCCAGTAAGGTAGGCCATCATTTCTATGTAGCTCTCCCTGGGGACAGGTACTCCCTGGGGATTCACAGTCCCCACCATCATCTATCGTCCCACACCCACCCTTTCTACTCCTCCCTGTTACCAGCCTGGCAGCAGGATTTTGGTTTGCAAACTCCACCCTAAGGAAAGCCAGCCCATTCTTCAAGACCTAGCACATACCTCACCACCTCCAGGCAGCCTTCCAGGACCAACTCAGCTCTCACAGTGCCCCTTCTAAATGGATTGAATCCCTGTGCTATTACTGTTTTCTCAAGCAGTCCTCAGGATATACGGACTGAGACAGAGATGGAGCCAGTGAGAGATGAGACAGAAACAGAGGGCCAGCATTATCAGCATGTGACTGCCACCCCATCTGACCCTGCGTGCCTCACGTCTTGGGTCATCTCTGTGCCCATGCTCCCTCTCTCTGCACCATGCTGACCAGAGACTGATGCATGGTATTTGCTTTGATAGGAATGTATTTTTAAAGGAGAGAATTTTCTTTCTTTTAGGAGAATCCGCATATTCCTTGGGCCCAGCCAGAGGACCTGCAAGGGAAGGAGTCGCCAGGGTGGGGGTTAGGGAATCGCACCTGGTCCCTTTTGGGTGACAGTGGCTGCGTCTGGGTCCTGTTGAGATTTGGGGGTGCTTCTTAGGTGATTCTTGGGGGCTCATATGCATTGTCAGTCACCCAGAAGCTGTGGCTCATTGGCTGGAAGTGGGAGTGACATGCCACGAGGCTGCACTCGGGCAGGCGGACAGCAGGACCTGACCTGGGCAGAGTGGCCAGGTGGATGGCATGGGGCCCTCCTGCTGGAGGCTGGCGGGGGCTTGGCAGGGAAGGCCCCCACAGGCCCCTCTTTGAGCACCCCGCAAACATACAGGATGTACCCAGATGAACAGACCCCCCAGCATGGTGAGCTGGATCCAGTGTTCTTGGGGCTGACGGTATGTCAGAATCACCTGGGAAGTAGTTAACAATACATATGCCGAGAGGGAGCTAAGATGGCGGAGGAGTAGGACGGGGAGAACACTTTCTCCCCCACAAATTCAGAAGAAGAACATTTAAACGCCGAGTAAATTCCACAAAACAACTTCTGAATGCCGGCAGAGGACATCAGGCACCCAGAAAAGCAACCCAAGTCTTCGAAAGGAGGTAGGGAAAAATATAAAAGACAAAAAAAGGGACAAAAGAGGGAGGGATGGAGTTCCGTCCCGGAAAGGGAGTCTTAAAAAGAGAGAAGTTTCCAAACACCAGGAAATCTTCTCACTGCCGAATCTGTGCCGAGCCTTGGAAGCACAGAGGGCAACATAACAGGGAGGAAAAATAAATAATTCAAACCTGCACATTGCGAGCCCTACAGTAACTCCCCCAGCGGTAACTCCCCCAGCGGAGAAGCAGGCAGACGCCTGCACACGCCATTAGCAAGCGGGGGCTGGGCAGGGAGGCGCGGCACGGGCTGCATCGCAAGGATCTGGCCTGAATACCCCGAGCACTATCTGAGCGAAATAATTTGGGCTAGCAAACCAGACTGTAGGATATCTACCACGCGAAAAGCCAGCCCCAACCTAAGACACCGCCAGGCCCGCGCACGGAATAAAGGACTGAACAGAGATAGCCGGCAGCAGACCATCCCCCTCCAGTGACAGGCAGCCAGAGCCAGAAGGGGACAATCGCAGCCCCAGAGAGACATTATCTATAAAACTGTAAGCAGGCTTCTTTGCTAACTAAAACTTCTTGGGGGTCTGGACGGTCAACATCTGCCTGAGAAGGTGTGCCGGTGCGCAACTAGATAACGGAGCGGCGGAGAGGCGATAAGTCGCAGCAATCGCGCGCGCAAAACACCTGACCACCTGAGCTGCTCGGATCTGGGAAGGGCACAAAACGCAGGCCCAACCGAGAGTCTACGCCTCTGAGGACTACCCGAGTGCCTGAACCGGAGCAGCTTGGACCTGGGAAGTACAGGCAGCCCAGGGCTGGCTGCGGATGGTTTGCAGCGGAGCAACCTAGAGCCTGAGCAGCGTGGGCAGAGAGGCTACACGCGCCGTGATGGGGGTGGGGGGGGGGCAGACCCAGTGTGGCTGAGGCACTGCGAGCACACGCCAGTGTTATTTGTTTGCAGCATCCCTCCCTACCTCCCCTCAGTGAGACTGAACAAGCCTATAAAAAAAAAAAAATTAAGTCCTCTATTATTCCTTTAATTTCCACTTTTATAACCGATTACTTTGCAAAAAAAAAAAAAAAAAAGACCGTATTTTTTTTAAAGCAAACTTCATATATATATTTTTAAAATAATTTTTGACCTTTTTTTTTCTTTTTCCTTCTTTTCTTTAACATTGTATTTTTGAAATTCCAAACTCTACTCTAGATTTTTAATTTTAGCTTTTTAGTATTTGTTATCAATTTTGTACCTATAGTTTTTTTTTTGTTTTTGTTTTTATATAATTTCTGTGACCCTGTTTTCTTTTTCTTTTTCTCTGTTTCTTTCTCTTCTTCTTTTAAATAACATTGTATATCTGAAATTCCAAACTCTATTCTAGGTTTTTAATTTATGCTTTTTGGTATTTGTTATCAATTTTGTACCTGTATTTTTTTTTTTTTATAATTTATGTGACCTTGTTTGTTCTTGTTTGTTTTTTTTTTCTCTTTCTTTTTCTTCTTCTTTTTTTAACATTGTATTTTTGAAACTCCAAACTCTAGATTTTTAACTTTTGCTTTTTGGTATTAGTTATCAATTTTGTACCTATATTTTCTTTATAATTTTTGCGACCTTGTTTGTTATTGTTGTTCATTTTTTCTCTTTCTTTTCCTTCTTCTTTTCTTTAACATCGTATTTTTGAAATTCCAAACTCTAGTCTAGATTTTAAATTTTTGCTTTTATGTATTTGTTACCAATTTTGTACCTTTAAGAACCCAATCTTCAGTACCCATTTTTCACTAGGGAGCAAGATTACTGGCTTAACTGCTCTCTCTCCCTTTGGACTCTCCTTTTTCTCCACTAGGTCACCTGTGTCTCCTTCCTAACCCCTCTCTACTCTACCCAACTCTGTGAATTTCTGTGTGTTCCAGACGGTGGAGAACACTTAGGGAACTGATTACTGGCTGGATCTGTCTCCCTCCTTTTCATTTCCCCCATTTATCCTCCTGGCCACCTCTGCCACCTTCTTCCTTCTTCTCTTCTCTGTATAACTCTGTGAACAACTCTGAGTGGTCCAGTTGTGGAGTGCACATAAGGAAGAGATTACTGAATAGCCCACTCTCTCCTCTATTGATTCTACCTCATCTCATTCGGGTCACTTCTAACGCCCTCCTCACTCTTCTCTTCTCCATATAATGCTGTAAACCACTCTGGGCGAAACAAGTTTCAGGGCAAGACATACCAAGCACATTCTCCAGCAGCAAGGAACACAGCCCTGAGCTCCAACATACAGGCAGCCCAAGTCACCCCAAAACCATAGACATCCATAACTCATTACTAGACATTTCATTGCACTCCAGAGAGAAGAAATACAGCTCCACCCACCAGAACACCAACACAAGCTTCCTTAACCAAGAAACCTTGACAAGCCACCTGTACAAACCCACACAGAGTGAGGAAACGCCACAATAAAGAGAACTCCACAAACTGCCAGAATACAGAAAGGACACCCCAAACTCAGCAATTTAAACAAGATGAAGAGACAGAGGAATACCCAGCAGATAAAGGAACAGGATAAATGCCCACCAAACCAAACAAAAGAGGAAGAGATAGGGAATCTACCTGATAAAGAGTTCTGAATAATGATAGTGAAATTGATCCAAAATCTTGAAATCAAAATGGAATCACAGATAAATATCTTGGAGACAAAGATTGAGAAGATGCAAGAAAGGTTTAACAGGGACCTAGAAGAAATAAAAGAGAGTCAATATAAAATGAATAATGCAATAAATGAAATTAAAAACACTCTGGAGGCAACAAATAGTAGAATAACAGAGGCAGAAGATAGGATTAATGAATTAGAAGATAGAATGGTAGAAATAAATGAATCAGAGAGGATAAAAGAAAAACGAATTAAAAGAAATGAAGACAATCTCAGAGACCTCCAGGACAATATTAAACGCTACAACATTTGAATCATAGGGGTCCCAGAAGCAGAAGACAAAAAGAAAGACCATGAGAAAATACTTGAGGAGATAATAGTTGAAAACTTCCCTAAAATGGGGAAGGAAATAATCACCCAAGTCCAAGAAACCCAGAGAGTCCCAAACAGGATAAACCCAAGGCGAAACACCCCAAGACACATATTAATCAAATTAACAAAGACCAAACACAAAGAACAAATATTAAAAGCAGCAAGGGAAAAACAACAAATAACACACAAAGGAATTCCCATTAGGATAACAGCTGATCTTTCAATAGAAACTCTTCAAGCCAGGAGGGAATGGCAAGACATACTTAAAGTGATGAAAGAAAATAACCTACAGCCCAGATTATTGTACCCAGCAAGGATCTCATTCAAATATGAAGGAGAAATCAAAAGCTTCTCAGACAAGCAAAAGCTGAGAGAATTCAGCACCACCAAACCAGCTCTCCAACAAATTCTAAAGGATATTCTCTAGACAGGAAACACAAAAATAGTGTATAAACTTGAACCCAAAACAATAAAGTAAATGGCAACGGGATCATATTTATCAGTAATTACCTTAAATGTAAATGGGTTGAATGCCCCAACCAAAAGACAAAGACTGGCTGAATGGATACAAAAACAAGACCCCTACGTATGTTGTCTACAAGAGACCCATCTCAAAACAGGGGACACGTACAGACTGAAAGTGAAGGGCTGGAAAAAGATTTTCCATGCAAATAGGGACCAAAAGAAAGCAGGAGTAGCAATACTTATATCAGATAAAATAGACTTTAAAACAAAGGCTGTGAAAAGAGACAAAGATGGTCACTACATAATGATCAAAGGATCAATCCAAGAAGATATAACAATTATAAATATATATGCACCCAACACAGGAGCGCCACAATATGTAAGACAAATGCTAACAAGTATGAAAGGAGACATTAACAATAACACAATAATAGTGGGAGACTTTAATACCCCACTCACACCTATGGATAGATCAACTAAACAGAAAATTAACAAGGAAACACAAACGTTAAATGATACAATAGACCAGTTAGACCTAATTGATATCTATAGGACATTTCATCCCAAAACAATGAATTTCACCTTTTTCTCAAGCGCACATGGAACCTTCTCCAGGATAGATCACATCCTGGGCCATAAATCTAGCCTTGGTAAATTCAAAAAAATAGAAATCATTCCAAGCATTTTTTCTGACCACAATGCAGTAAGATTAGATCTCAATTACAGGAGACAAACTATTAAAAATGCCAACATATGGAGGCTGAACAACACCCTGCTGAATAACCAACAAATCACAGAAGAAATCAAAAAAAGAAATCAAAATTTGCATAGAAATGAATGAAAATGAAAACACAACAACTCAAAACCTGTGGGACACTTTAAAAGCAGTCCTAAGGGGAAAGTTCATAGCAATACAGGCATACCTCAAGAAACAAGAAAAAAGTCAAATAAATAACGTAACCCTACACCTAAAGCAACTAGAAAAGGAAGAAATGAAGAACCCCAGGGTTAGTAGAAGGAAAGAAATCTTAAAAATTAGGGCAGAAATAAATGCAAAAGAAACAAAAGAGACCATAGCAAAAATCAACAAAGCCAAAAGCTGGTTCTTTGAAAGGATAAATAAAATTGACAAACCATTAGCCAGACTCATCAAGAAACAAAGGGAGAAAAATCAAATCAATAAAATTAGAAATGAAAATGGAGAGATCACAACAGACAACACAGAAATACAAAGGATCATAAGAGACTACTATCAACAATTATATGCCAATAAAATGGACAACGTGGAAGAAATGGACAAATTCTTAGAAAAGTACAACTTTCCAAAACTGGACCAGGAAGAAATAGAAAATCTTAACAGACCCATCACAAGCACGGAAATTGAAACTGTAATCAAAAATCTTCCAGCAAACAAAAGCCCGGGTCCAGACGGCTTCACAGCTGAATTCTACCAAAAATTTAGAGAAGAGCTAACACCTATCCTGCTCAAACTCTTCCAGAAAATTGCAGAGGAAGGTAAACTTCCAAACTCATTCTATGAGGCCACCATCACCCTAATACCAAAACCTGACAAAGATCCCACAAAAAAAGAAAACTACAGACCAATATCACTGATGAACATAGATGCAAAAATCCTTAACAAAATTCTAGCAATCAGAATCCAACAACACATTAAAAAGATCATACACCATGACCAAGTGGGCTTTATCCCAGGGATGCAAGGGTTCTTCAATATCCGCAAATCAATCAATGTTATACACCACATTAACAAATTGAAAAACAAAAACCATATGATTATCTCAATAGATGCAGAGAAAGCCTTTGACAAAATTCAACATCCATTTATGATAAAAACTCTCCAGAAAGCAGGAATAGAAGGAACATACCTCAACATAATAAAAGCTACATATGACAAACCCACAGCAAACATTATCCTCAATGGTGAAAAATTGAAAGCATTTCCTCTAAAGTCAGGAACAAGACAAGGGTGCCCACTTTCACTATTACTGTTCAACATAGTTTTGGAAGTTTTGGCCACAGCAATCAGAGCAGAAAAAGAAATAAAAGGAATCCAAATTGGAAAAGAAGAAGTAAAACTCTCACTGTTTGCAGATGACATGATCCTTTACATAGAAAACCCTAAAGACTCCACCAGAAAATTACTAGAACTAATCAATGATTATAGCAAAGTTGCAGGATATAAAATCAACACACAGAAATCCCTTGCATTCCTATACACTAATAATGAGAAAACTGAAAGAGAAATTAAGGAAACAATTCCATTCACCATTGCAACGGAAAGAATAAAATACTTAGGAATATATCTACCTAAAGAAACTAAAGACCTATATATAGAAAACTATAAAACACTGGTGAAAGAAATCTAAGAGGACACTAATAGATGGAGAAATATACCATGTTCATGGATTGAAAGAATCAATATAGTGAAAATGAGTATACTACCCAAAGCAATTTATAGATTCAATGCAATCCCTATCAAGCTACCAACGGTATTCTTCACAGAGCTAGAACAAATAATTTCACAATTTGTATGGAAATACAAAAAACCTCGAATAGCCAAAGCGATCTTGAGAAAGAAGAATGGAACGGGAGGAATCAATCTACCTGACTTCAGGCTCTATTACAAAGCCACAGTTATCAAGACAGTATGGTACTGGCACAAAGACAGAAATATTGATCAATGGAACAAAATAGAAAGCCCAGAGGTAAATCCACGCATATATGGACACCTTATCTTTGACAAAGGAGGCAAGAATATACAATGGATTAAAGACAATCTCTTTAACAAGTGGTGCTGGGAAAGCTGGTCAACCACTTGTAAAAGAATGAAGCTAGAACACTTTCTAACACCATACACAAAAATAAACTCAAAATTGATTAAAGATCTCAACGTAAGACCAGAAACTATAAAACTCCTAGAGGAGAACATAGGCAAAACACTCTCCGACATACATCACAGCAGGATCCTCTATGACCCACCTCCCAGAATATTGGAAATAAAAGCAAAAATAAACAAATGGGACCTAATTAAACTTAAAAGCTTCTGCACAACAAAGGAAACTATTAGCAAGGTGAAAAGGCAGCCTTCAGAATGGGAGAAAATAATAGCAAATGAAGCAACGGACAAACAACTAATCTCAAAAATATACAAGCAACTCCTACAGCTCAACTCCAGAAAAATAAATGACCCAATCAAAAAATGGGCCAAAGAACTAAATAGACATTTCTCCAAAGAAGACATACAGATGGCTAACAAACACATGAAAAGATGCTCAACATCACTCATTATCAGAGAAATGCAAATCAAAACCACTATGAGGTACCATTTCACGCCAGTCAGAATGGCTGCAATCCATAAGTCTACAAGCAATAAATGCTGGAGAGGGTGTGGAGAAAAGGGAACTCTCTTACACTGTTGGTGGGAATGCAAACTAGTACAGCCACTATGGAGAACAGTGTGGAGATTCCTTAAAAAACTGGAAATAGAACTGCCTTATGATCCAGCAATCCCACTGCTGGGCATACACACTGAGGAAACCAGAAGGGAAAGAGACACGTGTACCCCAATGTTCATCGCAGCACTGTTTATAATAGCCAGGACATGGAAGCAACCTAGATGCCCATCAGCAGATGAATGGATAAGAAAGCTGTGGTACGTATACACAGTGGAGCATTACTCAGCCATTAAAAGGAATACATTTGAATCGGTTCAAATGAGGTGGATGAAACTGGAACCTATTATACAGAGTGAAGTAAGCCAGAAAGAAAAACACCAATACAGTATACTAACGCATATATATGGAATTTAGAAAGATGGTAACAATAACCCTGTGTACGAGACAGCAAAAGAGACACCGATGTATAGAACAGTCTTATGGACTCTATGGGAGAGGGAAAGGGTGGGAAGATTTGGGAGAATGGCATTAAACATGTATAATATCATGTATGAAATGAGTTGCCAGTCCAGGTTCGATGCACGGTACTGGATGCTTGGGGCTGGTGCGCTGGGATGACCCAGAGGGAGGGTAGGGGAGGGAGGAGGGAGGAGGGTTCAGGATGGGGAACACGGGTATACCTGTGGCAGATTCATTTCGATGTTTGGCAAAACTAATACAATATTGTAAAGTTTAAAAATAAAATCAAATTAAAATAAAATAAAATAAAACAGGAAAAAAAACCCAAAACAATACATATGCCAAGGCCGCACCCCCAGGACCCTGGATTGGGGGGTCTGGTGTGGAGCCCAGGAACCTACGTGGCGAGCAGATGCCCCAGGCGATTTCTAAGGCCTGTGCCATGGTCAGGCTGAGACACACCAGGCCTGGCAAGGACGACAAGGAAAGAAGGCCTTAGCTGACTGGGAGCCCAGCCAAGTGCTGTGTGATTGGAGCCCTAAGGGTGCCCTCCCACAGGCCAGCTGGTCTGGAACCCAGTGTGGCTGGAGGTGGCTTCAGAGCTGGCAGGGAAGCCCCATGCAGCCGGCCAGGCCTGGGGCCATCCTGGATCTGCCTGCAGACCCGTGTTGGGGCGGAACTCAAATCGCCAACCCCCTTGCTCTGTTTGCCTGTGTTTGTGTTAAGTCACTTCAGTCGGGTCCGTCTCTGCCAGGCTCCTCTGTCCATGGGGATTCTCCAGGCAAGAATTCTGGAGTGGGTTGCCATGCTTTCCTCCAGGGGATCTTCCTGACCCAGGAATCAAACCTGTATCACTTTCAGTTCAGTTCAGTTGCTCAGTCGTGTCCGACTCTTTGTGACCCCATGGACTGCAGCACGCCAGGCTTCCCTGTCCCATCACCAGCTCCCAGAGCTTACTGAAACTCATGTCCATCGAGTCGGTGATGACATCCAACCATCTCATCCTCTGTCGTCCCCTTCTCCTCCTGCCTTCAATCTTTCCCAGCATCAGGGTCTTTTCACATGAGTCAGTTCCTCACATCAGGTGGCCAAAGTATTAGAGTTTCAGCTTCAGTATCAGTCCTTCCAATGAATATTCAGGACTGATTTCCTTTAGGATGGACTGGTTGGATCTCCTTGCAGTCCAAGGGACTCTCAAGAGTCTTCTCCAGCACCACAGTTCAAAAGCATCAATTCTTCGGCACTCAGTTTTCTTTATAGTCTAACTTTCACATCCATACGTGACTACTGGAAAAACCATAGCCTTGACTAGATGGATCTTTGATGGCAAAGTAATGTCCCTGCTTTTTAATATGCTGTCTAGGTTGGTCACAGTTTTTCTTCCAAGGAGCAAGCGTCTTTTAATTTCATGGCTGCAATCACCATCTGCAGTGATTTTGGAGCCCAAGAAAATAAAGTATCTCACTGTTTCCATTGTTTCCCCATCTATTTGCCATGAAGTGATGGGACTGGATGCCATGATCTTAGTTTTCTGAATGCTGAGCTTTAAGCCAACATTTTCACTCTCCTCTTTCACTTTCATCAAGAGGTTCTTTAGTTCCTCTTCACTTTCTACCATAAGGGTAGTGTCATCTGCATATCTGAGGTTATTGATATTTCTCCAGGCAATCTTGATTCCAGCTTGTGTTTCATCCAGCCCAGCGTTTCTCATGATATACTCTGCATATAAGTTAAATGAGCAGGGTGACAAGATACAGCCTTGACATACTCCTTTCCCGATTTGGAACCAGTCTGTTGTTCCATGTCCAGTTCTAACTGTTGCTTCTTGACCCATATACAGATTTCTCAGGATGCAGGTCAGGTGGGCTGGTATTCCCATCTCTTGAAGAATGTTCCACAGTTCGTTGTGACCCACACAGTCAAAGGCTCTGGCATAGTCAATAAAGCAGAAGTAGATATTTTTCTGGAACTCTTTGGTTTTTCGATGATCCAACTGATGTTGGCAATTTGATCTCTGGTTCCTCTGCTTTTTCTAAATCCAGCTTGAACATCTGGAAGTTCACGGTTCACATACTATTAAAGCCTGGCTTGGAGAATTTTGAGCATTACTTTGCTAGTGTGTGAGACGAGAGCAATTGTGCAGTAGTTTGAACATTTATCGGCATTGGCTTTCTTTGGGATTGGAATGAAAACTGACCTTTTCCAGTCCTATGGCCACTGCTGAGTTTTTCAAATTTGCTGGCATATTGAGTTCAGCACTTTCACAGCATCATCTTTCAGGATTTGAAATAGCTCAACTGGAATTCCATCACCTCCACTAGCTTTGTTCATAGTGATGCTTCCTAAGGCCCACTTGACTTCACATTCCAGGATGTCCGGCTCTAGGTCAGTGATCACACCATCGTGATTATCTGGGTCGTGAAGATCTTTTCTGTACAGTTCTTCTGTGTATTCTTGTCACATCTTCTTAATATCTTCTGCTTCTGTTAGGTCCATACCATTTCTGTCCTTTATTGAGCCCATCTTTGCATGAAATGTTCCCTTGGTATCTCTAATTTTCTTGAAGAGATCTCTAGTCTTTACCATTCTATTTTTTCCCTCTATTTCTTTGCACTGATCACTGAGGAAGGCATTCTTACCTCTCCTTGCTATTCTTTGGAAG
Source organism: Bos javanicus (assembly GCF_032452875.1). Lineage (NCBI taxonomy): Eukaryota > Metazoa > Chordata > Mammalia > Artiodactyla > Bovidae > Bos > Bos javanicus. The sequence goes on along the minus strand of NC_083882.1, from coordinate 75,246,918 downwards.
TCTGCACTCAAATGGGTATATCTTTCCTTTTCTCCTTCACCTTTTGCTTATCTTCTTATCTCAGCTACTTCCTGTATTGGCAGGCGAGTTCTTTACCACTAGCGCCACCTGGGGAGCCCTTGCTCTGTTTAGCTCTTTTTAAAGCGTCAGAACCCTGACATATAGAACAGCAGCAGCAAGCGGGCATGCTCCAGAGGGAAGGGAAGGAGACTGGGAGAGGCCTGGGAGAGGTGCTTCCAGCCTCCCATCATTCCCTGAGGCTGCCACTCATCTCCTCCCCCAGCCCCCGAGTCCGCTTCCTGCCACCAATACCCCACCCCCACCCCCATCCACTCCCTCTACCCAACACAGCCTGGACTTACCATGTGCTTTGAGGGGCCACCCAGACAAGAAGCGCCAGTAACCCGGGGAGAAGTGGTTACACAGGTAACACCGGCCACTTGCTTACTGGGTGAACTTACAGGCACGTTTCGTTTTATTGCGCTTCACGGATATTGTATGTTTTTAGAAATTGACGGTTTGTGGCAGCCCTGCATTGAGGAAGGCTATTGGGGCCATTTTTGCAACAGTGGTTGCTCACTTCGCCTCAGTGTCTCATCTTGGTAATTCTCACCATATTTCCAGCATTTTAATTCTTATCAGATGTGTCACAGGGATCTGTGATCAGTGATCTTCGATGTTACTACTACCTCTTGCTTCCCAGGTGGGACTAGGGATAAAGAACCCACCTGCCAACGCAGGAGACGTAAGAGATGTGGGTTCGGTCTCTGGGTTGGGAAGATCCCCTGGAGGAGGGCATGGCAACCCACTCCAGTATTCTTGCCTGGAGAATCCCATGGACAGAGGAGTGTGGCAGGCTGCAATCCATGGGGTCGCAAAGAGTCGGACACGACTGAGCGACTGAGCACACACTGCCTCTTGCTGATGGCTCAGATGACAGTGAGCATTTTTAGCAATACAACATTTTAAAATTATAGCACGCATACTGATTTTTTTCTTTTGACATAAAGTGACTGCACACGTAACAGACTAAGGTGCAGTGTAAAAACTATTTTTTAAAAAATTTGCCTATTTCTTTGGCTGTGCAAGGTCTTGGTTGTGGCATGTGGGATCCAGTTCCGCAGCCGGGGATTAAACCTGCAGCCCCTGCACTGGGACTGCAGTCTTAGCCACTGGACCTCCAGGGAAGTCCCTGAGCATAATTTTTATGGACACCAGGAAACCAAAAATTTCCTGTCCCTCGCTCCATTGCAATGGTCTGGAACCGAACCCTCGGTCTCTCCGAGGTGTGCCTGTATTTACTTTTTCTCGGCCTCCTTTGCCCCATCCAAAGACTGGGGCCTGTGTAGGACTACTTCCTAGGACTGGTGTGAGGATGAGATGAGATGCTATGGACAAAGCACGTGGAACAATGCTGGCAGGTCCACCCCTCAGTCCCGTTAGGACCATGTGCTTTCTCTCTGGGCCCCCAGAGCACAGCCTGGGGGTGGGAGATGTCCGAGTGCAGAACTGGGTTGCCCTCTACAACCCGGGGAGCAGTGGACCACACACACACACACACACACACAAGCACGCATACACCCCTGTACCATAAGGGGATAGGAGAAGCAGTAAGCCCCTTCTGAACTTGATGTTGACTTTCACATGCCTCACCTGGGCCTGGGGGGCCTTCTTAGGCCTGGAGGGGGGCCTTATCTAGCCGAGGGAAGTTGTCCCTGCACCCCTCGCCTGCTGCGGGTGGGGCACCCGGGGCCTAAACTGCTCATCTGCCCTCTGTCAGGCTCTGACACCAAAGGTTCACCCTGGGCTGAACCAAGCAGATGGCTTGGCTGACGGAGGCCCTGCTACTGAGACGCCCTCAGGGAGAGCAGCCAGGGCAGAGGGCGGATGGAAGATGCCGCCAGGACTCAGCGAGTGTCCCCTCTGGCCAGGCTCTGCTGGGGCCTCATGTGCTTCTTCTGGCTTGGACCCCATTCCAGCCTCTTGAGGAAGAGGAATGGAAGGAGGGGGCAGATGACCACTGGCTCAGGGTCACCGCTGAGGAGGCAGGGAAACGGGTTGGTCCTAAGGGGAGTGCAAGCGTCTTCTCTGCTCTATTCTAAAGGGAAGCAGTCGCATCAGGAAGCCCTGATTCCTGCTCATCTGGGCGGGGTCCCTGGCTCAGGGGCCAAACTCCAGCCGGTACCCCTGGGTATCACCTCTTCCTCCCCCTCAGGACGGAGGCCCACCCCGACCCCTCCCCTGCCCAGTAAGACACTGCAGGGATCATCTTCCCCACCTGCCACCAGACTGTGCGTCCCTGAGCCATGCTGCTGTTGGCAGCACCTCCCCTCATCTCTGCAGGGAGGGAACATGCCCCCACCCTGACTCCTGGCTGCAGTCACCCGCCCTCTGCAACCTCATCTGACAGAGGCCAGAGGGGCCACCACGAAGACCGCCACGTTTCTACGTCCAGCACGGACCTTCCCCCGAGCCCTGCAAGTCCAGCTGCCCACTGCCTGCAGGTCCCAGGGCAGATCCGAGGTCCCCCCCAACTAGAACCTACGGAGTCACTCCCAGCACAGCCTCATCCTCCCTTCCCCAGAGGGAATCTGCCGCCGTTTCACCTCCTGATTCCTTTCTCAGATGTATACACTTCTGTCTCCTCTACCGTGATCCTGGTCTAACCCATCCTCATTTCTCACTGGGACCAGTGTTCTATTCCCTCCTGTCTACTCAGGCCCATCTCTAACCCCTGGCCAGTAAGCAGCCAGAGAGCCAACATGGCCACAACCCCACGTAGAACTCGGGCTTCTTTGCTCGTCTAGCCTCTTTGCCCTGGGTCCGCAGGCACTGCCTGGTATGGCCCTGCTGATACCCCCGCCTGGAGCTAGTCTTGCCTTATTCACTGTCCTCCAGCCGTGGTGGCCTTCCCTTGGTTCTGGGACACACCGTGCTCCCTCCTACCCTGGGGCCTTTGCACAGGCTGCTCTCACTCTCTGGCTGGAGTGCTTTTCCCTTGTCAAGAAGATAAGAGTGTAGAAATTTACATTTATGAGAGTCACAGCATCACCCATACTCATGACCACCCAGGAAGCAGGTGGGGAGCCATGAGGATAAAGCAGAGAATCAGTGATGCTATGCGGCAAGAAGACTTAAGACCACCCTGACAAGTGGGGGAAATAGATGGTTTCCTCTTGGGTCATGGTCTAGCTAGGTCACCACCTCCTGGGACAACCCCTGATTTTTTTTTCCAGCAGGGAAATACATTCTTGACTTGCCCATATGACTATCTTAACCCAGGGAAGGCCCAGGAATGGGCAGGGGAAGCTGCCATGGTGGATTCAATTCATACCAATGGAGGAGCCTGATTTTTCATCTTGGATCACGTTCTTTGGGGACTTCCTCATTTCTCTTCATTGGCATTCAGTGATAAACAGGGCTGGTGGACTAACTCAGTACCCATGGACGAGTGCCCTCTGCCTCAGCTCCTGACAGCCATGTGACTGAGTCCTGGCCAATGAGACCTAAGCGGATGTCTTAGGGAGGTTTCTGGGAAAGAAGCACCACCTTTTCAGTTTCTTCCCATCTTCAACGAGTGGAATGTCTGGAGCCATGGCAGCCGTTTTGCCACCGTGAAGTACTAAGCACAAGGAAAGGTTGCAAGGATTACCGAGACTAGGCCTTGGCTGACATGATGGAGCCACTGATAAACAGAGAAGCCACCATCTTCCAGAATTCTTACCGTGTGAAACACAGAGGCATTTGCCTTAAGTGTAGATTTTCAGTTTCAAATATTTTGCTACTGACTCAACATTGTGACGAGGATGTGAGGCAAAGTCAGAAATGCATCCTGGGCTTCAGGGAACTGGGCTTTGGAGAAAAAACAGAGCGAGTCCCTCAGCAGAAGCTTTTAAAAGGAAGAGTGCTCGGGGGATGCTAGTGCCTCGGAAAAGGAATCCCAGAAGTCAGTCTCAGGCAGTCCTCATGAGGAGCAGGGGAAGAGTCACGGAACTAATGTAGCTGCACAGGGATCTCTCTGATGAGCTTTGATTTCAAAGCCACGCCTGGGAGAAGGAAGGAGGCAGTGTAGTGGAGGATGAAGCCAGAAAAGAACAGGGCCCATGAGAAGCCTCCCTGAGCAATTCACAAGTGGCTTTAGGAAAGAGCTTTGGTTGAGGGCAGCAAGCGGTCCTATTGGTAGGAGTTTGTTTGTCTTTATCAACCCCTGTCTTCATCAAAACCATAGTCAAAGATATGGCTTTTCCAGTAGTCACGTATGGATGTGAGAGTTGGACTACAAAGAAAGCTGAGTGCCGAGGAATTGATTCTTTTGAACTGTGGCGCTGGAGAAGACTCTTGAGAGTCCCTTGGACTGCAAGGAGACCCAACCAGTCCATTCTAAAGGAAATCAGTCCTGAATATTCATTGGAAGGACTGATGTTGAAGCTGAAACTCCAATACTATGGCCACCTGATGCAAAGAACTGACTCATTGGAAAAGACCCTGTTGCTGGGAAAGATTGAAGGCAGGAGGAGAAGGGGACGACAGAGGATGAGATGGTGGGATGGCATCACCGACTCGATGGACATGAGTTTGAGTAAGCTCTGGGAGTTGGTGATGGACAGGGAAGCCTGGCGTGCTGCAGTCCATGGGGTTGCAAAGAGTCAGACAGGACTGAGTGACTGAACTGACTGATCAACCCCTGAGTTGCTGGCTGCTCCGCTCCATATGGTTGTTGTTGGCCCAAGCACCTTCTCTCTTGATGCTTGGATATTCTAGGGGATCAGCCTCCTCTGCAAGGTCTGATATGGCTGTCAACCATGAGTTGGGGGTGGGGTGATGAGAAGGAGAAGGGGTGGGCACAGAGCTTTCTCTTAAGGACGTGGCTCAGTTGCACAGATCACCTCTACTTTCCTCCCTTTGGCTAGAACTTGCCATGTGGCCTAGCTGCAAGGGAGGCTGGAAGAGTAGGTTTACCTGGTGGTCACTGGGTCTGTAAACCTCCTCTTTCCAAGGAGGAAGCCTCAACCGAACACGAGGGCAGCCAGCTGTCTCTGCCATTGCATGGGGAATCTGAGGTCCAGAGAGTGAGTCTTGGCCAAGCTGACATGGCTGCTGATAGCCCAGGTCTGCCTGCCATCACAGCCTGAAATGGCCCCCCTCCCCATGCTCGGCAGCCTCTCCTCAGAGCTGAAACCTAACCCCTGGGGTGACTGTCCCTGCCCCCCTCCCCATGCTCGGAGCCTCTCCTCAGGGCTGAGACCTAACCCCTGGGGTGGCTGTCCCTGCCCCCCTCCCCATGCTCAGCAGCCTCTCCTCAGGGCTGAGACCTAACCCCTGGGGTGGCTGTCCCTGCCCCCTCCCCATGCTCGGAGCCTCTCCTCAGGGCTGAGACCTAACCCCTGGGGTGGCTGTCCCTGCCCCCTCCCCATGCTCGGAGCCTCTCCTCAGGGCTGAGACCTAACCCCTGGGGTGGCTGTCCCTGCCCCCTCCCCATGCTCGGAGCCTCTCCTCAGGGCTGAGACCTAACCCCTGGGGTGGCTGTCCCTCCCCCCAGCTCCCAGCAGCCTCATCCCAGGACCTTTGTTTCTGCACTTAGGTCTCTTTCACTCAACGCAGGGACACAGGACCATAAGGGATGGAGGAACGTGACTCTCCGGGCCTGGGGAACCCTTTGAGATGATGTGGGCAGGTGCAGGAGGAGAGGGCGCTGAGTTTATGAGGCAAAGCTGAAGCTGGAAAGAGTCTCATCAGATGGCCAGGGTCAGGCCTCAGCCCAACTCTCCCCTTCCCCGGGGGCACTCTGAGAGGCTTGCCTTAAGCCCTACCCCCGTCCCACCCTAGTCCCTTCTAGCCCATCATCCGGTTTTATTTTCTTTATAGTGAAATGATTACTTCATGTGAGATTATGACTTCTTATGTGCTTGCTGCTTGCTTATCATCTGCTTCCTCTAGCCAGACTGTAGGCCCTGCAGGAACAGGGCTTTGCCTCCTGTCCCCTGCTGTGGTTCCCGGCATCTGGCGCTCTCCCATGGGAGCCTCATCGAAGGCCGAATCAAGCACAGGGTGCGGGGCTCAGTTCACCCTCATTCGCCCCCCACTGCCCTGCCCTCCCCCAGCCTGGCCTCACACATCCCCCTGAGGAGTGTGGAGACTGGTAAATAGGAAGGGGGATCAAGGTCAAGGGCACTGTGAGTCTCACCGAGGGGACATAGCAGGAAGGGAAAGGGCCTCTTCTGAAACTTAGATGAAATCCTTGGGTTGCGAAAGAAGCCAAGAAGTCTAGGAGCTTCCCTGACTTTGGAGGCTAAGGTCAGGGAAATCTTATTCTCTTGGGGCCCGGGGGTGCTTCCACATGACAACTGTGAGTTCTCCCCAAATAAAATGCACCGCTGAGGAGGGGCCCTGCTGTGTAACTCTGGTTTTCATTCTTGAGACCTGCAGTACCAGAAACTCAGGGAGTGCTCTACTTGGAACACTGGAAAACTCCTAGTTACCCTTGAACCCCAGTCAAAATGCCCACTCCTCTGGTCTGCGACGCTGATGGACTGTCTGCCATTCTCATCCTTTAACCCCTTTGGCTGGCTCTCAGGGGCATGAATGGAGCCTTCCTTAGCTCCCGTTCAGGGGTCCCACATCACAGCCAACATTTCCACGGGATTCCCCGAATGCCTTCAGATCTTCTGGGCTCACATTGCCACCCACCCAGCTTGGCCAGCCACTCCTGATGCACAGGTCTCCCTGCCAGGGGAAGCAGGGCCTGGTACCTGCTTGTTCAGGAACAGGTCCCTTCCCAGGAGGCATTCCTCTCTGCTCAGCAGGACCCCGTCCCGACTCTGGGGTTCTCTCCGGCAGCAGGCCTCCGGCACCTCATCACTGTCCAAAGTCAGGAGTCGGAAAACTGATGCATACTTAAAGTCTTCGGGCCCGTTGACCCCACAGCAACCAAACTAGGACAGAGCAGAGAGAAGAGGGGGATAGGAGCTGGAGCCAGGCATGAGAGTGAGGAGACAAACGCAAAGCCTGTCCACAGGCCACTGTGAGGCAGCGTAGTGGGGGGTAGTCATGATCCAAGTGGGAGCTGGCTCCACCTGCGGCTCCTGTGCAACCCCGGGAAAGCCACTCAGCCTCTCTGAGCCTCCAGTGTCCTCACTGGTAAAGTGAGAGTGCTGGCAACAATTCCTACTTCACCGGCGCTGAGCACTCAGTAAGTAGCTGCTATGGTTACCGCCACTGATGACAGTTACGATTGCTTGAGGACTCAAGACAGGGAGGGCGAACAGCTTTCACCCTGAGTTCAGACTGTGGCTGATGGGCAACGGCTGCCCAAGATGCTGTGCGGATGGATGCCGGTTCTGAGGCTGGGCCTGGGCTGGCAGATCAGTGCCTGATTGATTATTGATATCTGCATAGGCGCAGAGAGCAAGGCTCTGGAGGCCAGATAATGGCTCCCCTGGGCGTCAGGGCTCTGAGGGCTCAGAGCATCCCTGGGGCCACTCACCGTGATCATGACGGAGTTCCAGGTGGCGGAGAAGACGTCCGTGTCATTGTTGCCCTGGTAGTGCTTGGTGAGCTCCTTGGTGAAGAATTCACGGGTGAGCTGGAGGCAGAGGGAGGGGCTGGACTGAGAGCCATGGCAGCTTGATACGGTGCCCCCTTCCCTGGCTTCTCCACTGATCTGCTCTGGGGGAGGGTGGGGGAAGGCCTCTGGGCCCTAGTGCCAGGGACCCTCCTTGTAAGCAGCTGACTTGGGGCGGGCCCTTGGGGCCCACCCCCTACCTCTAAGGACCTGTGGCCTCCCTGCATCATCAGATCCCCAGCATGAACGCGCAGACTACCCACACAGCCCTCAGCAAGCCACCGGGGAACCTCCACCAGTACTGCAGCTCTTTCCAGAGGGTGGCTGGTCCTCAGTTGGGGGCTCACCCCTCCTGCCGCTCCCTAACCCTGAGCTGTTCCTCAGACAGAGCCGAGAGGATGCGCTGTGTCCTGGGCCCTGAAGAAGCCACTGTGTGTGCAGCAAGCCGTCTCTGCAGAGCCGCAGTTTCCAGAGACCCTTGGAAGTCATTGCTACCTTCAAAATACTCCTCGGAGGCCTGACCACCCTGCTCCCCTCTGCAGGGAAGGGTGGGGCCTTCGGTGGTTGGAGCCTCTGGGATAAGATGGTCTCTGGGGGTAAGTGGCCCAAACTGCATACTGCCAGGGCCTCATCCAGGAGGGCTCTGCCCTGTTCTGCTTGGCACAGATTCTGCGTGGGGGCTGGGGGTGGGGTGGGGGGTGGGAAGCCTCTCCGACTATCCTTGGAATGACTACTGCTGGGCCAGTGCTGGGCAAGGCATAGAATGGAAGATTCTAGAGTCAGAGATGGGTTGCACCAGACACTTGGAAAGAGCGGAGACCCTTAAGGGCCCTCTGACTCTGACCTTCTGGAAAAGTCCTTGCAGGGACAGGCTCGCAGGTTTCTTTTGGGGCTGTGGGGCTTCACTGGGTGGGGTGGTGGGTTGTGATTGGAGCTGGAACGACTGGATGAGGGGACGCTGACTCTCTGAGACCCTCTGGGGATGGAGGGGCTGGCCATGAATGGGCCGGGGCACACAAGGCCAGGTACGTACATTTCCCCTGAAGATGAAGGCCAAGATGGCTGCTGAGAGCTCTGCCAAGAAGATGATCAGGATGAACAAGAAGAACTGCAGAGAGAAGCGGGCAGACTTGTGAGTCCCGAGGGCAGGTAGGAAGGGGACAGCTGACCTCTCTCTGAGGCACCCTTCCATCTGTCACACGATGGCGGCAGCGTACCGATTTCCTAAGACTGAGGAACTCAACTGCCATAAACCAGACATCTTTGATCATAAACACCCCAACAATCCATCTTTGGAGCCAACAAAGTTGTAATACAAATATGGAACAAATAATCATACAGATATGCCTTCTGTGCAAATGGCACCCTTTAGAGGCCCCTTGTGCAGTGGGTGCTCTGAGCAACCGTACTTGGCAGCCCTTGAAGAAGATCGATGTTGAAACTTGTTTGGACCTCCTCCAGGTGGACTGTCCAAGTAGTGGGAATCCTGAAGTCCCTGGGGATCCCTGGCTGGCTGTCCTCACCCCATCAGGCCCAGGCCACCTCTCCCTGCCTGGCTGCCTCTCATTCCCATGGGTAGTGGGGGAAGTGATGTTACTTTTCAGCTGCAAAAAAGAAGCATGATCGGAGGGAAGGTGGTATGTCTATCAAAATCTGAAAACCCAGGGGCTGGGAGTCTGGAATCTAACAGAGCGCCCCTCTGTGCTACTCTCTGCATGTCTCTATGTTGCCCAAACTTACCACGACACCTCTTGCCTCGGGCATCTCACACGCTGAGCTCCCTGGAAGGCCCTGCCCTTGCTTGCCCACCAGCATCCTGTTTTCCAGACTCGGTTCCTGGGTCCCCCACATCCCAGGGCCCTGCAGAAGTGTGCACCGCAGCCGCTGCATCCCCGCCGGGTCGCCACCAACAGCTGGGATCCAGTGGGCAGTGTTCTCGAAGCCCAGACAGCACCGATGTTGGTATACGGCTCTCCGATGAGTAAATGAATCCATGAGTGACCAGTTCGCCATAATGACCTTGCCATCTGCTATCTCCAGGCCCGGGCCATCATGGGCACTGCTGTGGGTGGATGGTTGTCGGCAGAAAGAAGAGGAAGCGGCCGTGCCCTCATCACTCAGCGTTGTCCCCCTGCACTGGGACAATCCTGGAGCTGTCAGCCCACCTGGAGACCCCTAGCAGGGCCCTGAAGCCCCAGCCGCACATGCATACAGCGACCCCGGGACCTGCTCCCTTGCTCGGGTCACAGTCCTCCAAGCTTCCAGTGCGCACCATGTGTGCCCAGGCTGGAAGGAAGCGAAGGGCCTGAGCTTGTCCTCAGCACTTCAGCACCGCCCCCCCATCCCCGCCCCGCCTCGCTTTGAAAGTCTTAAGACCTGGAGGCTTTTCTGGGCTCCAGGATTACATGGTGTTAGGATCCTCTGTTCTAGAATCAGAGGTCCCGCATTTATTTCCACTGTGCTGCTTGCCAGCTGGGCCAGCTCCGTCAGGTTCTACCGTGTCTGGGTTCCAGTTTCTCCATCAATAGAACAAGAGTGTTGATGGTCAGCAGCTGCTTTGCCAGGCTGCCCAGAGGCTTCAGTGAAATGACTCATGTAAGATCCATGCTTAGGTGTTAAGCGCTGCATGCCTGCAGGAGTGCGTGAGTGTTAAGTCACTTCAGTTGTGTCCGACTCTTTGGGACCCTGTGACCTGTAGCCCACCAGGCTCCTCTGTCCATGGGATTGTCTCCAGGCAAGAATACTGGACTGGGTTGTCACGCCCTCCTCCAGGGGATCTTCCTGACCGAGGGATTGAACCTGCGTGTCTTAAGTCTCCTGTGTTGGCAAGCGGGTTCTTTAACAGTAGTGCCACCCAGGAAGCCCCAAGCGCTGGATAGATGATAGTTGTCGTGCGTTTTCCAGAGACCACCCACGCCAGTGCTTGTCTCCAGGAAGGCCACGCTCGCGCTTGATTCTGAGCCACCATCTGAGCCTTCCTCACGCTGTGCACGGCGCTGCACCCGCATTATCTCACTGATGCGGTGCTAAGTCCCCTGGAAAGCGCACGCACGCTCCCAGAGTGATGAGCACGTGGAGTTCATGAGCTCCGTCTCATCCATAGTTTATAACTTCTAAGCCAAGATCGATAGGCAGAGACAGCTCGGTCACATCACTGGGGTGGAAACCATTTCTGAGGCTGCTCTTTATGCCAGCCTGAGGACTGCCAGCAACTCCACCGAGAGGGCAGAGGGCAGGGTGGGGCTCCATGGAGACCTTGTGAAACAGAACCAGATGACCATCTGTCACCAGCCAAATGGAGGTGCCAGGAGCCCTGCCAGGGCCCTTCACCTCTTAACCCAAGGACCAGCTCGTGGAAGTGGAGGGGGATGGGATGGGCACTTCGGCCAAGGGCAGGCTGCCCAGGGTACAGGACGTCTTCTGTCACTCTCCTTTCCGGGTGGGGAGCTCTACCTCCCAGCTTCAGCCCTAGGTCACCCCACACAGCTGACTGCAGCAAGGCTGACTGCAGGTCTGCTTCCCGACCTGTCGGAACCAGAGCCCCAGGTTTTAAGACTCGGCTGGCCTGCAGGGTCTCTTGTGGATCAACACCAATCCTTTCGTTTTCAACTTATCAAATGCTTATATGTGCCAGGAAAACAGTTAGGCAAGATGTACATTTTCTTATTGAATGCTGATCAAAATATTATGGCTGGAAAGGCAGTATTATTGTCTCCAGCTTACATGTGAGGAACCTGAAGTTCAGAGACCTTAAGTGATGGACCCCAGGTCACACAGCCGGGAAGTGGCATGGCAGGGATAAGAACCAGGCTTTGCTGACTGCAGAGGCCAGGCCCTGCCCCACGCCTCCTCTCTGTCCCTTCGGTCCAGGCCCGTGTACTGAGCACATGCTCTGTGCCAGGTACTGTGCTAGGTCGTCGTTGTCCAGTCGCTAAGTCGTGTCCAACTCTTCTGCAATCCCATGGACTGTAGCCCGCCAGGCTCCTCTGTCCCTGGGACTACCCAGGCAAGAATACTGGAGTGAGTTGCCATTTCCTTCTCCAGGGGATCTTCCTGATCCGGGGATCAAACCCTCATCTGCTGCCTTGGCAGGTGGATTCCTTATCACTCTGAGCCACCCAGGAAGCCCACTGTGCTAGGTACCGATAAACAAATACACACAAGGGCGATGTGATCCCCACTCTGGTGGAGTTTCCACTGAGCCAAGATTCATGGTCCATGAAATGAAATTCACGAGATGAAAAGCATAAGAGTCATGAGATGAGATGAAAAAACAAACCCGTAACTCATTGATGGGGAAAGCAGGTCTCCCCAGAGGAAAAGTGTCTGCAGATCTCCTGGCCACTGTTCCCGCCTGAAGCAGGGGCCCCCAAAAGCCTGGGCACGGAGCTGGTGACATGAGTGTAAGTCACCTGGAGGAAAGTGCAGAGCTGTGGGGCCAACATCAGTAACAAGGTCACTTCTGCCAGCATCTCCAGCATGAAAAATTGCCTCCGGCTTGACGAGATTACTACTGTTTATTTGAAGGGGGATCCCGCCTGGACCCAGCCACAGGGCTGATGCTTTCTGGGGCTCCTCCGAACCAGGGCCTTTCCCAGAGTGTGTTTCTCTTGAGTTATCTGACCTCATCCCATTTGCCTAAGGGCACACTTGCCAGTAATTCCTCAACATCAAATTTACAACACTTTGCTTAGGATTAGGCGATTAATAAAGGGGTAAAAACTGCTATTTTGCCTACTTGTGAGCATTTCCAGACTTTTCTAACCCATCTGCCTACAATACATCTGCTTTTCGTTCTCATTTCTAATAATATTTACCAAATTTACATACTTGATGTACAATTCAGCTCGTTTTATCGCTTTTAAATTCTACTCTTCCCTTTTTGCTGTTCTCTTTTCCAATTTAGCATGCCTTGGTTATAAAATATTTTTAAAATGTGAAGCTTTCAATAAATGGGTTAGAAACATTCCTTGAACTGTTTATAGGTGAGCAGCTAGGCAAAAAGGGATGCCACAAAATGTCACCAATAGGCTGAAGTTGTCTTGTGGTCCATGAAAATGCTCTAGAATTGATCAACAGGACTGTTTGGAAAAAAATGTTTTAGAAAAGTAGGTCATTAGGTGACATTAGGGCCATGGCTCTTGGGCTAAGGGTCACCGGGGCCCCTCAGGGCTTAGCCTCCGAGCAGGGGCAGGGGTTGCCCAGTGATCTCCATCTCCAGGCCTCCTCTCTCTGCGGGGCTTTGAGCCCCAGTTCCAGAGGGGACTGAAGTCATTCTCTTGGCTTCTCCCAAGACTAGTCTTTGCTTCTTCCCCGAAGGGTGACGAGGCGGCTCAGGCTTCTTTAACGGCCAAGGATGGGTGAGACTCGGTGCTGGAATCACCCTGCACAGCTGAGTCCAGGTTGGAAAAAAAAAGTGGTTCTTCTTACTTTTCAGGTCATGAATCAATCTGAAAACCTTGCAGAAGCTGTGGGGGCTCCAGAAACACGCAAGCACGCACACCACACACACAGAACACACAGGTATAGGCACACACAGAGGCCCTGACATAATATTTTGCATATAATCTTGGCTGAGTTTTGAACCACTTGAGTGCACTCCAGGTGAGGAGCCTCTGGACCAGTCCCTCTGAGACAGCAGACCCGGGTCCAAGCGTCCCCTGCCTTTGATCTGCACGGTGACCTCGGGTTGTGTGCCTTAGGCTTGTGACAGAGAGGAGAGTGGAGGGGACTGGATGAGAGGGAAGGGGAGGAGGAGAGGGGAGGCAGGGGAAGTCAAGGAAGTGGGGGGAAGGGAGAGGCAGAGACAAGGGGGCGTCCAGGAGAAGGAGAAGGAAGGGCAGCAGGAACAGAAACCAAGGGATCAAGAGGAAGGCAGAGAGAGACGGGAGACAGAGGAGGAGGAAGAGCTAGAAAAGAAGGGGAGAAGCAGACACGATGAGACTGGAGGGAGACTACAGAGGAGGCGGCGGAGAGAGGGGAGACTTTAAGGTTTGGTGGGCAGACCGGCCACAACCAGGACTTAAGTCTGTCTCTGGGGAGAGCTGCAGCCAGTCCCCTCCTGGGTCTCAGCCTTCTCTCCTAGGCACTGGGGACAGCGATGCCTCCTCCAGCTGGCAGGCTCTGAAGGAGCCACTTAACTGGAGAGGGCTTGTGAGGCCCCCAGGTTGCTCCTGGCCCAGAGCGCCAGCGTAGTTTCTATCTTGACTTCAGAGATGAGCCCGTTCATGCTGGATGAGCCCCAGACACCGAGGTGCAGGGTGGGCGGGTGATGGTGGGTTTGGTGTGTCCTGGGACCGTCCTCAGATCCTTTCAGAGTCCCAGGCTCCCCAAGCCCAGACCGCCGGCACCACTGGACACTGCCCAGAGCTGTCCACCAGGGGGCGCTAGACGCCTTGCGAGGACGCATCGCTGACCGGCCCACGCCTCCCTATCACTTAACTCCTGACCCACCCGCCGGCTCGCTCCTGAGGCGAGTTTGCAAGTTGGCCCAGCTGCACAGCCAAGGTGGGCTGTTTTTAACTTCCCTTCCGGCAAGATTGCGCTCAACCCAGTTTTCCTAACCCTAAAGGCACAGGACCTGGGAGGGGAGGAAGCCCCATCACCAAGGCCGACAAGTAAGGAGAGAAAGGGCCACAGTCCATGTGAATACAGAGGGCCCGAGAAACGGAACATCCACTGCTGGTCTCGTTTGACTCCCGTCTACAGCCGTGTGAGTTGGCCTCTCACTTCACCAGCAGACGCTAAAGCTCAGAGAGGTTAAGAAACTAAACCAGAGTCACACTGTTATGAGACGGAGCAGGTCGCACACACAAACCCAGCTCATCCTCCTGGGCTCGCCCGCCCCTCCCCGCCCCCCCGGCAAGACTATGGATGGTCACTCAGCCCTCGATGCGCCTATAGCAGGAGTGAATCACGTGGTCAGCAGGTCAAAGACCACTCATTTAATGAATAAAGGACCCACCGAGATCATATCACTTCCATTTTAGAAGGGGAAATGTGAAAGCTGAATGATTTATCCTATAGCGATCTTCGCTCTGTTATCACGGAGTTGTATATTTGAGTTCTCAGAAGCAAGCAAGTCGAAAAGCATCACGAATCAGTGCTCTCAGCTGACTCTGCTGTGGGGAAGCCTGGCCGTTCGGACCTGGAGGCCGAGGCCACCGTGCGCCTGGGGGCGGCTCGCCCAGGCGGCAGGCATGGGGCCAGCATGGATGCATATGGCAAGGGTTGGTGGCTCTCCCGCTCCTGGAGGCCAGCCTACCTGGCTCAGACCCCAGTGTGAGTCCCCCCTAGTGTGGGTGCAGGGCTCTATCCACCCCCCTCCCCAGGGCACCTATGGGTGGGGTGGGGGATGGGATACTCACAAACAGCAGCAGACACTTGTTCTCCCGGACGGCCCCGCAGCAGCCCAGGAAGCCGAGCAGAAAAAGCAGTCCCCCCATGGCCAGGAGGATGTAGGCGCCCGTGATGAGCAGGGGGTTGGCGGCCACGATCTCCCGGAAGCCGGTGGGGTCCACCATGACCCAGATGCCGATGCCCAGCAAGCAGGCCCCGCCCAACTGCTCCCCGGGGCCAGGCAGGAGCATGGGGAAGACACGGGGAGACATGGTGGTTAGACACCCCCCACACACACACCAGCTCCCTGCTCGAGGCCCTGGGGCAGAGGTGCCAAGTGAGCTGGGCAGAGACTCCCTCTGTGTTTTCCTCTGCTTTGAACTTCCCTCCTTAACTCTGACCTAGGGTGCATCACGCATCCTGCAGAGCCCACCTCTGACCAACACTCTACTTTGGGCTTCGAGGAACCATGTCCTGTAGAGTCTATCTGCCACGTTCATAGTCTCCTTAAGTGTTAGAGCCACTGGGCACTGAGGTCGTTCAGTCCAACCCTGATTCCACACTGAGCCCCAGAGGGGGCCAACAATCCGCCGAAGGTCACACAGTAGGTTCAAAGCAGAGCCAGGGCTGAGCCCCAGGTCCCCCTGACTCCAGCCCCAAGATGCTCCCCAAGTTCATGAATGTGCTCTGATGCCTATGCTGGGAAAACACAGACCGAAGCCATCCTGGTTGTTCGCACAGGAGCTCTCAGTCAAGGCAGGCTCCCCATTCTCAAATCCGCTCCTAGAAAGCCTTCTTGTTCATGACTTCCTCTCCACGGTCTGCCTCTCCATGCCTCACTTATCTCTGGAGACAAGCAGCTTAGTCCAGAGAAAGGGCTGTGCCACGCGTTCGCTGTGAGACCTTGGTCAAGTCCCTTAACCTCTCTGAGCCCTAGCTTCCTCATGGTTAGACAAAGATACCGTTTCCCACCTCCCAAGGACCTGAAGGTGCCTGGCAGGGTTCAACAGACATCATTCCATTGGTCTTGGGCACAGACCAGTCTTGGAAACAGATCTGTTGCAGGAGAAATCATCTGGCGTCATGGACTTTAAAGACTGGGAAGTGCTTGAAATCTCCGTGTGGTGGGAAGACCAGAGGAATGATGCAAAATGATGCAGAACTGCTGGCTCACAGACAGGGTCTGTAAGCGGGGGAAGAGCTGAATGGTTTGGGGCAAAAGATGGTCCTTTCGGATGCAGTGGGGGGAGGGGTGGGGCGCAGAGGCCCGGGGGACCTGGGCGCAGCCAACGACAGAAGCAACATTTTGTCATCTGCGGTGGCCTGCCTTTCTCCCTGGTTTCCCCCAAAACCTCCAGGAAAACCTGTGTCCCTTCCTCACAGCTGTTGGAGGTGTGGGAGTTTAACAGTTGCATGCTGAGTTCTGCTTCAAGGGGGGCTCAGGCACAGACTGAGCAGCCCAGGGTCATCCCAGTTGGAAGTTGGGTCTAGAATTCAAGTGTGTGGAGTTGCCTGCTCTTCAGAATTAGGGGCAGGGGAAGGAAATCCAGCAAAGGTGCTGAAGTGTACACAGAATAGATGGAGACAGACAGACGGAGTCAGTCTTGACTGGAAGGGGCCTCTCCTTCCTAGTGACCCTGCCCTGACGGACTTCAGTGGGTCTTTACTCATCCAGGTCTTGGCTGCACTAAGGTCAAAGGTTGAGGTGGGGTCACCTCAAAGGTTGAGGTGATGAGTGTGGCTCTGCTCCCGGGAGAGGCCATAGGTCTGAGCAGAGCAGGTGGGCTGTGGCAGGGTGCCGGCCTGCCCCCTGAGCCCTTGGGGACTCTGTCCTTTCATGTATAGAATCCATAAGTTGGATGGAGCTGATACATTCCAGGCACTTCCTAAACTAATCTTGCTTCCTTTTCAAAGAATCTGTTGAGGTGGAAGATTAAGGGATGACGATACTGAGGTTCAGGGAGGCGGTATGTATTGTAGATGACACAGTGGGTGAGGCGCAGAGTTGGGCTGTGAACCCAGGTGTCTCAGACCCAGAGAGGTTTCAGACTGCATCAGACTGCATCACATCCACTTCACTCCGCTGTCCACAACTGCTCAGGGGGTCAGGGCTTCATGGCGGCTCCTGCTACCTCTGATCATCTCCAGCTTCCCTTTCACCTGAACTCCCTAAGAGGGGTCAGACCCCAGGATAGTAGCCGGGGCTAAAGCCTCTGCCCCCTTTCTTTTAGAACAGCTGAACTATCCCGGGGCTGTGCAAAACGTCTCTCCTGTGATGGCAGGCTCTCCGAGTGGGGTGGGCACTACTCGGGGTCTCCCCACCACGAACCCCCAGCCAGGCAGGTAGGGCAGCTTCTAGCACTGACCCCTGGACCTCAGCCCAACGTGACTCTTCCCAAGCATCAGTCAGTTCCCTCCCACCCCGCAGAGGCCTGGGAACAACCTCAGACACGTTCCAGGAATACTCACAAATATGAAGAAATTGAACACGAACATCAGATACTTCATGCAGCTCAGACAGTCGCCTTCCATGGTGATCCCGCTGCAAAACAGCAAGGCCCCTTCAGTCCTCTCACTGGGGGACCCCATCCAGAAAGAACCCTTGCCCGTCCTCTGACTCCTCCCCCTCGGGGTGTCCCAGCGGCCAGTCTGCCTCTGGAGCCAATAAGGGAAGAGAACAGTTGATCACAGTTTCCTCATCACAGGGCTTTGTCCTGGGGGCTGGAGTTAGGAATGAGGACTTGTGACCCAGCCAGCCTGGGTTTTCTACCATTCATGTGCTGCGTGGTCTCAGGCAAACGGGGGCTTCCCAGGTGGCGCTAGTGGTAAAGAACCCGCCTGCCAATGCAGGAGACATAAGAGATGCGGGTTCAGTCCCTGGGTCGGGAAGATCCCCTGGAGGAGGGCGGGGCAACCCACTCCAGTATTCTTGGTGGAGAATCCCATGGACAGAGGAGCCTGGCAGACTATGGTGCATAGAGTTGCAAAGAGTCAGACACGACTGCAGCGACTTAGCACGCAGGCATTCACTCAGGCAGATGACGTCACCTCTCTCAGTCCTGCTTGCTCCAAGTTGAAAAGGGAGATTAAAAACAGAAGCTTCCTCCCCAGCGGTTTTGGGAGGATTAACTGGAATAACGCATAAACATGCTTAGCACCACGGGGCGGACGCTCAGAGGTATGACGTCATGATGTTACTTGACTGCAGGCGTGAGCCTTCCGTTTGATAGATGAGAAACTAAGGCTCAGAGCCATGAGGGACTTGCGGAGGTCGTGGAGCAGGAGCAGGACCCAGGCCTGACAAACTTCCTGCCACCCCACATGCCCTCTGACCAGAAGGCCCTGCCCCTGGGGGGAAGCGGTGTTACAGGGAATGAGCTGCTGGCGCTTCCTGGGGCCTTAAGCCCCCAGACGCTCCCCCCACCCTGACCACCTCCATCGTGAGACCTACAGCATCCCACCTCCCCCTGGAGCCTCCCTGGTCCCTATGGACTCGTCAGCATGTCCATGGTAGCCGGATGGACCACTGAATACAATTCTATTCTGCCAGCATTTTTTGTGCAACGACTTGATGCCAGGCACTGCAGCTTGAAAACAAGCCTTCCCCTGTGCCCGGGGGAAGCAGATGGCATCTGCTGTTACAAGTCAGCCTTCAAGGTGCACATAAGTCATGGTCCTGTGCAGTATACCATATTCAGTATTCCCAGGCTTTCTTTCTGACAGCCCTGGGCAGAGGACGGCAGGCCCAGGAGGATCCTTGTTCCAGGCCCTGTCCTTCCAGCAGCCAGCAGAAGGCTGAGATGCAGTGGGGACCTGTGGGTATGGCAGGCCTGTGTAGCTAGCATCTCTAGGTCCATGCCATGCCCATCAGTTGTTAAACCATCATCCCTGGCAATTGATCATCCTTTTCTCTTGCATCATCTCCAAGCCCAGGCTCTCTACCTCCAGAACAGGTCCCCAGACCAAGCCAGCCACCCTCGTCCAGCTCCTCCATCTCTGACCTTCTAGAAGCAGCATCTAACCTACGTCTAAACGTGACAGTTCCAAGCAGGGTCTCTGAAGCCAGACATACCTGGGCTCCGACCCTGGCTCTTCACACCTCTCTACCTCTGTGTCTGGTAAATGATGGAACCTCTTAGACCTCAGTTTCTTCATCCATGTAAGTGGGTATTTAGGACCTACATCGTGGCATGTCGTGAGGATTAAATGAGACATCCTACTTCAGGGCTCCCCACAGAACCTGCTTCAGCGAGGGGTGGACAGCTCTTACCAGGAACACACCTAACTTGACAGTCACAGGTGACTCACTGGGCTCTTGTGGCCCATGAGATCAGCACCCCAGGATAATGACCTGCACCCCAGGCACTGCATGCTGACCCCTCTCCCTTGGGCACTTGGCCGATGCAACTCCACACATCTGCTGAGACCCCGTGCTCCTTGGACAGGGGGAAGAAGACAGGAAAGAGCAGTCACTGAGGACAGAGTCCTTGCCAGCCACACGCCAGCTCCAGGAAGTGACTGCCCTGAATCTTTCAACAGTGTCATGGGCAGGAAGCACCGTGTTCGTTTCAGAGGTGAGGACACTGAGGCTCAGGGCAGCGAGGTGGCCTCAACCTCCTGGAGCTTGTGAGTGGGCCCCTCATCCCACTCCACATCCTGCGCTCTCCCTGTCTCAGGGGCTGGTGATCGGGCACACAGAAGGGCAGAAGGAGCCCTGGACTGGGAGCCGGGAGCCCCAAGCTCCAGCTCTGCAAGTCACTTCTCTCCACCTCAGCGTCTCCATCTGCAAAATGATGGAGAAGGAGTTTGACGGCCTGTGAGCTCCTGCCATCAGGTTCTGACTTGGACGGGCCTTTGGAGGGCAGGAGGGACCACCCCTGTGAGATGCTGAGAGAGTCTGCAGGAGGCAGGGCTCTGGGGCCCCATCCTCTGCCCACCCAGGCAAAGCCTAGTCTCCAGGGTCGGATCTGGCTTCAGCTGGCTCTGACTGTTTAGCAATTAAGGTGCATAATAAACATAGCAGCTCATAAACGGGCTACCTGTATTTATTATGTATCATGTTCATTAGAGATTACATCTAATGAGCAGCTTGTGGAGTGCTGGGCTCCCAGACGAATGCAATAAAAGAAGACGTGTCTCCTGGGAAGAGCCTCTGACCAAGGTGAGGAAGGTAGAGGGAGAGATGATGTGAGATGGAGGGTGGATGGAGGCGGGGGGGCCTGGGCCCAGCTCCAGGGCAGGGAACCGAGTGGACAGAGGGCTTGGGAGCCTGACGGAGGACCACGTCCCAGCTCGGCCAGGCCCAGCTGGTGGCCTCGAGCAAGTTCTTGTACTGCGTGCATCTGCGTTTCCTCGGCTTTAAAATTAGTATAAAAATAATGCCTTCCTCATAATGCATGGAAAATACAGACCACAGAGCTTGGTGCAGGTAGACGGTAACAGCGCAGTGAGCAACATCCGGCTCCCCTGGAGTCTTACTATGTGCCAAGGAACATGCACAGCCTCATTTAGTCTTCCTAAAGCTCCTGGAGGTAGGCAGTGTCATTGCCCTTGCTTCAGGTGAGGGAATTACGCCTCCGAGGAGTCACTTGTCTAAGGTCGCACAGCATGGAAATGCCTGAGCCAGGGTTTGAACCAGGTCTGTCTTAATCTAGAACCACAGCTCTTTTTTTTTTTTTTTAGTTAATTTTTATTTATTTGGCTGTGCCAGGTTCTAGTTGCAGCACGTGGTATCTCTTAGTCTCGGCATGCCGACTCTCAGCTGTGGTGTGTGGAATCTAGTTCCCTGACCGGGGATTGAACCCGGGCCCCCTGCATTGGGAACATGAAGTCCCAGTTACTGGACGACCAGGAAAGTCCCTGGAACCACAGCTTTTAATCCTAGTTTTCAATGAATGCTAATCCCCTTGCCACATTCATCCATTTTTCTCCCAAATTCAGGCCTGTCTTCACACCTCCTCTGCCCAAGTACTCAGTCATGTCCAACTCTTTTGCAACCCCATGGACTTTGGCCTGCCAGGCTCCTCTGTCCATGAGATTTCCCAGGCAAAAATACTGCAGCGGGTTGTCATTTAATACGCCAGGCAATCTTCCTGACCCAGGGATCGAACCCGTGTCTCTTGTGGTTCTCACACTGGGTTCCTCTAGGCTAGCAATCTCCTAGAGCCATTTTCAGGATTTTAGGTAACATCTCAGAAATCATCCCCTCAGCACGAGCTAACTCATGGGGCAAGTGTCTGGTTTTGGAGCAATTCAACCACCCAGGCTGGGAACCCTATTTCTCAGCTTGTTCAGAAGTCCTATGTACAGGTACATATGAGGCCACAGTTCAGAAGAAACATACTTGGTAAATGATGACTTGGTAAAGGCAGTGCTGTTTGGCCAAAAAAGTCCTTTGAATCTTGGGGCCCAGAAAGATGAAATGCAAGAGTCAGCATCACAGGCAAACTTGACCTTGCGTGTGCGTGGTCAGTTGTTCGGTTGTGTCCAACTCTTCGTGACCCCGTGGACTGTAGCCCACCAGGCTCCTCTGTCCATGGAATTTTCCAGGCAAGAGTACTGGTGTGGGTTGCTATTGCCTTCTCCAGGGGATCTTCCTGACCCAGGGATCGAGCCTGCATCTCTCATGTCTCCTGCATTTTGTGCTTAGTCGCTCAGTCGTGTCTGACCCTTTGCCATCAGGCTTCTCTGTCCCTGGGAGTCCCCAGGCAAGAACACTGGCGTGGGTTGCCATTTCCTACTCCAATCTCCTGCATTGGTCTCCTGCATTGGTAGGCGAATTCTTTACCACTGCACCATTCATGAACTTCAAGTCTCACAGGTGCTGGGAAGACAGTTGAGGTGCTGTGGACCTGGCTGCCCTTCCACGAGGGTGCCTGCCCCAGGGTGAGCCTGAGTGGGAGCTGTGGACTTGCTGCCATGGGTCTCACAGTCTCAAGGCTCTTGTGCCTGTCACAGCGCCTCCTGCTCCGGGACACTGAGGCTTCCCGGCTCGTGCAACTGGCTGTTTCATGCATGACAAAGCCAAACGTGGAACTATAATGTGACACTTCTGTCTGTGTAATAACTGATTTGGAGTCCAGCCCTGGCATAACTTACGTCACCGTGGAAATGGGAAAACAGACTGCAAAAGGGAAAGGAGGTGTAGCCAAGTTACAAAACCAATTAGTGAGGGGTCTAGGCCTGGAGACCTGTTTCTTAAAGCCTAGGCCAGTGCCTGTGGCTCTTCTCCATTTTACTTATTTCTTTTGGTGGCACACACCTGCCCGTATTAGAATATTCCCAGCATCCAGAGCAGTGTCTGGCGCGTGTAAGTCCTCAATTTCTCTGGATGAAGGAACGAATGGAGAGTGGGAAAAGAAAAAACAGACAGAGAGAACAATAGAAACTCAGTAAATCAGAGAGATCGGCAAAGCCAGGAAGAGAGGGGAAGATGGAGAAAGACAAGGTGAGGTACGGGGAACAAGAAACGGCAGGAAGGGGTCCAGGAAAGGGCAGACTGAGAGCTTATGGGGAGACAGGGTGGAGTCAGGGATACAGCAGGTGCAGGGAGAGGGCACGGGGAGCAGTTACTGACTTGTCACCTGGACAGTTCTTCCGACGTCAGCAGGACAGCGTCTCCTGGTCAGTATCCCTTATTGGCCCAGCTTGTCCTGTAAGAGAAAATACTCAATTACTCTAGAAATAAGGAGCAGCCACTTTTGAGAAGCTGCACATGAACACCTGCCTGCCCTTCAGACACACATATTCAGGGCCAGTGCCTTGCTGATCTGGGCCCATTAGTGCTGATGAAAAGCTCTCGGCACCTGGGGCCCTGCAGCTGGGGAGGCCCGCACGCCGCGCCCGCCTTCTGCCCGCATGGCAGCTGCCGGGTGCCCTCGCTGGGGCTGCGAGGGGAACCTCATCTCCAAGAGACTCGCATTTCCTGGCATAGGCTTCATCCCTGCTGACACACTGCTGCACGCGGCGGATGAACCGGGAGGAGGGGTGGGGGTCCCATACCCTGGGATGCCACCTGGCTGCTCCCTGGGCGTCTGCAGTGATGCCCCAGCAGAGAGAGAGAGAGCCAGCCGGGCCCTGTAAATCCAACACCCTCCCCAGAAACCCTGACTCCCAGGGGGAGAGAAATTTGATGCTGGAAAGGGTTCCTTAGCTTTGCCTAAGGATTTGCCAGAAGGCTCCCTTAGCTTGCCAGCTCCCAGCAGTGGAAATGAGGGCGTGGTTTCAGCAGTCACGGGGGCCCATACGGAGACGCCTGGCCGATCACACGTGTGGGGAATTCCACAGCTGCTCCTGCTCAAACACTGGGCTGGAGGACACTGCCAGGGAAAATCAAGGCCTGGGGTGCTTGGGCTGCACGGGCATCCCCGTGGGCAGGAAGCGGGGATTTCTGGGCTTCGGGTACCAGTTCAGATTCCTTTCCAGTCTCATCAGTGGTGGCGGGGGTTGGGCTGTAGACAAAAGATTCCTCTCTGTCCATCCATCCATCCATCCATATACTAGGTTGGCCATAAGATGTTATGGAAAAACCTGGATGAACTTTTTGGCCAACACAACACATCCCTTCCTCTCTCTTTCCATTTATCCCTCCCTCCATCCATCCACCCATCTACTCTGAGCTGGGTGCTGTGTTAGGGAATAGAGATGCAAATAAGCATGAACTCACACTTGGGTGGTGGTCGGGGTAGGAGATTGGAGGGGGCAAGGGAAGGGCTGACAATAGGGCTGGGGACCACAGGAAGGAGGACAAACTCCCCTGGGGTAACTCCACTGGGGGCAGTTGGGGAGCCTTTAGTTGGGAAGGGGATGGTGCAGGGGAGTAGGTTGGGAGGGAGTGTAGAGGTGGCGATGGGCAGATGGGAAGGAAGGCAGGAAAAGGGGCCTCCCTCCTGGAGCTCTCGGAGGCCCTGGGAGCTGGTACTCTGCCCTAAACATAAACGTGTGGAAAGTTCTTCAGCCACCTTCCTTGGTATCTGCTGTATGGCTTTGGGCTACACGGTTACATGCATGAGCTCATTAGATGCCAAGAACAAGCCTAGGAAGTAGATATCTTACCATCGCCCTCATTTTAAATGGAAACTGAGACCCGGAGAAGGAAGCGACTTGTCCAGCATCACACAGCCAGTAAGTTACGGACCAGGGATCCACATGCAGGAATCAGAATCAAAACTAGCCTTCGTGGACAGGGCTGTACATCCACCCATGTGATTATGGTGAGTCCTCATGACAGCCTTGGAAGGTGGATTATTGCCCCATTTTATAGAAGGAAGTTGAGCCTTAGAAATTTAAGTGGCGAAGCTGAGTATCCTCCTGAGATTTCTAGGCTCTTTCTCCTAGAAACTCCAGGCAAGATGTTAGAAAAGCTGTGTTGGGGGCAGGAGTTGGGAAGAGGCCAGAAACCAGCCCCATCTGAGCAGTGAGGGGTCCCCTGAGATTGGCCCTGGGGGTGTGGGGAAGGGAGGACATTGTCACTACCAGGTAGGAGCCTGCTACCCAGGTGGACATCTGCGGTGAGAAACCCCCGGGTCTAGGCAGGGGCCAAGGACGTTTGGGCTGGAACTCTGTCCCTGGGTGGCTTACTGGGCAAGATGAAGCCAACTTCAGTTCCCCTTAAAACTCAGGTTTCTGCAGCCTTAAGAAGGGGAGCTCTAAAGTCTAGTTCAGGGGTTGCATCCCACGCCTGACCTCAGGGCTCAGGGAAGCAGAAATGGGTCATAGTTTTCTCTTATCCCTGTCCTTCCCCTGCCCCATCCCAGCCTGTGTGCCAATATCACTGTTTTCTGCCCAGCATCTCAGGCTGGTGGTTGTTCTGGGTGTGATGTGACCCACCTTCCTCTGGACACTGAGGCTGGGAGGAAGGCCTGGGTGATGCAGAAGGCACCCCCCACCCCAGGGGCAGGGAGGAGGTGTTGATCTCTGCATGCATCTCTGACATCTCCTGCCCTCCTCTTTGCCAGGATGCCCCCTCCCCAGCTGTTTTCTGACACAGTGGAGATCTGCTCTAAGGGGAAAGGATGGCCTGGGAGAGGCCCGCCCCGCTCAGCCATCACCACTGCCTCTGCATAGCCTGGGACGGCCCCTGCCTCGGCCAGCTCCCTGGAGGCCTTCGGAAAGGCACTGCCCTCCCTGAGATGCTGGGTTCTCCTCTGAAAACTGTGATTCTCAACTTTGAAGCCGGAGGTGGTTGTAAGAATTTGTGCAGTGAAGCACATGGAATGAAGTGATATGACATGAAAACACGTGGAGAACTGCAAAGCCCTGCTCCCAGGAGGAGTTATTATCAGCATTCTCATATATTGAAAATAGGTGGATGCCCAGACCGTGTTCTCCAGTTATCCATGGAGGTAGGTGTGGGGCAGACCATGGACATCTGGCTTGGTCAGGAGGGATATATATATATATATATCTATATATATATATCTATATATATATATCTTTCCTCTTAGTTGCCCCAAAGTCAACTTTGTTGCTCCAATTTTGTGGTAACTGAACCTCATAATAACTGGTAGTATTGAGCATTTACCATGTATCAGACTCTGCTAAGCATTTCTCCCACATTCTTTTATTCAGTCTTCATATAGAAGGTGGGTATCATTGTTAACCCATTTTACAGATGAGGAAACTGAGGCTCAGAGGATATAATTAACTGGCCTGGAATTTTAATCACATGTTTAGTAAGACTTGGCTATGAGTCAAGCCTAAGTCTGCTAGACTCCAAACCAGAGCTTCCGATAAGGTCCATGGACTTGGCTTGCCAGAAAGAAGGAGTGCGATGCCTCTGTCTCCAAAGTTTCTAGCCCAGTGCCGTCAGCCCAGAGTCAGGCAACCAGGCGAGCGCATCCCAGGGACCGGCTAGCATCCTCCCCCGTGCCAGCTGCAGGCCTCTGGGGGATGACCCCGTGCTGCCATCCTGTGACAGATGGGAGCCCCGAGGCCCAGAGAGGGGCAGACACGGGGCGAGGTCATGCAGCACTGCTGTGTTCTCCTCTGCAGGCGCCGGCCTGGGCCAGACAGCTTTATTCATCTTCCCGCTCCCACTGCCCCGAGACGGCCACTCAGTTCCATCTGCACGGAGCAGGCCCAGGAGCGGTTCTTTGATGAAGAAGAACAGCTCAGTTCATAAATCACTCCTTTTATTTTCACTGCCTCTAGCCCCCCGGGCGTGCTTTCTGGAGAGAGGGAAAAGAAAGCATGTGGACAGACAGGGCAAAACCCGCATCGGAGGAAGCAAAGGTAGGTCTGCTTTGGGCTGGTGGGAGCCAAGAAACGTCTTGTATTCACTCCTGCCAGGTGAGGGCCTGTGGTGCTGGATGGAGCCTCTGGGAGTCCCAGGGGACCAGCCTCACCTGGGTCTCAACCAGTGCCCTTGCCTCCAGCAAGCTGGGAGGCCTGGACCAGCCTCCTCATCACCTGAGCCTCCATGGATGGCTTCACCTCTGAGACGGGCATTCTCACACCTAACTCCCAGGCTCAGTGCGTGGATTCAAAGAGATAGTGTCGGTAAAAGCATTTTAGCGTTCCTTCCTTCCTGTGTGTTTATGCCAGCACTGGGCTGGGTCCAAGACACAGAGGCCAGCAGCTTCCCTCCTGCAAAGACTCGAGTCTACTGAGAATGAATAACCTGGTACTCAGAACTGTTAACAGCCACAGGGACCACGAGCATGCCGGGCAGGAAGGGAAACTAGCACTGACTGACTGCCTTAGGGGTGACAGGGGGTGTGACAGGGGCAGCCTGGAAGCCTGGGGGCCCTGTGTGTGGGGAGCACACACGTTTTTGTTGGCAGGGACCAACATTTTTGAGCCTCTGCAGGGTATTGCGTCCTGGGCATTCACCTATAATGAGTGACCTTACTTGATCCTCCAAAGAGATCTGCAAATTAGATGAATTGCCATTGTTCCCTTTTACAGAAGAGGAAACTAAGGCCCCAGGGGGCTTGAAAACCCTTAGAGCCAGAACTGACTCAAGTCTGCCTGACTCTAGGACCCCTGTGTTCCTTCTTCAGGACATGGGACTCAGGCTTAGGGGAAAAAAAAAGGAAGGCAGTATTTCCCTGGCAGTCCAATCCCTTCGGGCCACAGGTTCGATCCCTGGTTAGGGAACGAGAGCCCATGTGCTGAGTCGTCTGGCCAAAAAAGAAAAAAACAAACGTAAGGACTTGGGGCTGAGACTTGCTGGAATAACAATGATGCTTGTCATCAGGTTCCAAGCCGAGGGGGGAGGAACTTATTTGCTCACTGGTGGT
Source organism: Bos javanicus (assembly GCF_032452875.1). Classification (NCBI taxonomy): domain Eukaryota; kingdom Metazoa; phylum Chordata; class Mammalia; order Artiodactyla; family Bovidae; genus Bos; species Bos javanicus. The sequence continues at coordinate 75,219,777 of NC_083882.1, read as the reverse complement.
GCTTGCTGTGCTTCATCTCTAGACAGACGGTCTCATAAGCAATTGGCCCCAAATCCTGGCGTACTTGGTGAATGGCACAGACATGGGGACATGGACACAGCTGATGGGGGGTAACATCTAATTAGGCTCCTGGAGGCAGAGCCTGTGGTGGATGTAGCAGATCCTGAGTGACAGCCTTCCCCGCCCTGCACTCACTGACTCTTGAATGTTGAGGAAGCAGAGTGGCTGCAGCATCTTGGAGAGCACAGTCTCTGATCTGGGAGCTTAACCAGCTCTGGGCACTCTGTGTTCCTGCCACGAGCCCTCTGCTCTGCCTTCGGAGGATCTTCAGAGAAGGAAGCCTTAGTGACTCCAATTCTCTCTTTTCACACCAGGGGCATGTTGAGGCCCAGAGAGGGACAGGGTCTGGTCCAAAGTCACACAGCAGGGCCAGAACTAGGAACTCCTGATTTTAAGCCCCCTGCTCTGCCCACCTGGGGCTACTGGTAAAGAAGCCACCTGCTGATGTAAGAAATTTAAGAGATGTAGGTTTGATCCCTAGGTTGGGAAGATCCCCTGGAGAAGGAAATGGCTACCCACTCCAGTGTTCTTGCCTGGAGAATCCCATGGACAGAGGAGCCTGGCGGGCTGCAGTCCATGGGGTCGCAAAGAGTCGGACACCGCTGAAGAGACTTAGCAGCACACACACCCTTCCCATCATTCAAGGCAGCCTCCTGAGACTAACATCTTAATTTATTTTGACTTCAGAGAGCATTTTACACACACTATTTCTCAATCACCTGGGAGATAGGCACTCCTGCTTTATAGAAGAGGAAACTGAGGCCTGCAGAGATGAAACCCCTGGCCTGAGGTTGAGGAAATTTCTGGGGCAACAAAGCAGGATCCCCATCCTTCTGCCCTGGTCATCCTTCAGAGGCGTGGCCCGGGGACTTTGGGCGGTCGGTCCCCAGAGTGGCCCTTGCTACAATCCTTGTCTCCTGCCCCACGGACCTGACCTGGACTCAGAACCACAGAAGGCGCTCATCTCTGACAGTTCCTGGGACGGGGCCATGGCTCCATCTTCCTGCCTTTGCACTTGGGACAACTCCGTGCAAAGGCCTCTGGGAAGGCTCTGCACCCTCCACCAAAGGCAGGTAGACAGCCTGGCTGCTTCCGTGGGGTTCAGGAAGCGTCTGCCCCAGGGCCCGCGGGACGGGCAAAGAACGAACTCCCTCCCAGACAAACATTACTCTTGTGGTAATCTACATCAGAAAGCATTTCATTCACGTAGACTGTCTCTCATTCATTCTCCGTTTAGTGAGCACTGCAGGTCTCTGGAGTAACCCACAGCCCTGTGGGACGAGGTGCTGCGAAGTGTCACTGTGTCCCCAGACTCTGGCAGCCGTCTCCCCCATGTGGGTTTTCCCTGCCCAGCCTGGCTCACGTGTGGCTTCTGGTAACACCTCTGCTTCCCCTCCTTGAGTCCTCTTATTCTCTAGGGCACCTCCTGGAAGCTTGTATTAAACTTTGTGCTACCCAGAGCCTGCATCTAGTTAACTCTTCCTGTATATCTGGCCTTGAACTAACAGCATACAGATCCTCACAAGAGTCCTAGGAGGTGGGTCTGCTCCCCCACTGACCTGTGATTGAACCGGGCTCAGAGACAGTGAGCAGCCTGCCTTAGGGATTCCCCTGGCCTGATCCTAAAGTTAAGCTCTTTCCCCCCACCCCTGCATAAAATAAGATACATGGAATTAAACCAATTATATTAAATAATGTTATCAAAATATTTTCAAAATGTTTGTAATACGCAAATACCTCTTTATTAACTCATTAAATCCAAGACCTAGTGATAGGTTTGACAGCTATTGTAATTTCAAAAGATCTGCAACAGTTCAGGGGCGATGTGAAAATATCTGCTTCCACCTATTGATGACAATATTATGAGTACAGCTAATAATACTACAGCTTGTTGCCTGAGCTCACAGAGGACGAGATGGTCGGATGGTGTCACTGACTCAATGGACCTGAGTTTGAGCAAACTCTGGGAGATGGTGAAGGACAGGGAAGCCTGGTGTGCTGCAGTACACGGGGTCGAGAAGAGTTGGACACGACTGAGCGACTGAACGACAACAACAATAGTAAGAGGATATGCTCAATGTCAGGCAAATGTTAGTGAAAGTAAAGAGATAATGTTTCCCCCAAGCTCACCAGTTTCTCGAGTTCCATGTGATCTGTGGACCCTGGGACGGGAAGTCCTGTCTTAGACGTAGATCATCCCTGACAGTGACGCCCTCCCTGTCTGTAGCTCATTAATCCAGTTTGTTACTTCTGATCTCCATCCCCCCCGCGCCCCTCCCCCCCAGACAGAGGCTGCCCTCTCCCCTCAGCTCCTGCCCCCAGCAGAGGGGCAGCGAGTCCACAGCAGGAGCAGGTGGGACCGCAGGGGCAGGGCAGAGGCGGCGGGTGGGATGGAAGAATCAGAATCCTAAACTGACCATAGCTGAATGTGGCCGCCTTCCCGCTGGGAGCAGACCCAGCCAGCGGGGGTGGAAGGGGCGGCCAGGGAGCCAGCCTGTCTGAGAAGCCCCTGGGGAATTTGTTAATAAGCCCTCAAACTTCCAGGGTCCAGCCCTGAGATTTGGATTCTGCGTTTTCCAGGAGGGGCCTACCCCTAGGCCTTTCCTTTGGATCCATCCCTGGGGGCGTCTACACTGTCAGGTTCAAAGACCTCAAGGTGAGAGTCCCTCCTCCCCCCCAGCTCTATCCGGGATGCTGGGGCCCCAAGCCAGCTGAAAATCATGCTCCCCAAATCTAGAAGGGTATCGGTGCAACCAGCCAATGGCCGTCTTGACATAGATCATCCCTGGCAGTGACGCCCTCCCTGTCTGTAGCTCGTTAATCCAGTTTGTTACTGCTGATCTCCATCTCCCCCCGCGCCCCTCCTCCCCTCCCCCCTAGACAGAGGATGCCCTCTCCCCTCAGCCCCTGCCCCCAGCAGAGGGGCAGCAAGTCCACAGCAGGAGCAGGTGGGACCGCAGGGGCAGGGCAGAGGCGGGGGGCTGCCGTTCGATGCCCAGCGTCCCTCCTCCATCACCGTGGGCAGCCGCAGCCCAGGTTCCCCAACATGACCCAGCATCCAGCTCGTGGCTCCTGGCCTCCTCTGGGCCTCCTACTCGCTCCCTCCCCTTCACGGAGAAGCGGACAATGATTCCACACCACTGGCCTCTGACTGGGACTAGCCAGCACGTGTCTGGAGCGTCTGGAGTGGAGATGTTAATTCTTTGGAAATCCTCCTGCCTTTGGAGAGAGCCTGGGGCTGGGGTGGGAGGCAGCAGTGGGGTTTAAGAGGGGAGAAAATACAGGAAAGGAGGCGCTTTGAGGACTAGAGAGCAGAGTCCATGAGGAGGTCACAAGGAACTTGCAGGGCTGGCCTCATCCTCTCGGGCTTACTTCCTAAAGGGGCATCACGGGATGAGGTGGGGTGGGGAATGGGCCATTTTATGGGTGGCTGGTGCCTCCATGCCAGCTGGAAAGGGGGCTGCCATGAAAAGTGACTCAGAGTCACCCTCATCCCACAGCCGAGGAGATTGACATCCAGAGGGGGAGGGGACACAGCAGAGTCACGGCTGGATGGCACAGCCCAGGCTCCCAGCCTGGGTGCTCCCTGCCATATGCTGGGGGCCCGGTCTCAAAACACATCCCAGGCAGCTCCCAGGTAGACTCACACTGGGATTGGAGGGGACAGGGAACACTGGACACGTCCTCAGAATTTACCATCGCTGGCAGACCTTCCCATCAGATATAACCCTTTGGTGGCCAGGGCTGTGTCTCCCACTTTCTCGGAGTCCCCTTAGCGCAAACAGGGGTAGTTGATGTTCAGTCGCTAAGTCGTATCCAATTCTTTGAGACTCCATGGACCGTACCTTGCCAGGCTCCTCTGTCCATACGATTTCCCAGGTAAGAATACTGGAGTGGGTTGCCATTTCCTCCTCCAGGGGATCTTCCTGACCCAGGGATTGAACCTGCTTCTCCTGCATTGGCAGGCAGACTCTCTACCGCTGAGCCACCAGGGAAGCCCCGGGATGGAATATCATCAGTATAATAACTGCTCCTGCTTCACGTGGGCCAGAAGCCGTGCTGAACAATGTTCCAACATCACCTGAAATGAGTGAATTATCCCCAGGAGTACATGCAGACCCAGAGAAGGTAAGCTTCCCACGCTGGTCTAGCTGGAGCGGGCAGAACTGGGGTGCAGACCCCAATCCAGACAGCACGCCCACAAGGTGCAAACAAGTAAAGAGAACACGCTGGCAGGCGTGAGGCCTGGATTCACGTCCAGACTCTGGAAAACCGGGGAGAATCCTGCCCTGTCTCTGACCCTCCAGTCCTCTGGCTGATTCCCACGATGACTATGACGATCTCTGTAAGTCTCAGTGGGGCTCCGGAGCCCCCAGCCTGCCCTCCCTCTGACAGTTCTCTCTTCCCACATTTCATCCCCCTTCCGGCCAGAGCAGCAGGAGACCCTTTGAAAGACTTGGTAATCCATCCCAAAATATGCAGGACTGTTGCTGGGGCAACCTGGCTGCCACACAGCCCGGATTTAAATATTTAATGGCTCCTCGGGTATTAAGGGGTCCTGGGAACTGGGCAGGAAAGGGCACAGGTCTGAGCTGGGGTAAGGGGGTGGGGGAGCCCTGGCAGCTCCTGCCAGAACAGCACCCCCACCACAGGGGTCTTTGAAAAGACCCTGATGCTGGGAAAGATGGGAGGCGGGAGGAGAAGGGGACGACAGAGAATGAGATGGTTGGATGGCAGCACCGACTCGGTGGGCATGAGTTTGAGCAAGCTCCGGGGGTGGGTGATGGACAGGGAGGCCTGGTGTGCTGCAGTCCATGGGGTCGCAGAGAGTCAGACACGACTGAGTGACTGAACTGAACTGAAGTGTCTGGCGGGATAAGACAGAAGCCCAGGCAGAATTCTGCTGCAAGCAGGGGGAGGGGAGCGGGTGATGGAAGGGGAGGGGACGCTCTCTGTCACAGGTGGATTTTCTTTTCTTAAGTGCCGCAGTGCAGCGGACACTGAGCTAGTCTTACGCTCTCTCCTTTGAGGTCACTATAATCCTATGAGGCACGCATGCTATTGGTCCCAACTTACAAGTGAGAATGGGGATCAGAGAGGTGAAGTGACTCACCCAAGGCCACACAGCTGCCCTGAGAGGCACACTGGACCCCAAGGCCAGGTGGCTCCACAGCCAGTGCTCTTTCTGCTACATCTATCGGGAGGCAGGCTGGAAATCCTGCTGAAAGTTAATGCCTGTAACAGTTAAGAAAGGCAATGCCAAAGAATGCTCAAACTACCGCACAATTGCACTCATCTCACATGCTAGTAAAGTAATGCTCAAAATTCTCCAAGCCAGGCTTCAGCAATATGTGAACCATGAACTTACAGATGTTCAAGCTGGTTTTAGAAAAGGCAGAGGAATCAGAGATCAAATTGCCAACATCCGCTGGATCATGGAAAAAGCAAGAGAGTTCCAGAAAAACATCTATTTCTGCTTTATTGACTATGCCAAAGCCTTTGACTGTGTGGATCACAATAAACTGTGGAAAATTCTGAAGGAGATGGGAATACCAGACCACCTGACCTGCCTCTTGAGAAATCTGTATGCAGGTCAGGAAGCAACAGTTAGAACTGGACATAGAACAACAGACTGGTTCCAAATAAGAAAAGGAGTACGTCAAGGCTGCATATTATCACCCTGCTTATTTAACTTATATGAAGAGTACATCATGAGAAATGCTGGGCTGGAAGAAACACAAGCTGGAATCAAGATTGCCGGGAGAAATATCAATAACCTCAGATATGCAGATGACACCACCCTTATGGCAGAAAGCGAAGAGGAACTAAAAAGCCTCTTGATGAAAGTGAAAGTGGAGAGTGAAAAAGTTGGCTTAAAGCTCAACATTCAGAAAACTAAGATCATGGCATCTGGTCCCATCACTTCATGGGAAATAGATGGGGAAACAGTGGAAACAGTGTCAGACTTTATGTTTCTGGGCTCCAAAATCACTGCAGATGGTGACTGCAGCCATGAAATTAAAAGACGCTTACTCCTTGGAAGGAAAGTTATGACCAACCTAGACAGCATATTCAAAAGCAGAGACATTACTTTGCCAACAAAGATCCGTCTAGTCAAGGCTATGGTTTTTCCAGTGGTCATGTATGGATGTAAGAGTTGGACTGTGAAGAAAGCTGAGCATCGAAGAATTGATGCTTTTGAACTGTGGTGTTGGAGAAGACTCTTGAGAGTCCCTTGGACTGCAAGGAGATCCAACCAGTCCATTCTGAAGGAGATCAGCCCTGGAATTTCTTTGGAGGGAATGATGCTGAAGCTGAAACTCCAGTACTTTGGCCACCTCATGAGAAGAGTTGACTCATTGGAAAAGACCCTGATGCTGGGAGGGATTGGGGGCAAGAGGAGAAGGGGACGACAGAGGATGAGATGGCTGGATGGCATCACTGACTCGATGGACATGAGTCTGAGTGAACTCCAGGAGTTGGTGATGGACAGGGAGGCCTGGCGTGCTGCGATTCTTGAGGTCGCGAAGAGTCGGACACGACTGAGCGACTGAACTGAACTGAAAGTGTTTTCTACAGGCCGGGCACTGTGCTAAGGGCTGTACAGGCTCTAATGCGCTCAACTTTCACGACAGCCCTGTGAGGGAGGTGTTATTGCCCCCATTGTACAGATGTGGAAACTGAGGGCTTCAGAAGGGAGGTCAGACCCCAAGATCACAGGGACATGGGGAAGCCTCTATTCTGGCCTCAGCGGGACACTCCGGAGCCGGTGTCCTTCATCTAGTTCTTAGCCCAAATTTAGAACGATGTATAACAAAAACAACAACAAATAAAGAAAAATCAAATTCAAAATGCCTTTTCACCCTGGTGCTTTGTCCATGTCCCCCCAAGATGGTAGGATGGCAAGAGGAAATTCTTCTAACCATTCAGCAATGAAGATGAGTCACCTTGAGGTTTTTTGGCTTCAGTCACTTTCTCTACACATAAAACATGGGCACACAGACAACAATGTAGACAGCCTTGGAGACACACAGACGCACACTAAGACAAAAGTACAAGACACGGACCCATGGACAAATGTGGGTGCACACACAGGCACAAGCACCGGCGCGCACGCACACACACACACACACACACACACACACACAGATGGACTCTGGTCGCTTTCCTCCTGATTGAATTAACTCGAGTGTCAGGAAAGGGAAAAGACATCCAAAATCATTTGGCCAATGCCTCTGCCAACCTCAAGGCTATTTTAAATAGCCAAACTGATCTGATCTTATTTTTAAAGCTCTTCAGGAAGGAGGACAAATCCCATAACCTCATTCTGATGTCTCCCCCTTAAGTAGGGAAGTTTTCCTGACATCTAACCAAATTCCTGCTTTAGATGGTAAAGAATCTGCCTGTGAATGCAAGAGACCCAGGTTTGATCCCTGGGGAAGATCCTCTGGAGGAGGAAATGGCAACCCACTCCAGTATTCTTGCCTGGAGAATTCCCTGGACAGAGGTTCCTGGTGGGCTACAGTCCATGGGGACAAAGAGTCAGACACGACTGAGTGATTAACACTTTCACTTTTACATTAATCACAAAGCAACTTTTACCATCAATACCCTGCTTTACAGCTCCCAAAGCCCTCCTGTATTTATGTTCTTGTTTAACCCTCACAGCCGTCCAGCAAGGCAAGCAGAGCAGAGATGATTATAGTAGTTTATGGCGAGTGTGGCCCAGAGAAGTTAAGGAGCTTGCCTGTGGTGACACAGTCCCTGTTGAAGCTGGGCTGCAACCCAGATGTAGAATGTTGGTTTCACGGCTCCTCGAACTACGCCAGGTGCTGCCAGCGTCCCACCATTTTCGCTTTGTCTTCTCCTCTCAGCCTCTGAGCTTCCTTGGACCTGAGCCTGCCAGCGAGGGGACCACACGGCACCTGGCTTGCCTCCCTTTTGCCTGAGTGATGCCTGCATGCGGCGTAGGGGTGGGGGCCTCTCACAGTTGGGTGATCCCAACAAGCTCCTCCACCCAGAGGCAAACAGCACGCTCCCTCCCGAGACAGCAGTCTTCCTGTGCTGAAAGCAGGCTGGTGAAGCTGCCGGCTCCTCCTCTGAGCATCCTTCATCCCATGGAAGGCTCCTCCAACTCCCCAGGGACCAGGACTTGTCACCGGAGATGGAGCCAAGCTGCACCCAAGCCTCACACCCACCAAGCGCACGGCCCCACTTACATTCACTCGGTAGTAAATATTAGAGACACCCGGTCTTCTTAGGGCAACTGCAATGATTCTAGTCATCTGGCCTGATTTAGGGAGGGCCACAACCCCTTCCCATTAGAGGAATGACTACAGGTATTTGGAGTTCAAGTTATGGAGGGAAAGCAACGGAGAAGTAGAGGGCTCATGACAAAGAGTCCTGGCTGGCTTGAGAAGATCCTGAGAGGAAATGAATCAAGGGAAGATCCGGGCTGGGGCCTGAGAAGAGGAGGAAGCGGGAGGCAGAGAGATCTGCATTCTTTCCTCCCCATAAAAAATCATCCCAGCTGTGCCTAGGAGCCCTAAAGGAAGATGTGGGCAGGATGGGGCAGGGCTTAGATGGAGACAGGCGCAGGCTCAGGCAAATCCACAGCTCCAGTGGATGTAAGGATCAAAAGTCCAGGGTTCTGAAATCAAATCCCGTTTGGGATTTCACGGCCACCAGCTAGCTCTGTGGCTGGACCAGTCCCCTCTCACTCTGGCTTAGGTTCTGTGTACCAGGCTTCCCTCTGTCTCTCCGTCTTGAGTCTCATTTCTCTGCTCTGTCTGCGCTCTCTCCCCTCTCTGAATGTATGAGAGCACGAGTGTGCTCACACACACAAACACTGTGACCCCTTCCTGCAGGGGTGGAAGGCTGCCTGCTGTTGGTGGCTAGATCTCTTTCCTCTTAAAGCCCACCTCCCTGGGGGCCTGGACGGAAATCCCCTAGCCCTGCCCTGGGACTGTGACCCCCAGCGGGTGGCAGCCACGTTTAATTTAGAGGCTCTGCATGTGTGAGCCGTTGTGCACAAGCCTGCTTGCCCAAGGCAGCCCGAGGACTGCCGGGGCCCTGCTGGGAGCTGGGGGCCTGGGGAGCCTCCTTGCTGGGAAAAGGAAGAACGCGGCAGGTGTTTCATTTCCCCCTGGCCGCCCACTAATTAAGAAAGAGGAAGACCCAGAGAGTTCAGGGGGCAAGCTGGGGTTTCCTCGAGACCCTGTGGGGGTGAGGAGGGGGCGGGGGTGCAGAACGGGCTTTAGGACGAGGCTGTCCTGGGCTGCCCTCTGAGCCTACCCCAGGTGCTCGTGTGACCTTGAACAGGCACCTCTGAGCCCCTCGAAGGTGACTCCAGAGCCCCTAGGGCCCCGGCCACCTGTGCAGACCTGGGTCACGTCCAGGCAGACATAGGCGGCAGGGCTATGCCGGGAGCTAAGGGACGTGTTGGCGAGATGGTTCTGCATTTGTCTCAGGCCATTACTCCACCAATTGCCCCTTCCTGGGTGTAATTCTGAACAGTAAATGTTATTGGAGGAGAAATCCTGTGGGGAAGTGGATCTTCTGTGCGTGAGTGCACAGTCGCTTCAGTCGTGTCTGACTCTTTTGTGACCCATGCACCGTAGCTCACTAGGCTCCTCTGTCCATGGAATTCTCCAGGCGAGAATACTGGAGTGGGCTGCCATGCCCTCCTCCAGGGGATCTTCCCGACTCAGGGATCAGACTTGAGTCTCTTATGTCTCCCGTGTTGGCAGGCGGGCTCTTCTGTGGAGGCCTCATATCGAACTTTCCAAGGTCAGTGTTCCAGGAGGAGGCAAGGAAAACCTGGATCCATAAACTGGGTGAAGCAACAGGGCGGGGATAAACCACCTCCGAGCTCCACCCTGGGGATGAAGGAAATACAGAGGTGCTTAGGACAGGGCCTGGCACAGAGTGGGGCCTCAGGGAAGGCCCACACGCATTGCCTGGCACTGGGTGGAGAACACAGATGTTCACAAACATCCCACTGGAGCTTTCTGATGCCTTGTTACTATCCTTAGCTGATGGAGGAGGAGACTAGGATGAAGACCCTGAAGGATTGGAGAGCAGTGGGAGAGAAGGGAGAGGGTTGGGGCTGCACTGCGTGAGCTCTAAGGCCCAGACCTGCACTTTCTCTCTGCTGCTTTTCAATCACGTCACACCCTGTTAGGTCATGTGTCCCTCCAAAATATGGATTTGGGGGTCCTTTGTTCAACTTCATCAGTGGCGCCCAAAGAGATCCTTTCTTCCCAGGTTTTTGTCCCCATCATGAGGTTACATGTGCCAAGCTGCTTCCGGAAGGGACTGGCCCTCAGGGGCAGTGGCAGAGGTCCAGAGGGTGGGAGGGGTCTGAGAAGCCAGGGTCTGGGGAGGAGGGTCCCTGCCCTCAGCAGTGGAACCAGTTCACCAGGAGAGAAAGAATAACAAGAACGTGTTGCACGTCCACAGAGCTGCAAGAGCCAGACATGGTTCTCATTGGCTTCCGCAGTCCCATGTAGATGCTCTTATTATCCCGTTTTCAGCTGGAACAACTGAGGCTCAGAGAGGTTAAGCCACTTGCTCGAGGATGCACAGCGAGAAAGCAGCAGGGCTGACTCCAGAGTCTGGGCCTGTAACAAAGGCCTGACGCTGCCCTTCTCCCATCTGTGATAGCAGCGGCCCCAGGCCTGCTGCAGGAAGCCTGACAGCCAGTGCCTTCAGCCTGCAGGCCCGTCCCTGAAGGGCCACTGGGCAAATGTGGGACCTGTCGTCTACTGTCCTCACACGGGGACGAATGGTGTCCTGGTGGACGGGGTCTCATGGAGGACTCCGTCACTTTCCCATCTTAGAGAAGGCCAAGCCTTGAGGGGGCCCCCGAGGTCCTAGAGTCTGTCCTTTTCATGGTACAGATGACGGCTCTGCGGACCTGCCCCCGGTCACACAGCATGTCCTGAAGAGCCTCAGCATTACGGGCTGGGCTTCAGCTTGGTCTTTCACCCTCCGCCGTTCACTTCCCAGGTCGCCTGTGGCTGGCTGCTGAGTCTCAGAGGGGACACTCAGGCTGACACCCCACTCCCAAAGGGTCTCAGGGAATGACTACTTCCCAGGTTCCATGCGCTTTGATTGCCCTTTCATTTGATCCTCACATCACTATTAGTATCCTCATTTATAGATGAGGGGATGGGATCCCTTCCCCAGGGTCACAGAGCTTGGAGGAAGAGAGGCTGTGGGCCTCTGCCCTGGGGCCACTGGCAGGGAGAAAGGGTCTCTGATTACCCACATGCTCAGCGCAGAACAGCTTCCAAAGCTCTGCCCAAGGGACCTGGAACCTGAGGCCGCCGGGCTGCCACACTCCCTGGCGTTCATGCCATCCATCTCGGAGTTCATTGGAGGAAGGGGACAAGGCTTATGAAGCTGCACCGCGATGGCCGCCCTGGGGGCACTTCTGGCACACACAGCATGGGGGTGCCTTGGGGTGGCCTGGTTATTTTTTTGGGGGGTGTTGGCCTTTTGATCCCACAGAGGTGGAGCCTCAGAGGCCTGGGGAGGAGGCAGAGATCTAAGGCAGGAGTCATCACCTCTCACCAGACCAGAGGGCCCGCCATGCATCCCTGCCCAGGGACAACGCATCCCCGAGTTTCCAGAGGACAAAGGGACACCTTCATCCTTCCCGCTGCCATTCTGGCCTCCAAGTACTAACGGCAGGGGACGAGAAGCAACCAGCACTGGTGAAGGAATCCTCTACCCCCGGGTCATTTATTGGGTTAGTCAAAAAGTGTGTTCAGGTTTTTTTTTTTTAACATTACACAAAACACTTGAATGAACCTTTTGGGCAGCCCCATACTTAGCAGAGTCGGACTCGACTGAGCGACTGAACTGAACTGAATACTTAGCCCCATCACATCCTCACACCAGCTTACAAGGCCCCCCTCCCCAAGCTCATCTTAGGCTACCTCCTCCTCCCTCACCCCACTCCAGTCAGCTCCAGTCACCCCAGTCTCTTCCGCATGGCAAGCACACATCGGCCTCAGGGCCTTTGCACCAGCTGGTCCTTCTGCCTGGGACTCTCCTGCTAATATTCTACACATTGTATTCCTTCACTTCATTCAGGTCTCTGATCAAATTCTGCAAGGAGATCTTCCCTGACCACTCCCAACTCTGTTCCCCAACAACCTAAAATAGTACCTCTCCCCAGTCACCATCACCGACTCAGTGGACGTGATAAGCAAACTCCAGGAGATGGTGAAGGACAGGGAAGCCTGGCGTGCTGCAGTCCACGGGGTTGAAACGAGTCACACATGACTGAGTGACTGAACAAGAACAACCAGTCAGCATCTATCTCCTTGTTGACACTTATCTCCAACAAAGTTCTCTTTCAGTTATTTGTCTTCTGTCCCTTTCCCCTGAATGCAGGAAGGCAGCAACCTTGTTCATCTGCTTCATTGCTGAATCCCAGCCTCTGATACAGTACCTGCCACAGAAGGAGTGCTCAGGGGACGTCTGAAGAAGGAAGGAAACAAGGGAGAGGCAAGGAGGAATAAATCTCTGTGTGGGCCTCTTTCACACGATTCTGATTTGACTCTTGCTGAAACAGTATCGGAAGACACAGGACCAGTTACATAATTTGTGAGGCCCAGTGAAAATGAGGGTGTCTCATTCAAAAGTTATTATGACTTACAAGGTGGCAACAGAATAGTATTAAACCAAGCGCAGGGCTCTGGGCCACTGCCCAGGTCGCATATTTGAAGCTGGCCCTGAGGTGGTGTTCTTACCATTCCCCTAGTGCTGCTCAGAGATGGGAGGGTCAGAGAGGTATGGTGACTTGTCCAACATCATACAGCACTGTGCTATGGCTTAGAAACTCACAAACTCTCCTCTCCTTGGTTCTTTCAGTGGCTATGGAAGGAATCCTGTTATCCCCATACATCTGCAAATCAGGGGAGCCAGCCCAGAGAAGAAGGTAGGAGAGCAAAATTCCCTGTAAATCTATTTCACCTAACATATTCATGTCATATATATATATTTTTTTCATTCGACTGCAAAGTATATCCACAGTTGTTTTAATAAAAAGATAAGGTATTATCTTCCAAATCTTTGAGTGCATTGATGTTCCATCAGGACACGCAGAGCTGGCCCTGAGACTCTGCGCAACCCCTGGCTTGGGGAGGAATACCCCAGGTGCTGAGGGTACCCACACCTCAGCTGAAAAAGCCCCTCCGTAGACGATCCTCGCACGGGTGCAACCGTGCACACTGCACGAGCATGTTAGTTTCAGCTCCTCACTCCTCGTCTCTCTCCTGCTTGGTCCAGAGGAAACCTCTTCCAGGATGGCCCCAGACCCAGATGGCAAGCAGTCTTGCACAGATCTCCTTTTCACAACAGAGAACAGGGGATGGGGTGGGGTGGTGGGGAGAACCTTCCCTCCTGGGGAAATACGCCTCGGCCTGTTAACAGTGAGAGGAGAGCGTTATTACCCTGCTCAGCCAGCCAGCTTCACTCGCTGTGCTAATTGGAACGTGTAATGGTTTGTTAATACGGTCTAATCTGGGGAGCCCGGCTCAGAGGGGTCTCTGTGATGGGGGTATGGCGTGGGGGTGGGGGCTTCTGAGGGTACTGCCAAGAAGGGCTGGGAGTGTGCCTGTGGTGCCTGCTTTGCAAAATGATGTCTTAATCCAGCATCCAAATCCAGCAGCACAACTTGCGATCTTGGGCTGCTGCGGTTGTGTGCGTGTGTGTACCTGCGGTTGTGTGTGTGTGTACCTGCGGTTGTGTGCGTGTGTGTACCTGCGGTTGTGTGCGTGTGTACCTGTGTGCACGTGCATGTGTGTGTGCACAGTGGATACGATGGCTGGCGGGTGTGTACACGCACGGTGCCGGGTATAGGACTAAGAGGTGGGGGGAGAGGAGAGAATTTAGCTGCATCACACCTAAAGGCAGGACGCAGCCCTCTAGTTTCGACAACGCAAACAAAGACATCTATTTTCCCATGACTGGCTCACCCAGCCCCTATTAACACTAATTAGGAGGACTGGGAATTCCCCATAACTTCATAATTACTGTTAACAGATTTCACAGGGGCCGTGAAGGAAATGGAACACCCCATCCTATATTCACAGCCCAGGTGACGATGGTTCATGTGGTCACTGCGTCCCCCTGCTCCAGCCACAAGGCTCTGCGATTCCCCCCAGGGACCCCAGGTGCCCAGACTGCCCGATATGATAGGATACTGGAGGTGGGGGTGGCACCAAGGTCTCCGTCAGGACTGTTTCAGTCGTGCCAAGTAGACAGAGTGCCCTGGGTGAGGCCTCTGGGGAAAATTCTCTGGTGTTGGGAGCTGGGAGAAATGAGGCAGGAGTCCAGGGAAGATGGGGTGCTACTCGGGAAGAGACTTCAAGTTTGGCCTTGGACCTGGAGGTCGAGGAACGAACAGACCAGCCCGTGCTGATGCTGACCGACCACTGCCAGCTCAGGCCATGTGTCCTGAGTACAGGCCCCCCGGCCCCGCCCCTCCTGCCCCTCTCTTAGCTCCAAGTCCATTAAGATGAACCATATTTTAAAGGTGGCGCTGAAGAGTTGGCAAGATCACAGCAGTGACCTCACAGTGTCATTAGGCCCCCTCCCCAGGCTGCAGCCAGACGGCTTAGGAAACCACAGTTGAGCCATGCCGGGACCTCTCAGCTGCTTGGCGGTGGGAGGGCCACTTCTGCCAGCTGACAGAGGCAGGGGCATCCCAGCAACCGCAGTTGCTGGTCCTCGTGACGAGCCCCATCTGTGCTCACGAGACCCTCGCCTGGCCTCCCCGCCTCGGCCCCGGTGGTCCCGCTGCAGGCCCTGCGCCGAGTGGGGTCGTGGGGGCAGGCGCCAGCGCTGTCCCCCTCGCCCGAGTGTCTGCCTGGGCGTCCGCCCCTCACCCCGGCTGTGACCTACCCAGCCCCCACGCCCGGGAAATGCTGTCGCTCTGTGCAGGGCTTGGGTTCTGGCTCCAGTTCCAGAGGACAGGTCTTTGTTCTTTCCCTGTCTGCCCAGACTCTGAGATTCTCCATTTATTAGTGAGTTTAAAGGCCCCTTACTTAACCATATTAAAAAGCGCTGAAACAGTATCAAACATAAACTGCCTCTTAGTGACTTTTTCTTTTATTCTTTATATTCAGTGACTTTTTTTTTTCTTACTAGGAGCATGTATTATTCACCTAATTAAAACAAATCATTGCAAAGGGGCCATTTCCTCCACACTCTGAAGCTGCTGGGTCTTTGTGAGTGTTGCAGCCTGGGCTTGGAATAGCTTTTCTTTCCTTGTCCGCCTAGAGAAATTCTCACCCTTCAATGCCCTGCTTGATGGCTCCTCACCACGAAGCTTTCCTTGATTTCTCCAGCATTGGCAGAGTTCTCTTCAGTTTTTTTTAAAATTTTATTGAAATATAGTTAATTTACAATGTTGTGTTAATTTCTGCTATACAGCAAAGTCATCCAGTTATGCATACATATTTATTGTTGAGTCGCTCAGGTTTATCACAGGATATGAATGCCGTTCCCTGTGTCATACAGTAGGGCCTTGTTGTTGGCCCATCTTGTAGACATTAGTTTGGCTTTGCCGGGGGCTCAGCTGGTATAGAATCCTCCTGCAATGTAGGAGACCTGGGTTCGATCCCTTGGCTAGGAAGATCCCCTGGAGGAGAGAACAGCCACCCACTCCAGTATTCTGGCCTGGAGAACTCCATGGACTGTATAGTCCATGGGGTCGCATAGAGTCGGACACGTCTGAACGACTTTCACTTTCACACATTATTTGCATCTGCTAACCTTCTGTTTACTTCTGAGACCCTCGTTTTGGAGATAAGAGGATGAGGCCCAGAGAGGGGCAGGGGTCTCCCCACCAGTCTCACAGCTAGGTCACGGGCGCTGAGGTTACACCCGGACCCAGAAGGGCTCCTCTTACAGCAGGGGTGGGGGAGGTGGGGAGGGAGGTCAGTGCAGACCCTGCTTCATTCTCAGTCCCCCATCCTTCCCGGAGCCAGAGCCTGCCCCGTCTGAGCTGGCCTTGACCTCCAGCTTTGTTCTCCTCGGGAATGAGCCAGGGTGCTCTTCTCCCTGCCTCCAGGGGCACAAATCAGCGAAGCCCGGGATGAGGAGCAGAGAATGGGCTGGTTGTTGTTCCACAAAGGGGATGGGAGACAGGAAGCACTGGGGCCTCTCCTCCTGCTCTGGACCCTGAGGCTGTGTCTGAAAGGCCACCTCTTCCAGGGCCCCCCTGCCCACCCGGCTCCTGCCCTGGGCCCCTCCCTGGCTCAGTGGCTAGAGGCCAGGCTCACACAAGGCCATGCCTTCATTGCCTTGAGTATGCATCTCAGCTTTACCACTGAAAAAAAGCTGGGAGTTCACCTATCTGAGGTTCTTATACCAGTGCTAGGTGCTAAGGTACTTAAGTCACGTCTGACTCTTCGGGACCCTATGAACTGTAGCCTGTCAGGCTCCCGTGTCCATGGGCTTCTCCAGGCAAGAATACTGGAGTGGGTTCCCATTTCCTCCTCCAGGGGATCTTCCTGACCCAGGGATCAACCCCACGTCTCTTGCATCTCCCGCATAGGCAGGTGGGTTCTTTACCAGTAGCACCATCTTACTTCTGAAAGCAGCCCACTGTTTATTAAGCCGCCGGGATCGGGGGCCCTGGTGAGGTGTTTCATAGACACTGCCTCATCCTGACCACACTCTGAAGAAGCTATTAGCACTCCCATTGTATGGGTGAAAAATTGAGGTTCACGGGAAATGAAGTCAGTCCCCTTGGGTCAAGAGTTAGAAAGTAACTGAGCTGGGACTTGAGTCTGGATCTATTTGGGGGTCAATAAGCCCAACTCCCAAGGTAGTTTCACGGATTGGAGGAGATAATTACACAGGCCAACTGCTCTGCAGATAATAACACACTGAACATTATAGCTTCTTCTCATTTTCTTTTCATAATGAGTGCAAACACTGCGGGGAACTGGCTTGTGGAACCCGCCCAGCGGATGGTGGGTGGGGAGGCGAGACATCTGGGGACCTGGCAGGGCCTGGCAGACCTCCTGGCGACCCCAATCCCTCGAAGCCCCAGGGCCCAGACTCGCCCTGAGACAGAGTACTGTTTGAGAGTAAATATTATTTTACCCTCCAGCTTAATCCAGACCAAGCTTATCTTTCCCACTCAAAAACCCACAGCCCAGAGGAAGTTAAGCGCTTTGCTGCTCTCCTAATTGCAGGCTTGCAGCTCTGCTTGGGGACACTGGTTCCCTGGAAAAACCCGGTAAGTGGTCTGGTATTTGGCTGTGGCATCAGAGAGGCTGGCTCTGGGCTGGGCTGTCTGGCTTTCAGGCCCACGTTGGGGTGGGGGAGCCCTACGGGGGACAATGTAGGCTGCAATACAGGGGCTGGTTCCTGGGGTCCCCGTTTCCCATGGATCCCAGAACCACCGCAGACCTGGCTACAGTGGGGATGAGGAAGTGAATCCTGCCCTTCTGTTTGATGCCAAGTCTCAATTGGCTGGAAAAGCGAAATGGGTCAGTGGGCCACCAGACCCCCTTCTCTTTCAGTTACCATGTCTGTTTCCCTTCTGCCAAGAGAAAGACCTCTGAAGTGTGGATAGAACTGGTTCTTGTTCAGACCAAAAGCTCTGACACCCTCCACCAGCAGTTTCTCTAAAAACAGGCCACCAGAGGGCAGGGGTCCAGTCTACTGAAGGAAGGGAATCTTCAAGGGGTTCAAGGAAGAGCCTGGGTCCAACCCAGCCAGGTCAACCCACCCAGGCACCAAATGTCCAATTAGTTCTCCGGCTGCTTCTCATCTCACTGTTTTCCTCTTTCTCCCCTGGCTGTTTCTAGAAAGATACCTGGGAAGAGAAGTGATTAGTGTCCAGGCTTTGCAGTCAAGACAGACTTGGATACAAAGGTTTTCCCTGTTTCCATCAGGTGACCTGGGGCAACTTGGCTGCCTTCTCTGTGCCTCGGTTTGCTTGTCTGTGTAATGGGGTGACCATATGACCACCCACAGTGTTGTAGGGAGGACTATGTGAGGTCATGAGTGTACAGCTCTTAGCCCAGTACCTGACAAAGGCAGCTCTCAGTTGACTCTGCCCAGGATGAAAAAAAGGCAGAGGTACCAAGACTTTCCTGGGGCCAGATGGGCTCTTCCACTCAAAAAACCACCCTCTTCCCCATACCCGGGGTACCTAGCTCCCATCTCTGCACAGAGGTGGAGGAGTTGGGGACAGAACTGGCACTGGTTGAGGAACCATTGTGTGCCCTGCACTGAGCTCCTCTCATCTGCTTTCTACAGATGAGGAAACCAAGGAAATCCCGTGGTACAAAGGAGTTTTCCCCGGAGCTCACGGCACCTGTGGGGAAGCAGGACCGTGTTCTCGTGCTTTTATACAGGGCTCTCCCCTACCCACTCGGCTCCTCGAGCCCCCCATGAAATAGCGGAGAGTATCAGTCCTACTCCACAGGCACGAACTGGAGGCCCAGGCAAGTCTCCCAGCTGGCCGGGAGCAGTGAGTGGGGCTGGGATGAACCCAGCGGTACCAGTCTGGCCAGGTTCAGCTCATAGGAGTCCCTGGAGGGGCCAGTGCTGGTGTCCATGAGTGCAGCGTGCAGCCCCCCGCCCCCGACAGTCACAGCCCTGCGTGATGCCGCTGCTTGGAGGGCCTGGAGGAGCAGCGCCTGCGTATCCAGGCAACAGGTGCATCCTTGGTCGTCCCCAAGTCACAGGTCTGCACATCAGGACAGTGCTCCCTGCAGACCTCCCGGAGGGCTCATTTTCAGCTTTCCAGAAGGAAATAGACCCTAAAGAATCCAGACTCCTTGAATCCCCCAGGCTTCTGGAGGCAGAGGGCTTCTAGCCACATCTCCTTAGATGTTCCACCTTGTTTAAGTCTTGTAAAGGGCTTCCTAGGTGGCGGTAGTGTTAAAGAATCCACTTGCTAATGCAGGAGACATAAGAGATACGGATTCTATCCCTAGGTTGGGAAGATTCCCAGGAGAAGGAAATGGCAACCCACTCCAGCATTCTTGCCTGGAGAATCCCATGGACAGATAAGCCTGGCAGGCTACAGTCCATAGGGTCACAGAGAGTTGGACATGACTAAAGTGACTTGGCACAAGTCTTGTAAATGCATATCCAGGTATAGATCTTTCCATGTTTCCTTTTCCCCCCATCAAAAAGTTTGCCTACTCTGAGTCTGCATATTCTTCTTTCTGAAAACATAAAGAGTAGGGCTAGGGGATGCCAGAGATGACACACAATCCTCAGGGTTGTCACAGAATCCCCAGGGTTCAAAACATCTGGAACCCTCAGAAGCTGCCACAGTGATCCTGCGAGTGTCCAGATCCCTGGGCTGTGAAACTGTGCTGACCACACAGGTCCCCTGAGTGCCAGAAAAAATTGAGGGGCTACCATATAATTCTCTGAACCAGTATGGAACATCTAGGTTTCAATGGAGTGGGGGGGATGCAGCTGGGCTGCTCCAGGGTGCCTAGGCGATATCAGAGACCCTGGGCTACCAAAGCACCACTGGAATATCTTAAAATGGAAATGATCAGCTTATGGATCTTCCAACAACCCACAACTTCACACTCTCATTTCCAGCTCTGTATTCAGGATATGTTCTTTCTGATCTCAGTTTAAATGTTTCTTCTTCCAGGAAGCCCTCCCTGGTGTCTCCCTGGGCCTTGCTAGGTACCACAGCACAGATGTGATGTTATGAGCTCCATGACAGCTCCCTGGGTTTGCCCTATTGGAGCACTCGGCACACAGTACTGCCACTACCTGCCCTCGGGTCTGTCTCCTCCACCAGCCTGAGAATTCCTGGAGTTCAGCGACTGAGTTCTCAGCATGGTCAGATTACCCTTAACGAATCTGTTGTTATTATTGTTTAGCTGCTAAGTCATGCCCGACTCTTTTGTGACCCCATGAACTCCAGCCCACTAGGCTCCTCTCTCCATGGAATTTCCCAGGCAAGAATACTGGAGTGGGTTGCCATTTCCTTCTCCAAGGGATCTTCCCAACCCAGGGATTGAACCTGTGTCTTCTGCATTGACAGGCCGATTCTTTACCACTGAGCCACCAAGGAAGCTTAATAAATACTATTCAAATAAACAATGGCATCAATGCTATTAACCTACTGGGCACTTGATGGCTGTATGACCTGGGGCCAGTCACTTCACCTCTCTGTGGCTCCGTCTCTTCACTGCACAATTGGGGTACTAAGAATATCTGTCTCACAAGGCTGACATGAAGCTTACATCCGCTCTATAAAACACTTCGATGGAGCCTGGTATAGAAGCATGATATAAATAGATGCTGCTTTTTTTTTTCTCTTTTAAACCTTTTTTATGGTGATAACCACCCACTCCAGTATCCTTGCCTGGAGAATTCCCATGGACAGAGGAGCCTGGCAGGCTACAGTCCATAGAGTCGCAGAGAGTCAGACACGACTGAATGACTAAGCATAGCACTCACAGTACATGGTGATAACATTTAAGATTTACTCTTTTAAGAACTTCCAAGTATACAATAGAGTGTGGTTACCTATAGTCACCACGTTGCTCATTACATCTGTTGAGTTCAATAATATAATAGGAAGTTTGTATCCTTTAACCAACACCTCCTCATTTTCCTGAACCACCACCACCAATCTGATCTCTAGTTCCAGGAGTTCAGCTACACTAGATTCCCCGTATCAGTGAGATCACACAGTATTTGTCTTTCTGACTTATTTCTCTTAGCATAATGCCTTCAAGGTTCATCCATGTTGTTTCAATGTTGAGATTTCCTTCTTTTTGGTGGCTGAATATAGATATCTATTATTATTGTGTCTACTTAGGTTTTCACAGAGTCTAGACGCGCAGCAAGGATATTGGATTCTCCCATCCCCTGTGTTTAATGCTAACGGCACCAACAGTAGTGTCCACAAACATCTCTTACCACATGCCGGGCACTGCTCTTAATGCTTTACACACATTCGCCCAGTGGATCTCATAGCAGCCCTCTGAGGTTGCTGCTTGTTATGGACTGAACTGTGTTCTCACACATTCATATGTTGCAGTCTTAATTCCCCCAGTGTGACTCTGTTTAGAGATATAGCCCTTAGGGAGGTGATTTAGGTTAAATGAGGCCATAAGGGTGGGGCCCTCATCCAACAGAATTAGTGTCTCTCTAAGAAGAGGAAGAGAACCCAGAGACTCCTCTCTCTCCTTTCTGGGCACACACAGAGCAAAGGCCACGTGAGGGCACAGTGAGAAAGTGGCCGTCTATAAGCCAGGAGGAGAGGCCTAGCATAAACTGAACTTCCTGCCACCTTGATCTTGGACTTGACCCTCTGGAACTGTGAGAAAACAAATGTCTTCTGTTTAAGCCCCCAGACTGTTCTATCCTGTTATGGCAGCTCTAGCTAACTAATATACTGTAATGTTATCCTTAATCTCATTTGATGCATGGACAGTGAGGCTTGGTGAACTTAAGGGGCTTGCCCCAAGGTCATACCTGGTGAGTGGCAAAGCTGGGCTGTGAACCAGGCATTGGCTACCAAGTCCACACTCTCCCTGAACCTGCCTCCAAGTTCAAGGGCAGGGGGCTGGGCATCCCAGAAGTAGGTGGCCAGGCCCGAGCAGCATGGACAGTCTATATCAAGGAGCATGGGTGGAGGAACAGGGCACATTTCGGCCAAGACTTTCAGGCTGTTTCCAAGACCTGCCTGCTATGCCCAGAATCTGAAGGCCGGTGGTAGGGAGAGGGGCTGACCGCATCCTATGTGACTACAAGCCGGCTGTGGCTACCGGGAGTCACCTTCAGCCTGGCCTAGAGCCAGAGCAGTTCTACAGTGGAAAAGGTTCCCAGGTCGGGTGGTAAGCTCCCTGTCCCCGAAGGTATTCAAGCACTGCTGTTCGACCTCTACTTACTGGTGATGTTTGGGGAAGAATGAACAGCAAGAAGATATTTTCATACAGTATGAACAGCAAGAGTAGATATTTTCAATAGTTCTCTCCAGCCTCAAGCAGCTGTGAAATATTAGAAGGGGCAGCAGTTAGAGGAGTCCCTGGAAAAAACACTTCCTGACCAGCTTTGCCTGTTAATTCTTGCTCATTTTCCAAGTCCCAACTCAGATATCACCTCCTCCAAGAAGTCTTCCTTAACTCTCCCTCCAACCTCCTCATGTCCAGGTTGGTGGCATGGGAGGGTCCTACCGGGGCTTCATAGGTGGTGCTAGTGGTAAAGAACCTGCCTCCCAATGCAGATGAAGGAGACTTGGCTTCGAGAAAACTTCCTCAAGGAGGGCATGGCAACCCACTCCAGTATTCTTGCCTGAGGACTCTCATGGACAAAATAGCCTGGCAGGCTACAGTCCATGGGGTTGCCAAGAATCAGACACAAGTGAAGCAACTTAGCACGCCCACACGCATGAGTCTAACTGGCAAAACTAGAAATGACATGTAACAATTGTAGGGAGACACAGTTCATCTTGATACAGTAATATGAATCTTCCATCTCTACGAAGTCAGAGAGGCCTAGGGTTTAAATCCTGGTGTCCGCCACTTCCTGCTTTTGGGGGAATGCCTCAATCCCTCTGAACTACAATTTCCTCAGCTGTAAAATGATTTCATCTCAGAGGATGAAACCAAAGATGAAAGATATCAATAATATCTGGCAATACAATATGGGGTATGGGCCACTGGCACTCGGCCTGTGATCAGGATATGCACATTTCCTTCCGTCTCTGGGAAGGCATAAGGTGGCGGAGGTAGTAAGCTGTCTGACACTGGGCGTATTCAAGCAGATGTCAGAGTTTGAGTGTTAGGATCGGGATCAGAGGAGTTCTTCTTTGCACTGAAATAAAGATTGTATTCAGCAGTGTCCTTATGAGTTCTTACAACTCTCTAAAAGCACACGTACGACTCGGCCTTGGCCGGCTATGCAAAGAGTGGACATGCTTTCCACCCACCTCCACCAGGCTATGAAAAGCAGGAGTCCACTCACAATGCATGATTCCCTTTACAAAAAATGTCCAGAAAAGGCAAAATTTACAGAGACAGAGGGTAGATTGGTTGTTGCCTGAGGCAGGGGGCGGGAATGGGGACTGACAGAAAATAGGAACCAGGTTTCTTTTGGAGGGTGATGGAAGTAGTCTAAAATTGGATTGTGGTGATGGTTATACAGCTTCATGAATTTACTACAAATCATTGAATCATACCCTTAAAGTGAGAGAGTTTTATGGTGCATAAATTGTGCCTCTATAAAGCCGTTAAAAACAAAGCCAAAACAGTCACCAATAAAATAGGATTCCAGAGGAACCAGTGCTGTGGTGGAGGGTGATGTCCACGCCCCACAGGAAGCATGGTGGGAGCAGGTTGAGGTCAGAGGTCAGAGGCCTGAGGTCACCTCCCGTCTCCTCGACCTGGGGCTTCGCCTGGGTACTTCCTTGTTATCTTTCGTTGGGTAAGATGCTTGGGTAAGATGCGAGGAAATGGAACAGGCCCACTGGCCAACCTCATCAAAAGCCTGCAGAGAACCTCAGGCGATGTGAGGAGGTGGGGTTCTGCAGAAGGGTGAGGAATCCCAAGTCCTGTAGGAGACTGGCCTCCCAGAAGGCTTCAGAGGCCAGTGCTGTGTGGCAGCTCAGAGCATCTTGTGGTTCTGGGTCTCTGAGTTAAGATAAAAGCCAATGATTTGGCCTGGCCTTGTCTTAAGCCACTGCTGGGTCCACTTGAGGGAGAAGACACAACCCATTATCTGCTGAGCACCTACTATGTGCTGGGGAGGGTGGGCATTCACCCTGTTGATGTGACTGGCTGGGGACCTGCAGACACACAGCGAAGTCTTATCTGGACACCAGACCTATGCACTGCGGACAGATATGACTTGCTCATGGTTGTAAAGCTGTCTAGTTTAAATATAAATGAGAAGTCAGTATTTATCAAACCTTGGCTTCCCAGGTCACTCAGTGGTAAAGAATCCACCTGCCAATGCAGGAGACACAGGTTCAATCTCTGGGTTGGGAAGATCCCCTGGAGAAGGAAATGGCAACCCACTCCAGTACTCTTGTCTGGGAAATCCCCTGGACAGAGGAGCCTGGTGGACTACAGTCCATGGGGTTGCAAAAGAGTTGGACACAACTGAGGAACTACACGGCAATATTTATCAGACCCATCTAACATGAAAGAAAACCAGAGCTATGGAAGCTACGTCACTTGCCTGAGACTGCACAGGAAGTGGCAGAAGTAAGATTTGAACCCAAGGTCTGTGTCAAGCAGGAGAATAAATTTCAGAGCAATCTGAATGAAAGCGGATTCTTGGTTATTAGTGAGCTCCCCATCACTAGAGGTATGTAAGCAGAGGCTTAATCTCAAGAAGTCAAAACAGATGACCTTGGAAGCCCTCCTAGTCCACTTAGCTTGCAAGTCCACAAATCCGTGCTGGTCATTTTCCTTGAGAGTAAAAACTGGACTGAGAGGAAAGTAGAAAAGCCTGAGCCATTTCTGAACCCCTGAGGGAGGGGATGTAGAGGGCAGGGCCTGGCTGGTATGTCCTCAGCTGGAACCATAGCTCTTCTGAGCTCCTGCTGCACACCACCACTGATTGCTGTTTGGGTGTGATACACTGGCTGGACCGGGGACAGCGTCACTGGGCTCCAGGCAAGTGAACTTCATCCTAAACTAGCCCTGGGAGTGAGGGCAGAAAGAGCAGGGGCTGCCATCCCAAAGCTGCAAAAGGGCCCTGTCTGGCCCTCTAGCCAGAGACCTGTTTCATACCTGCCCCACCTCTGCCCTGCAGGGGCACTCGGATCTGGCCTCCCTGAGGACTCTGCATCCTCCCAGCTCTGGACTCACCACGGGATGAGCTCAGCAGAGGCCCCTTGCCAATCAAGAGCCCCAGGCCTGGGAGAGGCCCGGGCTCCCTTTCAAGTGCCGGCCTGGCCCTGGAAGACAGGGAGGGGGGCTGGGCCTCAGAGGAGGGGGCTGGGCTGGGGGCTTCCTCTGCCTCCTCCTCTTCAGGGGGCTCCCCAAGCCAGCACTGAGGTTGGGAATGCCAGGGGCCCTCCGGACCCACACCGTCATCCACTCCGGGGCCCTCCCGCCTCCCCAGCCTCTACCCTGCTCCACCCTCAGAGGGGATCTCCGCTTGCTCTTCCCTCTCTTGGTGCCTCCCTCTGGACCTAGATCCCAGATGTACAGAACCACTGTAGTCTTTTCTGCTCAATTGTTAAGGAACCTACCTGCAATGTAGGTTCAATCCCTGGGTTGGGAAGATCCCTTGGAGGAAAGAAAGGCTACCCGCTCCAGGACTGCGGCCTGGAGAATTCCGTGGACTGTATAGCACATGGGGTTGCAAAGAGCTGGACGAAACTGAGCGACGTTCACTTTCACTTTCACCCCAGAAACAGTGACTGGGGACTCTGGGGATGGAAGGCATGAACGCACAGACTAATTGCAGTACAAGACAGTTACAGCAGCCTTCCAATGTCTTAAGTCAGGCAGGGGCAAGACGGTTACCTGGGCTCTCGTACTCTCCTGAGAGAATGTTCCAGCAACGGGGCCGGGCTCCTCCACGACTCAGGGCGGCCCAGCCCCACAGTGGCTCCTTCTCTTCATCCGCTGCAGGCTCAGCCATGCCCTCCAGAAGACAGCCTGCCCCCTGCTGTGATCCAGGAGCCCCACGCAACCATCCATCTTCCCACCATCCTTCCTCTGCATAAACCCTTCCATGGCTCCCCGGCACGCCTGGGGAAAAGCCCAAACTCAGAGCACAAGACGCCTATTGATCGTGCCCTCCCCTCCCCCACGCCCGGCAGCACCCCTCGTAGCTCCTTGAATGCTGGGGCTCTAGCACGCCCCAGGGACTTTGCATGGGCTGATCCTTCTGCCAGGAATCCACTCCCCTCCCCTAAGTCACACACAGATGTCTTTGTCCACCTTTAAGTCATTCATAATCCAAGCCTTCCCCAAGACCTCCCCCTTCCCCAGCGTGGGCTCCTTCACCCCTCTGAGTGTGAGTGCACCTCAGTGTGCTAGAGCCTGGCTGCGGGCCCATTGTTCTCAAACTTGATCTTGCATCAGAATCCTCTGGAAGGCAGCAGAGAACACACACAGGGAACAGCAGACTGTCAGAAGGTGGACAGGAACGCGCAATTGTCTTGCCAGGAACAGGGAAGCTTGGGCTGGACCGAGCCCTGGGGCACGGTGACAAAAGAGGGCCTGGCCACATGGCCAGACTGTGTCTATGAGCCTCCCACCCCAAGCCTGGTAGGAACGTGACCCCTCAGGCTACCCCCCAGGACTCCAGGACACAACACTGGAGACCCTCAAGGCTCAGAGCAAACTGGAGCCAAGGACACGCAGGCTGCCCTGGCTCCAACAGGCCCACTGGCACTGACCGCAGCACTTTGGGCCCTGATGGCCATTTGATGCAACAGCCAACTGTCCACTGCCCGCTTCTGACTGTCTATCTGCCCTTAAGGCAGAAAAAAAGCCTTCCCAGGCTTGCCAAGCTCCGCATTCTAAGATAATATTGCTGGGGAAGGGGAGGGAAAGAGCTGGAAGGTGGCAGAGAGTGGGTGGGGGGTACTGGCTTTTATATTCAAATCCTTTCACTTGAATTTTTAAGGAGCATGTATTACTTCTATAACAATAACCTGCAAAAATAATTTTTGTCTTAAAAATGCAAAGCACTCTGCAAAAGTGTGTTCAGAAGGGAGAAGTCTATGCCACAATAGCTTAAGGGGCCATTAAATACATCATCATCCTCTCTTGAGCGTCTACCATGAGCCCAGAGCGCTACTCCACGTTGTAACACCCATTATTTAATCTAATGCTCATCACAGCGCTACGAGTTGGAAGCTATTAGTATTATCATTTTCTAGATGAGAAACAGAATTTGATTCAGGCTAAATAACATGCCCAAGATTACCCTCCCTTGGAGCAGGGGTCTGAACTCTCGCGTGTCTGACAGACAGATGTAAGGTCTGATAGGCCTCAGGTTTCGTCCTTAGATCAGGGTACACACCACGCCGCCTCCTGCAACTGAAGCCGAAAAACTGACAGGCCCCAAAGCCATTTGTTTGGTGTTTACTCCACTACTTGAAAACCACTGGTTTTGCACAGGAACCCAGGTCAAATTGTCAAAGAAAAACAAACCCAGGACCTGGTATCACCACATCACCTGGGAAATGTGGGCCAAGGCGAGGAAAGAGTGTGAGACAGTGAACCCACTGAGATCCACCCATCCGTCCAGCCATTCCCCAACCCCTGACTGAAGCCTGGCATGCCTGGCTCTGTGCTAGACGCTGGGGACCGGAGAGCATGAGATGCCCTCAGCTACCAGGAGAGGATCAGGTGAGTGCAAGGCAGACAGGAGCCCTTAATGCTCTCCAACTTGCCAGCTTTGTGTCCTCCAGAAGGACCCCGAACCCTGCAATCTGGGACCCAAACAAGCATAACAGGCAGTGAGAGGAGAACACAGCCCTGTAACCCAGGCCCACTGCTGGCCTTTCTCTCCCAAATGCCTTCCTGCGCCTAACGCCAAGCTTGGTCTTGGCAATCCAGTCCATGCATACACCAGACCAGCTAGATGTGGCGGATTCTGTGGCATTTCATCCATCAGCCCCGAGATGGAAAGGAAGGGGTTATGCAAAGCTCCAGGAACTGCAGGGAGCAGGATGGGATTTCTCCCCACGTTCCAACTTGCAGACTTGAGTGCACTTATGTTGCCATGAGCTCCTCTGTCCAGTGGTATCCACGGGGCCAGCTGGAGGGCAGAGACTGCCCCAAGCACAGTCTGAGCTGCTGAGAGCAGGCAGCATAGGTGCCCCATTCAACAAGATCAACAGGATCCCACGTGCCTCTCAGAGACCCGGGAACATGGCATGTTTGATGGATGAATGAATGAATGTGATTTTGAGGAAGGCAGCTATGTCCCCATTTGGAGATAGGAGAGGTGTGACTCTTGACCCCATCACCCGATTTTTGGGGACATGGACATAGGCTGCCTTTCAGGCACCTATACAAAGAGTGTGTTGAGGAGTCCTCCCACAGAGTTATAAAACTGAAAATATAAATAATGTTAACACCAACAGCATCAGTGCTATGTCATAAAGCACTGAGCTCCGGCAGGTGTGCGATCAAGCACATTATCTCACTTGGCTATTTCATTGCATCTTCACATCAGTCCTGTGAGAAACAGAGTACTATTAGCCCCAATTTGTAGATGAGAAAACTGAGGCTCAGAGGGCCAAGCCTGTGCCAGTAGCAGAGTTGGGGTCTGCACCCAGGTCTGACCCAGAATAAAAGTTTAAAGCTGGAAGGGGCCTCACCCCTCATGTTACAAAGCACAAACTACAGCACAGGGAGGCTGAGGTCCTCAGTAGCACAGCTGGGCCAAGAACTCGAGAGTGCCCCTACCTTCAGTGGCCACTAGGCCGGCTGCTTGCAACATGGTCCCTGATCATGGTTTCGAAGTTCTGCAAAGAACCTTGAGATGGGAAGATTAATTATTCTTGGTCTGTGTGCAGCACTGTCTCTTCTAAAGGGCCCCTCCAAAACTCCTCCTCCTGGGCATGGAAGGGAAAAGGAGAAAACAGAAGGGCCACTCAGCTCCAAACCCAGCCCACGGTTTAAGGCAGCCTTGCGCGGCCAAGCCTGGAGGACTGCAGAGAAGAGGCTGAGTGCCTTCATCTCACTCCCTACCTGGCACAGTCTTCCCAGCTCCAGAGCTCCTGCCTCCAGGCTTCGGCTCTCACTGTTCTTCCTCCTAGAAAGCCCTCCCCCTCAGCATCCTCGCCTGTCCCCCGTCCTACCCCGTTTTCAAAGCAGATCAAATACACTGCTTTCCCCTGATTTCCCACCGCTATCACCACCTAGCAGAGTCCGCTTGAACTGGTCTTTGAACCTCCTAGCCTTCCTTCATATTTCTGCTCCAAACTCTCCCATTCTCCACCTCAAATGACAGGACTTACTTTCATGTCTATCTCCCTTATAACCAGGTGGCTCGGAGCAGGGCCCCCAGCGCTGGCTGGGAGTGGAGAGGTTGGCCTACCCTTGACTCGTGCACATCCCTGACTGTGTTTGTATACAGATCTCTAACCTACCTTCCTCTTAAGGGCCCATCACCAGCTTCATCTTAAACTCTCAGTCCTAGAGGGTGAAGACCAAATCATTCCAGTGTCTCTGCAGCATCAGTCATAAGTGGGGGCTTCAAAAAATAATGTGGAAAATAATTGTGACAAGCATCCGCCAAGTCCAACTACAGTTTGGCATTGAATGAGACACTATATGAGGGGTTGGGGGCATAAAACCCAGAGGAAAGATCCTGCCCTCAGTGGATCTCACAGAGGAGATGGGAGGGATCCTTGAGGGCAGGAACCTTTCGACCTTGCACACGCTTAATTCCCAGCAAATAAACAGTGTCTGGAACCCAGTAGGAGCTCAAAAGACAACGGCTGTAGAAATGAATTAATACATATTGACCCAAGAGCAGTGAGCATCCCATATAAGGCAGGGTGGTGCTGAACACTGAGTTGGTCTGTGCGGTGAGTCAGAGCTGCAGAATTCACAGGGGAGAGAGATGGAGAGAGAGAGAGAGAGAGAGACACGGGTACAGGGCCAGGAGATTTGTGGTTGACCGAAATCAACAAAGGGCAGATCTTAAAAAGCACTTGGCCACAGTTGCCTGGGAGGCAGCATCAAACACTGTGGTTTTCCATCTTTTTTCTGCAGAGCAGTCTTTTTTCAAATGAAATCAAACACCGTACCGTAAATGCATAACAGAGCTTCCACGGTGGACGTCAGCTGGGGCTACGAGGCTGGCCTGCAAACCCAGGGACTCCTGGAGCCCCTCCAGCTCAACCAGTGACCTCCTCCTCTCCTCTCCCATCCCTCCGAGAGGCCCCAGGAAGGAGGTGGCTGAGGGGAGGGCTGTGGGCCCTCTCTGGGTTGTCATAGGCCAGGTCTTCTGGGAGGCCATTTAGGGCAAATAAATGCTAAAGTGGGCTTCCTGGTGGCTCAGCCATAAAGATCTGCCTGCAATGCAGGAGATGCGGGTTCGATCCCTGGGTTGGGAAGATACTCTGGAGGAGGGCACGGCAACCCAGTCCAATATTCTGGCTGGAGAATCCCAGGGACACAGGAGCCTGGTGGGCTACAGTCCATAGGGTCACACAAAGTCAGACACGACGGAAGCAACTCAGCACGCACACACGCAAATGCTAAAGTAGCTCAAGAAACTTTCCCCAGAGATGAGGGAAAGCAAAAGGCCCTCCCAGCAAGGGAAGGGCAACCCAAAGCCTCCAGGTAAGTGGTAGCTGTTGTGACTCAGCTGGTCAAGAATCCACCTGCAATGCGGGAGACCTGGGTCTATCCCTGGGTTGGGAAGATGCCCTGGAGAAGGGAAAGGCTACCCACTCCAGTATTCTGGCCTGGAGAATTCCATGGACTGTATATAGTTCATGGGGTCGCAAAGAGTCAGATACGACTGAGTGACTTTCACTTTCAAGTGGTAGCTGAAATAGTGTGGTGGTTACTAGGGAACACAAGGACTCAATTTAGAACGCCCTTGCTTTCTGGACTATGCTTTTGGAAAGTGAAGCGCTGCCTGCAGAGTGTGTGTGTGTGTGTGTGTGTGTGTGGCTTTCAGATACCAGATCCACTGAAACTGAATGCATATCAGAGAGAAGCTACCTGGGTGCTGTAAGCCACAGGAAGGGTCTGTTTAGGACAAACCAGCCCCCACCCCCTGCCACGGCACCAGTAGGGAGCACCTGTTGCTGTATCTGCTCAGCATCCCTTCTTCCATCTTCTGAAAATAGCATCCGGGTTTCCCCTTTGGGGTACCAGCCCTCTCACACTTTCAGGCTGAATCCTTCCACTCACAACACACACACACACACACACACACACACACACACACACACCCCTCCAAACACAGACCACTCAACACAGGCCTAGTCTGCTCAATGAGCACATTCTCTCCTTCAGTGATTGGTCAGAGGTGGTCATGTGACCCAAGACCAGCCAATAAGCTTCGACTCTGGGACTTTCCGTATTCCCTGCAGCCGACCTTCACTTCTGGCCCGTCACTGGTTCTTCTGACCTGGGCAGCAGCTCTAGCCTTCCCCTCAGACCCAAGGACCAGGCACAGGCCAGTAGCCTGTGGGGCTTACCCGTACCCCAGCGTTCCCAGCTGTGTGGCCCCACCTAGGGTTGTGTTTTGGCTGATCTAGTGAGATCCCTCCAACCTGGGCTCTAATTCACTCCTGGGAAATAGAAGCACTCCTTTCATTGGGTTTGCCATGAACAGGATGTCAGCCTGGAGCTGCTGGCCGCTGCCCTATGCCACGTGAGGAGTGTTGACTAGGGACTTAATCCCACAAGGAAGGAAGCAGAAGGCACAGACCTGGGCATCTCTTGAAATTTGGACACCAATAAACAGGCCCCAGATTGTCACGATATTGGAAAACAAAACAAACAAACAAAAAATGAATACGTTGCGTATCTTCTTGCTTTATCAGGTTTGAAATGAGTGTTGGCTCCCAAATGATGCAGCATCTGACCTCAGTTCGGGCTTTGCCTGGCTTCCCTGGTGGCTCAGACAGTAAAGAATCTGTCTGATAACGCAGGACACCCGGATTCAGTCTCTGGGTCGGGAAGGTCCCCTGGAGAAGGAAATGGCAACCCACTCCAGTATTCTTGTCTGGAGAGTTCCATGGACAGAGGAGCCTGGGTGGGCTCTAGTCCATGGAGTTGCAAGGAGTCAGACATGACTGAGAAACTAATACTTCACTCATCACCCGACCCCACCCCACCACCCTGTGTCCGCTGCTCCACCTAGGGGTCTCGTTTGGCTGA
Source organism: Bos javanicus (assembly GCF_032452875.1). Classification (NCBI taxonomy): domain Eukaryota; kingdom Metazoa; phylum Chordata; class Mammalia; order Artiodactyla; family Bovidae; genus Bos; species Bos javanicus. The sequence continues at coordinate 75,187,870 of NC_083882.1, read as the reverse complement.
TCGAATGAGACCCCTCCAACCGGACTCAGATCCATTCACTCCGCCCCCATCCCTCCTTGTTCTGTTAACTGAACTTCAGTTCTGCTGCAAGAAACAGACACCACACAGTGAATGAGGGCCCCCCTGAGCTCGGGGTGGGAGGAGTCACCCCGAGGCTTTGGTCTGTGCCTCAAAGAGATCTGTGAGGGCAAAGGCAGTGGGGAACGACTGGGCTCATTGTCAAGCAGTGGGGACCGCTCCTCGATCTTTTACCTGCTGTATCGTCTTGGGCAAGCTGCTCTCTCTGTCGCTGGATCCTCAGCTTTAAGTGGGGATCACAGCACTACATCCCTGACAGAAGGACAAACATCTACAAAATAGACAGCACCAGCTGGTGGTGATGAGATGGCGCAAAAGGAGCTCTCACTCGCTGCTGGTGGGGATGCAAAGTGAAGCAGCCACTTTGGAAGACAGCTTGGCAGTTCCTTAAACAGCTAGATATACTCTTACCGAATAATTCAGCAATCATGCTCCTACATATCCACCCAACTGATTAAAAAGTTATGTCCACACAGAAACCTGCACATGAATGTTTATAGTAGCTTTATTCATAATCACCCCAAAATGGTAATAACCAAAATTTCTTTCAACAGATGAATGGATGAACAAATTATGGTGCCTTCTGTGGAATATTACTTAGTGATAAAAATGAGTGAGCCATCAAGTCATGAAAAGCCATGGAGGCATGCATATTGCAAAGTGAAAGAAGCCAGTCTGAGAACGGTGCCTACTATGTGATTTCATTATACGATGTTCTGGAACCGGCACAACGAAGGCAGTAAAAGGACCACCGGTTTCTGGGGGTGAGGGAGAAGGCACGGAGGATGAAAAAGGGGGATCATCTCATCTGGCAAGGCAGAGGGTCCCTCGGTACCCATTGCCCCTCCTTTCCTTTTAATAGAATTATAATTGGATAGATAATCCCCCAGAATAAAGACTCTAACTCCCAGCCTCTCTTGCAGCTAACTGTGCCACAGGACTCCATTCTGGCCAATGGGGCCTGGGAGGAAGTGATGGGCACACCCTCTTAAAGGAAGAGGCACCATCTCCTTTCCCGATCTCTTCCTTCTTGCCGACCAGAATGGAGAGACTGTCACGGGCCATGGTGGGTCATGTAGACAAGCGATGGGTACAGCCACAGGACAAAAGGAACTCAGGTCCCTAATGTTTTTGTGTCAAAGGATCCCTTTAGCTTAGAAATTTCCTTAGAGAAAAATCAACCTGTCTCTTGCTTTAGGAACTTTAGTTTGCATTTTTTATCACATACAACCAAGTGATTATCCTTATAAATGCAAGGACCCTCAAGAATTGTCCTGAGGATTCTGCATAATATAGGTAAAACAGCTTCACTCACTCACTCATTCATTCAGCAAATAACAGCCAGTTTAGTCTGATGACTCAGGCGGTAAAGCATCTGCCCACAGTGCAGGAGACCTGGGTTCGATCCCTGGGTTGAGAAGATCCTCTGGAGAAGGAAATGGCAACCCACTCCAGTACTCTTGCCTGGGAAATCCCATGGATGGAGGAGCCTGGTAGGCTACAGTCCATGGGGTCGCAAAGAGTCGGACACGACTGAGTGACTTCATTTTTACTTTCTTACTCTGCTGGGATCTGGAGGTTCAACTAGGAACGAGACAGACAAACCCCTGTCCTGTGGAGTCCATATTCTATTGCAGGAGACAGACGAGGACTCAACATGAGGATGAGTTAATTACAGATTGTCACAAGTACAGTGATGCTATTAGTAACAGCTAATGCTTACTGCATTCTAAGCTTACTACATGTCCTGTTCTAAGGGCTTTTCATATATTATTTCATTTTATCTTCACCACAAACCCGAGAGAGGGATGCTGTTGCTTTCTCATTTGACTGAGGAGGAAGCAGAGTCATAGAAAGGTTGAGAAACCTGCCCAAGGTCACACAGCCAGTAACTGGTGATTCAGGATTGGAACCCAACTCTGTTCGACTTTAAAGCCTTAACCACTGGGCTCTCCTGCTAATGAAGGGAATACAACAAGACACAGGTATAAAGAATGATTAGGGTGTCCTCCGACGGCTGCTGTTACCAGCAACAAAACCAGCAAAAGCTGCTAAACACCCCGAGCTCCCTTACCTGGGTAGCTGGTGTTGAGAAGTCTGGAAAAAGATTGTGCCCACGCTTTTAGGAGTTCAAATGCAAAGGGTTCACGTTGCTTTGATGACAGTGTCGGAAAGTCTGGTCCCTGCAAGCCCCGACTGTCAAGGAGATGCCCACCTATGAGAGACAAGCAGAACTGGTCACGATTGCTAGTGGGGGAGCCCATCAGCTCCCACTGCCCAAGGTCTGTTTAAAATGCGCTCCAGGCCCTGAGGAGAGAGTGCGAAGCGTGGCTGGCGGGCGGGAGCCTGGGCCTGGGCCTCAGGATTGGGGAGTCACCCTCTAGGTCCCAGCTGAACTTGCCTGCAAACAATTCCAAGACACAAAGATATGCATACGCCTGTGTGTGTGTATGTCCTGAATAGAAATATGCAAGCGTCACGCCCACTGTGTCTAGCACGGCACCCTTTGCAGAGCGGGAGGTTTGATAAATGTCTCCTGATTTGCTTTGATGTGAAACATCATTTTATATGTCTGAGTGAGTGGGAGGAAACTGAGAGTTCATGCGCATTGGAGGATAGAGTTTTTTACCTCGTGTGAAAATACACTCCTCGGATGCTCCATCCAGCTAGACCAATGTCCTCGTTTTACCGATAAAGAGACCCCCCCCACCCAGAGAAGGGCAGCGACTTGCCCAAAGTCACAGAGCAAGTTGGTGGCAGAGTGAAGCCGAAACCACAGGTTTCACCTAACCCATGGCTGGGTGCTCTCTCCCGGCCATGCCCTCCCTTGTGGTTGTCAGACAGGTACCCTCTGGAGCAGCGTGGGCTCTGCTCCTGGCCTGACAAATGAATGCTGCTCACAGGCCTGAACGAAGAGTGGTTCTCTGGCTGCGTCCAAGCCTGGACAAGCTATGGGAGGTAGTGCTCACGGTGGCTGGGAGCATGGGCTTGCAGGCCAATGGACCTCTGTCACATGTCGGGGCAGCCTCTTTCCAGGAGTGAGAGACCCTGGGGGAAGCAGGCGTCCTCTCAGAGCATCGACCTCCTAGTCTGCAGAACGAGAAAACAAGTAGCATCTCTCTTGAAGGACTGCAGGGAGTGAAAACAACTCTCCTGAGTCTGTGGGGCCACGGCAGAGCATCTGGCTCATAGCCATCACTCCAAAAAGCTAGGGAGGCGACCCAGAGCGGGGTCTGTGAGAGTCGGAGCATTGGACTTGGGAGGGGCTTTGCGCCCTTGGCAAGTCTTTAGACAAAAAATCTCTCGATGTTGCCAGTGATTCGTGTTCTCAGCTCCCACTGTCCATCCCCGTCTCCCCCTTCACAGCCCAGCGTGGGGCCCGAGTCCAGTGTACCTGCCTCTCCCTGCTGGCTGCAACTCCCCACCTACCCACGGGCTCCCCACACCCCAGCCCACATTTCACCAGCCAGCAAAATGCAAATGTCATTAGCACGCGGCAAGCTGGTGAGCTAATGTCACCAGACAGCACATGAGAACTGGGGCGGGCTGGAGGGTGGGGGCGAATTCCCCAGGAGGGGTGGCGTTCCCAGCTTTTCCCAATAAGGGTATGATGAAGAGCTAAATGAATGGCTGCAGGAAAGAGGTGACCGTAGAGACCGTTCTGGCAGCCTCTCTGCAGCTGTGGGTTTTTCCAGGTTCACCATGGCCGCCTGCGGCCCCTGCTTCAACCCCCATCTGGATGATGGATGTGTCTCGGCCTCTCTGGGCCTCCACCTCCTCCCCCAACTGATGAAGAAGCTCATAGGAGGGACACTCAACCTCCACCCTCTCGTTTCCATCCCAGCCCACGCTCCCTAAGACCTGATGAGAGAAGTAGACCACCCCCGCAATTACCATGGCCGTGGGGGGGCGTCCTCTCTCCCAGGAGGGGGAGGCAGCCTTGGACCCCTTGGGTCCGCAGGCTGGAGTTCTGGGTTCCAGCCCCAACACGGAGCTTTCTTGCCCTGAGCACTCAGGCACATCCTCCCCTTCGTGGGGTTCTTAGCTTCTCTAGTTGTGAAAGGGGGTGTCAGACTCACCACCAGTCCCAACAATCTCTCCAAGTCAGCTCTAACCACCACCACTCACCCCACCTCAAGCAACTCACAGGCAGAGATGCCAATGTGAGTTTCCTTCTCTCTCTCTCTCTTTTTTTTTCCGGCTGTGCTGCACACTTGCGGAATCTTAATTCCTTGACTAGGGATCAAACCCGTGCCCCTGCAGTGGAAGTTCAGAGTCTCAAACCCTGGAGCACCGTAGAAGCCCGAGGCTCCTCCTCCTCTAATGCCCTTATGATGCTGGCACTGATGACACCAGCAGGCACATTAAGGCTTCCTGGAGGAGAGGGCAGGTGTGTGTGTGTGTGTGTGTGTGTGAATATGAGGGCAGGGCACTGTGGGCAGGGTGCCCGGGTGAGTGAAGGCAGGGGGAGACCCAGCGGAGGGGGGAAGGACTCGGAGCCAAAGCTGCCCGTGAGGTGGCTGGAAAATGAGATGGAAGAGTCCTGTGGTCAGTGCTTTCCACACATGTTCCCCTTTAATCCTAACATTGCTAGCTTTCCCGATTTATTGATGAGAAACTGAGAATCAGAGAGGTTAAATAATGAGCAGTCACAGCATCAATTGCACTTGAACTTCAGAGTTGATTTAAGAGCAGAAGCTCTTGACTGCTGCGGGATGCTGCTGTCTAGACTGTTTAAAATAGAGGGACCACTAGAGAGATTGCGGAGCCTTTGTGTCATGTAACACATGCAAGGAGTGGGGGAGCTGCACGTGTGAACGTGTGGACATTGTAGATGTGGGTGGGTCACTGCCGAACGAAGTTGCTGCCCGAAGTCAGGGCCCAGAAATGCCGAATGGAGAGGACATGGCCGAGTGGCCAACAGGGCTGGGGAGTGGGCAGGCAGAGGGCCCGGGCCACCCCACAGTGGCCCCTGAAGCCCTGCTCTGCTGGCTACGAGTTGGGCCTGTGCTCCCAGGTCCCGCCTTGTGGCCTGGCCCGCATCACTTATCCTCGGATCCCATGCTCCCCTGACTGCTGCCCAGGAGGGTGGCATGTCCTGCCCTTGGCCTCTTTCTTGACTCAGTCTCCTCCATGGCCCCTGGGGTTGCCTGCCCCAGCCGGGGACAGATCCTGCAGACAGAGCCTGGTTGACACCTGGGGCTGCTGCCGGCGAGCGGGGAAGCCAGCAGGTGAGTGGCACCTTGCACCCTTGACCAGTAGACCTAGACTCCAGCCACTAGCCACTGGCTGTGTGATTGCAGCTGCAGCCCACCTCTCTGAGCCTCAGGGACCCCCTCACCGAGCTGCTAAGATGACCACCTAAGGGAAAAGGCTTGCAAACCATAACGTTCCGTGCCCACAGAGAGGGCTGTAGTGGTCAAGGCAACCCAGGAAGTAGCAGAGAGTTCCCGAGGGAACAATGACTGGGAATCCAGCCAAGGCCTTTGTGTTAAGTCCCCCTGCTCCTCCCCTGGGCCTCAGTCTCCCCATCCATAAAGCAGAGGGTCTTCAGGCTTGGATACGGAGTAGTGCTCGGCCCCTCTGTGTGTACTGTTCTTCACCATGATTCACTGTTAAGGTCACGGCAGGATTTCACTTGTCAGAAACCAGAGGGCTCTTCATGCAGCAGTATGCTGAGTAACTGGGGCCCAAGACGGGGAAGTTTCGACGGGTGGAGAGAGGTTTCATGGTTGCATGTTCAAGTCAGTGACCGAGAAGGAATGACTCTGAGCAGACAGAAGGAAGCATGCAGGAACAGAGGGAAGCAGAGCTGCTGGAAGCTCATAGAACTTGGACAAACTCTCTTGCCAAGTTTGCACTGGGCTGGCCCTGAATGAGAAGATGCAAGGTGTTCTAATTCCTGGAGACCTCAAGGGACAGGAGCACTAATGGCGAGCATTAATGGAGCACCTGCTGTGTACTGGGACTCTGGGGGTGCTAGATGAGGTACCAACTCTGCTTTATTATTTTTTTTTCCCAATTCTGCTTTAAAAAGAGCTCCTGTTACAGGGAAGAGTGACCATGCCCAGGTCTCCATACTTCAAAGTGGCTTTGGGGGGCTCATCACTTTGCTTTCAGTTCAGAAGAAGGAGGGGCCCCTCCCTGCTTGGGCCCCAGGGAAGGCTTCCTGGAGGAGGAGGCAGATTTGAATGCATGGAGATGAGGGCACAGTGGGCAAAGAGACCAGGGTGAGCAAAGGCAGGGAGGCGCTCGAGTGTGCAGTGGGTACTCAGCACTAGAGGCAAGGCTGTCCACAGGGGTGAGATGAGAAGCGAGGTAGGAAGGGGCTGGATGACTTAGGTCCTTGAATGTAGAACCAAGGACGATGAGCTCTATTCAAAGGCAGTGGGGAGCCACTGAAGGTCATAGAGCAGGAACATGCTTTAGGAGATTGAAAATAGCAAGGAGACCAGGCAAGTGGACACAGATAATGAGAGGATGGGAGGAGGAAGGGCAGGGCCTGATGGTGGGGATGGAGGTGGATGAAGAGTTGATGGAGGGGAGGGGAAGGTGGGGGGGATACTGAAACTGGCGGGTTGTGGGCAGGCGACACAGGTGTGTGCAGGGAGACGCTGGCTGGATTAGGACATGTTGGGTTTGCATCCCAGCTCTGTCGCTGTCCTCATGCATTCTCTCAGGCAAATCAGTTTACCTCTGGGCCTCAGGGGCCTCCCCTCTAAATTGAAAAAAATAAAGAGATGTGGAATTCAACCAGATAATCCATAAGAGGTATTCTGAACAAGCTAAGTGACTGTTGTAGGCTTGCTTTCTAAAAGGTAAGCATTTATTGCTTTTATTAATTAGTGGCGACCTTCCCCTATTACAAATGAAGACACTGCAGTTCAAGGTCAAAGGAGTGGCTGGAATTGGCAGTCTTGGGTCTCAAATCACAGGAGAAGCAAATTATGAGCAAATAAATGTGGGATGACTCAGAGAAGAGTCTTGATTTTAAATTATTGCTAAAGAAAGGGCTGGTTTATGACTTTTGTGCCGTGTGCTTATTAAACCCAAGCTATAAATGTGAACTAATAAGTAAAATGAGTTAAGTTAATGAAAAAAATCAACCTTCAGGACGGATCCATATTACCTAATGGCAGTCCATAAACATAAACATAAAATTTTAAAATACAAGAATGAATTGCAATGCCCAGCAGCTCAAGGAATCTGCAATTTCTCTGCCTTAAAAATAAAAGCTATTGATTTTAGCTTGGGTTCTCATTGCTCACGAATGAGCCTTTGAGAAGTCATAAAGGAAGGAATTATTTCCAATTGTTTACTCACTAAGGATCATATGTATTGAATTTAAATTGTCTCTGATTCCTAATTAGTACAAACCAAATTAGAATCCGAGTACAGCAGATTCGGAAAGGCCCCTGGAGACACGTAAGCCCAATGTTCTTTGTGTTATAGGCCTGGAGCCAGAGGGACAGAAGGAGAACCAGCCCAGGACCACATAGCAGGTAGGGGTAGGAGGGTCCAGGCTAGCACCCAGGCTCCGGGCACCAGGGTCAGCACCCCTCTCTGGTCTCTGCATCGTCTGGGATCAGATCGTTAAATCCAGGGTGTGCAAGGCTGTTACCTGGGCCTTAGTCCTGGTGATCCTGTAATAAGAACTTTCTCCTAGCTCTGGGGAAAAGTCATCTGCTCAAGAAAGGACCCTCAAAGCCCAACTCATCCAATACTGACAGCAAAGGGTGTTCTAAGAGCCTCTAGCACATTGCTGTGTATGGGACCCCTGAGTCCCTGTGCCCACCCTGCTAGCCAGGCAGCTCAGCCACGAAAGAGACACACAGGGAGCCTGGGGTTCTGTTCTGAGAGTGGCGGCAGGTTGGCATAGCCCAGGCCCAGGGCAGTTCCTCCCTGTGTTCCAGTGAGCAGGGGGCACAAAGGCCTATTTGTATGGTGAGGAGGCGAGGGGTCGCTTAACTCTGCCAGGCTCTCCCTCCCTTTCTCTCTCACACACACACACCCACACACACACCCACAGGGACCAAGGAGCTTTGCATGTGGCCCAGGCACGCATGCGTGCACACATGTATGTTAAGCTTCAGCCCACACTCGATTATGAAGCAGATGTTTAATTACTACCTGAGTGTTATTAATCAACACGATTAATACACAACCCATACCACATAATTACTTTGCAATTACACCGAAACGAAATATTTTATTGCCGAGGGTTTGATAATTATCCGGCTTCGCCAAAGGATAGGTATGACGGGCAGCGATTTTTCTTGTCTCCTTCCTTTCCTTTCCTCCCCTGCCCTCTCATTAATATTCTGGCCGATGTCCCCACCAGGCAGAGCGAGGAGCCCAGGCAGGCTACTGGCCTCCTCCCTGCAGTGCTGCTTCCGCACTGACACTGGTTTTAATGTGATCCTCATTCGTTCTATGGAGGAGGAAATGACAACCCACTCCAGTACTCTTGCCTAGAGAATCCTGTGGGCAGAGGAGCCTGGTGGGCTGGTGTCCATGGGGTCGCACAGAGTCGGACACGACTGAAGTGACTTAGCAGCAGCAGCAGCATTCATCCTGGTCCTCTCCACTCAGCTCTCCAGCTTGGAAATCCATGTCCTTTGCAGAAATGAAGCCGGCCTCCCACCGGCCTGTGGATCGAGAAGCAGAGGCCGGCAGGGGTTACCTGGGGGTGCTCTGCAGGCAGCTGCCTAGAGCCGAGTCTCAGCTCTACCAGTTACTCACAGTGACACCTCTGTTGGGTCAACCATGCCTCGGTTTCCCCAGGTGCAAGATGGAAACGGAACAGTCATTACTTCAGAGGGGTCTTGTATTGCATATGATAGAAAACATAAAGCATTTAGTACAGAGCCTGGCACGGAGTCACACTCCAGTAATATCTGTTATAACTACTCCTGTTATTATTTGGGCTTCCCTGGTGGCTCAGATGGTAAACAATGCAGGAGACAAGGGTTCAAACCCTGGGTTGGGAAGATCCCCTGGAGAAGGGACTGGCTAACCATTCCAGTATTCTTGCCTGGAGAACTCCATGGACAGAGGAACCTGGCGGGCTATAATCCATGGGGTCACAAAGAGTCAGACACTATTGAACTACTAACACATAGCTATTATTTACCCAGAAATGGCCTCTCCAGGATTCCTCCCAATCAGAGAGTCTCCCAAACATTCAGGTTTTTGGATTCCACTCTTAGTCCCTCACTTAGAGCTCGGTCCCGTCTATTAGGAAACAGCTTCCCACCTCGCCCTCTCCCCTCTGCCGGCCGCCTCCACGGGCCCCACTTCCCAAATCCAAGCCTTCATCCTTTCTCTACTGGTCCACGGCCATTACCCTCCACGCCATCTCCCTGCTGCCCTCCCCCTGTTCCATCCTCCACTGGGCAGGGAGACAGGTCCTCAGGGAGCAGAGCTTGGACCATGCCACTCTCCTGCTCAACAACCGTCTGGAACTCACTATTGCCCATGCCACCTGCCCTCGCTGGATGATCACCAATGCTCCAAATTCCATCATTGCTTGGTTACATGAGCACCTAAGCTTTTGAGGATGAATGAAGGAATGAATGTCTTGCAAGATTTGACAGGCATTCACAGCCACCAAGGTGGGATGCCCCAGAGCGTTTTATGAGCCTGCATATCTCCATGGACTTAGGTTTATCTTGGAATTTGGGGTTTATTCCTCACTGGTTATTTCCCCTCCCCTCTCCCCACACAAAAATCTTCAAACCAGCTGCATTTAAGAAGGATTCAGGACTTCTCTGGAGACCCAGTGGTTAAGACTCTGGGCTTCCACCAGAGGGCATGGGTTCAATCCCTGGTTGGGAAACTAAGATCCTGCGTACCGTGCAGTAGGGAAAAAGGAAAAACAAGCAAACAAAAACCCTGAAACAAATAAAACCAACCACATCCATCAAGAAAAAATAAAAATAAAAATCCATATTTTCAGACACAGAAACCACAGGTCCAGCTGAGCAAAGAGACTATATCAGGAGCTTCCGATGCAGGGGCCAGTGTGTGGTCTGCTCAAGAGGTGAGTGCAGGGACATGGTGGCAACTCCAGCAGGGATGGCACACACTGGAGAGCGCCAAGGGGTGGTGGTGGTGTGCTTGTGTGTGCAGCTGTGCCCGGTGTGCATCAGGTACACTCTTCTTTGCACAGACAGGGCCAACGGAGCTACTTCTCATGTGACTTAACTCCTTCAGTTACAAAAATATCAAGAACTGTGAGTCATTCACTTACTTGAAGTGAGAAGTGAAGTCGCTCAGTCGTGTCTGACTCTTTGCGACCCCATGGAGAGTGTAGCCCACCAGGTTCCTCCATCCATGGGATTTTCCAGGCAAGAGGACTGGAGTGGGTTGCCACTTCCTTCTCCAGGAGATCTTCCCAACCCAGGGACTGAACCCAGGTCTCCCACGTTGTAGGCAGACACTTTAAAGTCTGAGCCACCAGGGAGGTGAGAGTTCATTTATTTGGTAAACATAAAACTCCGGGCTCCCGAGTCAGCCCACTGGTGGAATCCTGTCTCCACCTCTGACTAGCCATGTGACTTCAGGAAAATCCCTGAACTTCTCTGAGCTATTAGCCTCCGTTGTTGTTCCGTTGGGAAGTCGTGTCCAACTCTTTGCGACCCCATGGGCTGCAGCACGCCAGGCTTCCCTGGCCTTCACTATTTCCCAGAGCTTGCTCAAACGCTGTCCATTGAGTCAGTGACGCCATCCAACCATCTCATTCTCTGTCGTCCCCTTCTCTTCCTGCCCTCAATCTTTCCCAGCATCAGGGTCTTTTCCAAAGAGTCGGCTCGTCACATCAGGTGGCCAAATTATCAGAGCTTCAGCATCAGTCCTTCCGATGAACAGTCAGAATTGATTTCCTTTAGGATTGACTGGTTTGATCTCCTTTCTGTCCAACGGTTAGCCTCAGTTATTAGCTGCAAAGTGAGGCTAATAATAGCTCCTACCAATAGCGTTCTTGTGAGAAGGTCATGCACACTCTGATCACATTGTTTGGCATATGGGACGAGCCAGACAGTGTTAGCTATTTTGTTATTATTAGTAAGAATAATGCGGCTTCCCTGGTAGCTCAGATGGTAAAGAATCTGCCTGCAAAGCAGGAGACCCGAGTTCGATCCCTGGATTGGGACGATCCCCTGGAGAAGGAAATGGCAATCCACTCCAGTATTCCTGACTGGAAAATTCCATGGACAGAGGAGCCTGGTGGGCTACAATAGTCCATGGGGTCACAAGAGTCAGACACGACTTAGTGATTAAACCACAGTAAGAACAGTAAACCCTGGGAACATATAGCAACTCAGTGTCTAAAGCAGAACACAGCAGGTAGTTCTAGACCTATGGGTGGAGAAGTTCGTGCAGAATCATTTCAACAGAAGGCAGGAAAGTGATATTTGTCATTCATTTATTCATTCAGCAAACACTCCTGAGTGCGACTGTATAAATCTCCGTGTTAGGTGCTGCGGGAGGGCAGAGGTCACATGGCAGATGTAGTCTACAGGGAGCTGGGGGAGGGCAGAGGCTGGGAAGAGCTTCAAGCCTTCATTTTAAGGTCACTCACTGCTCTGCCTCCAAAGGCTCAAACTGCTGCCCGTCCCCAGGCGCTGGATGGGACGGATGGCAGCATGGATGAAGGTGTGGGAGATGGCTCCTAGACGAGTGGGCTCTGGTCCAAGGAGAAGGCGAAGAGGAGGAAAGGCAGAGGCCCAGCCCCGGCAGTGGCTCAAGGGCCTTTCCTTGCATGACAGGTGGACGGAGCAGCCAGCAGGCTGTGCTGTGGAGGAGACATGAAAGGGGAGAGGAGAGGGAGCCAGTGGTCACGGCTGCGGCGGCAAAGCCTGGGCTAGTGGGGAGCCAAAGGGAATTCACGGAGGGGCTGATGGGGGCCCCTCAGGTCCAGGGTTTTCCTTCTTTGTCTGAGATTCAAGCCTTGTTCTTTGGAGCTCTGAAGCCTCCCTCCCAGGAAGCTGATGGGAACACTTCCGCGCACTTCAGATGGAATATTTCTCTTGCCTGGAATTTACATAAAGTTCCCCACTCAGCCACAGGGCAAGGCCACAGGGCCAATGCCCTGGCCACCAGCCTCCAAGGATGCAGTACTAACCCAGATGACACTCAGGGAGCGTGACCCTCCAGGCAGATGTCGGGATGCGCGTGCAAAGCCAGGGTGCAGTTGTCCTCACTTACAGCCAGCCGGGCTCGCTGCTGGCACTCGCTCAGCTATACACGACGAAGGTGGCGGAACACAGAGGTTTCCTTCCTCGCCCCGTGGGCCTCCTGGGCCCCCTCCCTCCCCCGACCCATTCTGGTTCTTCACTCACACATACACATACAGACATGCACACACGAACACATACAAGCACACACACACACACAAGCACACGCACACGCCAAAACCCAAGGCAAACTCTGGCGTTGGATTAAAGCAATAAGGTCAAAAACACCAAGAATGCTGGCCACAAGGCAGAAACCTTTGTTCTAGTCTCAGCTCTGGGACAGCCTTGCTGTGTGCCCTGGGCTTCTGTTTACTCCTCTACAAAATGAGATGTGTGTGCTAAGTCACTTCAGTCGTGTCCGACTCTTTTTGACCCCATGGACTGTGGTCTGCCAGGCTCCTCTGTCCGTGGGATTCTCAAGGCAAGAATACTGGAATGGGTTGCCGTTTCCTCCTCCAGGGGATCTTCCCGACCCAGGGACTGAATCAGTGTCTCCTAAGTTTCCTGCACCGACAGGCAGGCTCTTAACCACTAGTACAATGATCTTCAATGCTCAAGGGGAAGGGGGCCAAGTTCCCGCAGACGGGCAAAAGTGAGATGAGCAAGAATCTGAAGAGCCTGAGTCCTTGGGGTGACATGCCCTGTACCTGGGAGAAAGCCAGCAAGGTCCTGACAGATTCAACAATCTGGGGCTCTTACAGCTTTATTGAGGGTCGGGGGTGAGACTAAATTCAAAGGCTGAGCCCATGGTTCATTATGAGATTGGAAACCTTATGTGAACCCCTCTATGCCTCAGTTTCCTCACCTGTAAAATGGGTTCAATGACATTTCTCATTCGTAAAGTTAAACAAGAAGACACAAGGAGATTGCCCAGCACGGTGTCTGGGCCCATTTAGCCTCAGTAAGTGGGAGCTTTTATTAGTATTACAATTACAGCTCCAGCCATGTCACATTTGGGGGAAACCCCGGCTGCAGCTCCCTCGCTGCTCTGTGCTGCCCTCAGGCCAGCAGGGACTCTGGGAAGTGGCTGGTCCTCACAGGACGGAGTACAGCCCTCCCAAACCCCTGCTAGCCCCACTCTGAAGGGGTGCTTGCCTTATGACACCTTGGCCACATGCAAACACGGCTCTGGACTTAACATCAGTTTTCTGGACAAACAGTGGCCACTTCTCAGAGCTCTGGAGAAAGGAACACACCATTAGGGCTTCTAACCTCCCCTGAAATGTGTCCTTTTTATTCATGAGGGGAATGTCTCCAAGTATTGTTAAATACCGATGAGAATACCTCAATCATCTGGGGACAAACATCTCTGGGGAAATCCCAACCTTGGTTGACCCTGATGCTGAAAGCTCCAGCTGCGTTTCTCATTCCTGGAGGAAGGGAACTAAGAACAATGGCCTTCCCCACTCCTGGCCCTGGGGACAGGGGTTACTAGAAATCACTAGTCCACCTCCAGTCTGGAGGAGGGAAGGAGCTCCCGCAGGCGGGGCCAGGCAGGAGAGACTGGTCCTGGGACGGCCTCCACGCAGATGGTGAGGGCAGGAAGCCTGACGCCACCCACCCAAGAGGTGCCTGGGGGCTACAGTGGAGCCACTGTCCACAAGGCATCTGATGTGTCCTCCTGTGGACCCTATGGGGGTATTGTGCTCAGATACTCAGTTGTGTCCAGCTCTTTGCGACCCCATGGACTGTAGCCTGCCAGGCTCCTCTGTCCATGGGATTCTCCAAGCAAGAACACCGGAGTGGGTTTCATTGTTCTTCTCCAGGGCATCTTCTCGACACAGAGATCAAACCTGGATCTCCTGCACTGCATGCAGATTCTTTACGGCTGAGCCACTGGGGAAGCCCCCTCGAGGATGCACCCCTCCCTTGACCACAGCCATGATGGATGCAAAATCTCCACGGGCACCTTCTCTGGGGGCACTGCTGGCTCTGGCTGTTTGAGTCCACATCACCCAGTGATGCCTGGGAAGCTAAAGCCCTGTCCCCATCCCCAGGCATAGCCCATCGCCCCCGACAGAGCATGCTGGCCACAAACTCAATGTCGTTCACACCCTGGAGCTCCCCTGAGGTCCAGCTGAGACTAGAAAGCTCTTGAACCCCGTCCCTGCTTAGCTTCTTCTCTGCCTTGTCCTGCTCCTCTCCCTGGTCCTGAGAATCCTCCGGCGATAATTCACTTGCACAACCGACCCTGTTCACGTTCTGCTTTTAGACAACCCAACCTAAGTCACAAGGAAGACAGACACAGCTCCTGCCCTCTTGGGAGTCTGCACCCAGCGGGAGTCAAACCTGAGACACAGACTGACCATGACGCAGGTCCTTCAACCACGGCCACTGCTCCCCCACCGGACTGAGCATCAAGAGCTTCGGACATGCTGGGCGAACCCCATTCCCTTCTGACATCACTGAACACCAACAACAACCCAGCCAAGAAGTTTCGTTAGCTCCTACTTGATAGATGGCGCTGAGGCTCAGAGAGGTTATCATTTGCCCAGGGTCACTGGCAACTCCTATGTGGCTGCACTTGGATTTGACCTCAGTTCTGCCTGATTGCTGGACCCCAGGGCTTGCCTTCCACTCACAGAGGGGACCTGAATACATCTGAGATGGAGGGCAGGGATTCCCAGTGGTTAGGGTCATCCCTGGGGCATGACCCAGGGATGCATGAATAGCTGGCTACTCCCCTCTGCCACCTCCTGGGACAGGCGGCTCAAGGACAGCAGCCAGTGGAGGCAACTCGCCAGCGGAGAGGTAGTGTGGGTCCCCGGTGGCTGCTTCCCTGGTGCCGCCTGGCCCCTTCCCACATCACAAGCCTGGGGGTCTCGCCCTCTCAAACAATTCTCACGCATCAGGCTCCTCTCCACCCCTCCCCCAATTCTTGTTATGTCACAGATCTTGCAGCTCAGCCAGGCGGATAACAGGCAGAGAATGGGAATTTTTACCTGTTAATTCAGTTTCTGAGCCCCTGCTGCTGGCCAAGCCCAAACAGCTCCATGTCAGGCTCTGAAAGGAGTGGAAGGGGGAGGGGGCAGGAGGCATATGGGGGAAAATTACCCCTGCAGGCAGTGGCAGCTCCCCCACCCCCAGGCCCAGGCATGAATCTGACAGCCAGGCCCCTGAGTGACAGCGGTGCAGTGGGGCCAGGGCAGGCTAGCCTCCTTGGATCCAAGAACAGGATGGGGTTCTGGTTCCCAGAGCACCAGCCACCTGCTCACTCTGCCCCATCTTGGAGAGGAAAGGGCAGAATGCCTCAGTCAGCCCACCGCCTGGGGATGCAGCTGAGCCCACACCCTTCAGCTCTCTGCAACAGGAGCTCTCCCAATGCACCCTGAGCCCTGGTTACCCTGGGTGTTGGGCTTCATTTAATCCTCAAAAATCCTGTTCCATCGACCGCGTATGGGAAAGTATCATTATCATCCCCATTCTACAGATGCAGAAACTGAGGTTCAAAATGATGCAGTATCCCCAACAAGTTCAACATAAAATCACCACGTGTGTGCATGCAAGCTCCGTTGCTCAGTTGTGTCCGACTCTTGTGACCCCATGGACTTGGGCCTGCCAAGCTCCTCTGTCCATGGAATTCTCCAGGCAGGAATACTGGAGTGGGTTGCCATGCCCTCCTCCAGGGGATTTCCCCAACCCAGGGATCGAACCTGCATCTCTTGCATTGGCAAGAGGATTCTTTACCATTGTGCCACCTTATGACCCAGCAATTCCACTCCTGGGTCTGTGCCCCGGAGAACTGAAGATAGGACTAAACAGACACTTGGACCCAAATGCTGACAGCGGTACTATTCACTAGTCGAAAGGTGGAAACACCCCAAATGTTCACCAGTATTTACATGGATAAACAGGAATGTAACAGATCCATTCAATGGAATATTATTCTCTCAGAAAAAGGAAGTGGCAATACATCCTACAGTGTGGATAGACCTCCAAAGCATTATGCTAAGTGAAAGAAGTCAGGTACAAAAGGCCATGTGTGGTATGATTCCATTTATATAAATTTTCTAGAATAGGTCAGTCCATATACATAGAAAGCCAGAGGCTGCAGGGACGGAGAATCCCATGGACGGAGAAGCCTGGTAGGCTGCAGTCCATGGGGTCGCACAGAGTCGGACACGACTGAAGCGACTTGGCGGCAGCAGCAGAGGCTGCAGGGAGAAACCCTTGATGTGTCTGGGGTTTTCTTTTGGGTGAAGGAAAGTTCTGGAACTAGATAAAAGCGGTGATTGCATAACACTGTGGACTAAATGCCACTGGGCTGTTACTTTAAAATGGTTAATTTTATGTCATGTGAATTTCACCTCCATTTTCTTTAATGAAGTTGTAATTATTATTATTATTATTGGCCGTGCTGTGTGGCTTGCAGGATCTTAATTCCCCAACCAGAGATTAAACCTGGGCTCCCGCAGTGAAAGCGCTGAGTCCTAATCACAGGACTGCCAGGGAATTCTCTCACCTAAAATTTTTTTTAAAAGCTGAGGGACACTGACAAGGGGGAAGGTGGTACAATTCACTGAAGATCAAAGAACAGGTGCGTGGGCAGCCAAGGCTCACTCTTGGGTCTTGCAGACTGCAGGGCATGCCCTTGGCCACCATCCTCAGCTGCCTGACCTTGCTCTCCCATCTCTGGCCTTTGCCTCTGTGTTGCCTCAGCCAGCACGGCCCCCTTGTTCCATTTCTGCCCTCAAAATCCTACCCATTCTTCAAGGGCCTTGGTTAAAAGTCACCGCCTCCATGAAGCCTTCCTGATTTCTCTCCTTGGAGGCCCTGGCCCTGTGCCCTGTCTGGGTCAGCCTTGCCTCCTGCCTCCTGCGCAGGCTTCACAGTGCACAGGCCTCTCCCTGGCTCCCCCACAGCCTGAGGGGGTCATCACACTCACAGGTCCTGGTGAGGGTTAAAGGACATGAATGCCACGGCGTTCTCCACTCTGGGCTTGGCAGGCAGAGAGCGCTCAATCAATGGTGCTTGTTAACAGGGCCGGGTTCACTGCGAAAGGACTCGAACCTGCTGGCTCATCTCTGCTTCCCTGGCACAGGCCCTGCTCCCAGCGGAACTCCTCAAACAATTGTGGAATGCAAGGGGAGAGACAGAAAACTCCCAGACAAGCAGGCACTTCCCTACCTGTCCTCCTGCTGGGCAGGAAGCCTGTCTTGGTTCACAGTTTATAATAAATGCAACTCCATTTCCTCCCGGCCACGTCGGCCCAGCACGACACACCCGGAGTCGGCTGTTTCTGCTGAATGCCTGGGGCTCCTGGGACCAGCCAGGCCCCGACTGAGTCCTGATGTTTTGTTTCCTGAGGTATCTCCAGCCCCAGGTTCTGCAGATCAGAACAAATCAGTTCTGGCCTCTGGACATGAGCTTGCTAATGACTGCTGCCCTGCTTATTTCACTGGCTTAACTAATGAATATGCAATAAGACATTCATCATGGAAGC